>NC_087355.1:40447750-40757000 GCF_030014295.1 Loxodonta africana | reverse complement strand
ATGTTTTACAGCTTACACTTCTATACGTCTTGTGAAAAGTCACTGCAATTCTCATATTTAATTATGAAAACAAACTTTAAACGTGAACATAAAAAACAAAACCGTAAGAGCTAACATTAAGTGCTTACCATGTGCCAGGATTAAACATCAAAATATCTAATCTTCGCAACCACCCCATGAAATAGGTACTATTTTTACCCCATTGTATAGAAGGGGCCCTGAAAAAAACCCATCGCCATCAAGTCGATTATGACTCATAGCGATGCTATAGGACACAGTAGAACTGCTCATAGGGTTTCCAAGGCTGTAATGTTTATGGAAGCAGACTGTGCATCTTTCTTCAGCGAAGCTGCTGGTGGGTTTGAATCGCCAGCCTTCTGGTTAGCAGCCAAGTACTTAACCACTGTGCCACCAGGGCTCCTTAGAAGGGGCCCAGAAAGGTTAAATACATTGCCCAAGTTGCAGAACCAAGATTCAAACATAGGCTGAACAATACCATCCCTCGTAACTACCTTGCATACTGTCTCTCTGGATTCATTGAACTCCTAAAAAACCAAACCAAACCAGCTGCCATCGAGTCTATTCTGAGTCATGGTGACACCATGTGTTTCAGAGTAGAACTGTGCTCTATAGGGTTTTCAATGGCTATGATTATTTTGGATGTAGATTGCCAGGCTTTTCTTCCGAGGCACCTCTGGATGGATTCAAACCACTAACCTTTCAGTTAGTAGCTGAGTACTTAACTGATACCAGTGAAGTATGTGACATTCCTCATCAGGGCATGGTCGCAAGATTAAAAATCTAGAATTTATCACTTCCTGCCAGATTATGCCTGGAAGCTAAATGGGCTGGCATCCGTTCGAAGAGGGATATCTAGAAATTTATCCTAAGGAAATAATTAGAAATGTGGTCAATGATTTAGGGTAAGGCTACTTATCACCTGGACATAGCACAAGAAACACTTATGATGTAGTGTTAAGTGAGACAAGAAATATACGGTATGATCATAACTATTAAAAATGTATGATTAGAACAAAGGCTGAAAGAAAATAACAACATTAAGTAGTGTATTCTATATTTACCATGTGCCAAGTAC
This sequence comes from Loxodonta africana, assembly GCF_030014295.1. Taxonomy (NCBI): domain Eukaryota; kingdom Metazoa; phylum Chordata; class Mammalia; order Proboscidea; family Elephantidae; genus Loxodonta; species Loxodonta africana. The sequence goes on along the minus strand of NC_087355.1, from coordinate 40,755,904 downwards.
TACTAACCACTTCCAATGCATTACCTCACAACAACCCTATAAGGTAAATTCTATTATTATCCCCATTTTATAGATGAGAAAACTGAGGCACAAAAACATTACATAAAGCCAAATAATTAGTAAAAACTTGACTCAAATTCAAGATCTGTCTGACCCCAGAGTCCATCCACTACTTTACTTATTATCTCTAGTTGATAGGATTAAGGATAATTCTTTGCTTTTTGTTTATTTTTCAGCATTTTCAAAATGTGTCCAATAAGTTAAGATTTGCTTGTATAACCGGGAAAACAAATGTTACTGAAAAACAAAATGTTGAGCACATATAAAAATATTGGTGGAGATGAATTTGCAAATCTGGTAATGTTCTATGCTGGTCATTACATTTCTTTTAGCTTCATGATGACAAAGTTTTATTTTGTTTTGTTTTTTTTAATCCTTTCACCAAAGCACAACGGAAGCAACGTACAATAATCTCTATCTACATAAATGGCAGTTTTACTTAAGGCCGCCAACGCCTCCAGAACGTGGAGATGATGAAGCAGGGGGTTTTTGCAAGTAGGCTGGTAAGTTCATCATTACCTCATAATAACGGAAAAACTGTATTCTAGTAAATTGCCAAAAGCTCTAACATGAATTTTTATCTATTTAGTGTTAATTTGTATAGAGAAGTTGATGTGGTGCTTTATAAAAATAGGAAAATTAAGCAAGAAATTTCTATACAAACTTTTTTTTTTAATGTTAAACATTTTCTCTACCTCCTAGCGTGTAGAGGAAACAAAATAAAATGTCACACTTGCTAATAACAATTCTTAATAAACGTCAATAATGTAGCAGCTTATTACATTACAGTCTCATATGTTCTACCTTATTTGATCTGATCAATACTGATTTTACAACTTCCCTTCCCCACCAGACCACAAGTGAGGAAATTGATGTGCCGTTGTAATTCATATCACCCTCTGATTATTCAAAGTGTGCACACTATTGAATATTAAATTCAAGCCATCTGCTTGCCTAAAACCAAGTTGTTCATTTCAACATTTAGACCTTTAGAGATGAAGAGATCTCACAGGATTATACTGTATTCTATCCCCTATTTCTACAAACAAGCATCCTAAATAAACTAAAATAGCAATTTGGCCATTTCTTTCTGAATCATAAAAAGCAGACACAATACAGGCTTTTAAAGATTTTCAAACCTTGCTTTGTGGTTTTTCTAAAAATGGCTTGTTTTTTGAAAATGGAAATTATACCTTTCATATTAGGATTGTTTTCTCTGGAGATCTTTGCTGTTATTGTTGTTAGGGACCATTGAGTGGGTTCCGACTCATAGCGACCCTATGCATAACAGAACAAAACACTGCCCGGTCCTGAGCCATCCTGTCAATCGTTGTTATGCTTGAGCTCATTGTTGCAGCCACTGTACCAACCCACCTCGTTGAGGGTCTTCCTCTTTTCCGCTGACCCTGTACTCTGCCAGGGATTGATCCCTCCTGACAACATGTCCAAAGTATGTAAGACGCAGCCTTGCCATCCTTGCCTCTAAGGAGTATTCTTGCTGTCCTTCTAAGACAGATTTGTTCATTCTTTTGGCAGTCCATGGGATATTCAATATTCTTCGCCAACACCACAATTCAAAGACGTCATTTCTTCTTTGGTCTTCCTTATTCATTGTCTAGCTTTCACATGCATATGATGAGATTGAAAATACAATGGCTTGGGTCAGGCGCACCTTAGGCTTCAGGGTGACATCTTTGCTCTTTGACCCTTTAAAGAGGTCCTTTGCAGCAGATTCGCCCAATGCAATGCATCTTTTGATCTTTAGGGACCTAAAATGGAGATCTTTAGGGACCTAAAATCCTTAAAATTTTAAAGTCTTCCAATTTTGGCAATGTAGATTCCTTTTTGTGTGTTACCCAAAAACCCAGTGCCGTCAAGTCGATTCCGACTCATAGCGACCCTATAGGACAGAGTAGAACTGCCCCATTTTGTGTGTCAGAAGCTCTAAATACCTCCCCCCCAAAAAGGTATCTTTTTCCCTCTTCATACTTATCATTCTTCCACATCATATAAACAATATCTTCCTCTTTCATGTACTCTTGAATTACAGCATCTAAACTAATGAGAAGTGATTATACTTCTAATCCTCAAAATGGCAATTCTGAAAGAGACGTGACTCGTCCCTTCCCTAAAGTGACAGTGTATCGATGGGATTTATACCTATATTATTTAAGTATTTCAGCCAGTCTAAAATGTCTAGAGAAAACATCTAAGTAGAGGTAGGTTGATGATCTTGGTCAAATATGTTAGGTCTGACTAATATTTTAAAAAACTTAAGTCAACATTTAGAAATTGGGAGAATTCACATAAAAATCAGAAGCTCTACCAACACAGAGTCTGCATTCCTACATGGGACATGGTCTATGCTGAGAAGAGTCTTCACTGTCCCTAAGACAAAGCCTGAGCTCTGCCCAGCTGTCACCCACACAGGCAAAATGAGTGCTTTCACCAGGTGGCATTTCATTCACAGGGCATTGGAATGTGTGACCCCTACATAAACAAAACACAAGAAACCAATTTAAAAAAAAAAAAAAAGAAAAAGGCCTTTTTTTTTTTTTTTTGCATAATAGATGAGTTTCTGAAGTTTCATGGAAAAAATTTTCTGTAAAAATAACTTCTTCATATGCTAAGTACACGTCATTATAATACTTTGTCTTCTCGAGACGCCCTTTGAAATCTGTTCAGTTCTTTTACTTCATCAATTCTTCCTTTTCCTTTAGCTGCTCACCGTTCGAGAGCAAGTTTCATAGTCTCCTCTGACATCCATCTTGGTCTTGTCTTTCTTTCCTGTCTTTTCAGTGACTTCTTGCTTTCTTCATTTATGATGCCCTTGATGCCATTCCACAACTCGTCTGGTCTTCGGCCACTAGTGATCAATGCACCAAATCTATTCTTCAGATGGTCTCTAATTCAAGTGGGATATACTCAAGGTCATATTTGGGCTCTCGTGGACTTGCTCTGATTTTCTTCAGTTTCAGCTTGAACTTGCTTATGAGCAATTGATGGTCTGTTCCACAGTTGGGCCCTGGCCTTGTTCTGACTGATGATATTGAGCTTTTCCATAGTCTCTTTCCACAGATATAGTCAATTTGATTTCTGTGTGTTCTATCCAGTGAGGTCCATGTATATAGTCGCCGTTTACGTTGGTGAAAGAAGGTATATGCAATGAAGAAGTCGTTGGTCTTGCAAAATCCTATCATTCGATCTCCGGCATTGTTTCAATCACCAAGGCCATATTTTCCAACTCAACGGCACTGGTTGGAATCCTTCTTTGTTTCCAACTTTCGCATTCCAATCACCAGTAATTATCAATGCATCTTGATTGCATGTTCGATCAATTTCAGACTGCAACAGCAGATAAAAATCTTCTATTTCTTCATCTTTGGCCCTAGTGGTTGGTGCATAAATTTGAATAAGAGTTGTATTAACTGGTCTTCCTTGTAGGCGTATGGATATTATCCTGTCACTGACAGCGTTGTACTTCAGGACACATCTTGAAATTTTCTTTTTGACGATGAATGCAACACTATTCCCCTTGGAGTTGTCATTCCCAGTATAGTTGATTATATGATTGTCCAATTCAAAATGGCCAATACCAGTCCATTTCAGCTCACTAATGCCTAGGATATCAATGTTTATGTGTCCCATTTCATTTTTGATGATTTCCAATTTTCCTAGATTCATACTTCGTACATTTCAGGTTCCGATTATTAATGGATGTTTGCAGCTGTTTCTTCTCATTTTTGAGTCATGCCACATCAGCAAATGAAGGTCCCAAAAGCTTTACTCCATCCATGTCATTAAGGTCAACTCTACTTTGAGGAGGCAGCTCTCTTCCCCAGTCATCTTTTGAGTGCCTTCCAACCTGGGAGGCTCATCTTCCAGCACTATATCAGACAATGTTCCACTGCTATTCATAAGGTTTTCACTAGCTAATGACACGTGCAAAGAGCTGGAGATAGAAAACCAAAAGGGAAGAACGCTCTCGGCGTTTCTCAGGCTAAAAGAACTAAAGAAGAAATTGAAGCCTCGAGTTGCAATAGTGAAGGATTCTACAGGGAAAATATTAAATGATGCAGGAAGCATTAAAAGAAGATGGAAGGAATACACAGAGTCATTATACCAAAAAGAATTAGTCGATGTTCAACCATTTCAAGAGGTGGCATATGATCAGGAACCGATGGTACTGAAGGAAGGAGTCCAAGCTGCTCTGAAGGCATTGGCGAAAAACAAAGCTCCAGGAATTGAGGGAATATCAATTGAGATGTTTCAACAAACAGAGGCAGCGCTGGAGGTGCTCACTCATCTATGCCAAGAAATGTGGAAGACAGCTTCCTGGCCAACTGACTGGAAGAGATCCATATTTATGCCCATTCCCAAGAAAGGTGATCCAACAGAACGTGGAAATTATAAAACAGTATCATTAATATCATGTGCAAGCAAAATTTTGCTGAAGATCATTCAAAAACGGCTGTAGCAGTATATCGACAGGGAACTGCCAAAAATTCAGGCCAGTTTCAGAAGAGGACATGGAATCAGGGATGTCATTGCTGATGTTAGTTGGATCCTGGCTGAAAGCAGAGAAAACCAGAAGGATGTTTACCTGTGTTTTATTGACTATGCAAAGGCATTCAACTGTGTGGATCATAATAAACTATGGATAACACTGCGAAGAATGGGAAATCCAGAACACTTTAACTGTGCTCACGAGGAACCTTTACATAGATCAAGAGGCAGTTGTTCGGACAGAACAAGGGGATACTGACTGTTTTAAAGTCAGGAAAGGTGTGTGTCAGGGTTGTATTCTTTCACCATGCCTATTGAATCTGTATGCTGAGCAAATAATCCGAGAAGCTGGATTATATGAAAAAGAATGGGGCATCAGGATTGGAGGAAGATTCATTAACAACCTGCGTTATGCAGATGACACAACCTTGCTTGCTGAAAGTGAAGAGGACTTGAAACACTTACTAATGAAGATCAAAGACCACAGCCTTCAGTATGGATTACACCTCAACATAAAGCAAACAAAAATCCTCACAACTGGACCAATGAGCAACATCATGATAAATGGAGAAAAGATTGAAGTGGTCAAGGATTTCATTTTACTTGGATCCACAATCAACAGCCATGGAAGCAGCAGTCAAGAAATCAAAAGACACATTGTATTGGGCAAATCTGGTGCAAAGGACCTCTTTAAAGTGTTGAAAAGCAAAGATGTCACCTTGAAGACTAAGGTGCGCCTGACCCGAGCCATGGTATTTTCAATCGCATCGCATGCATGTGAAAGCTGGACAATGAATAAGGAAGACCAAAGAAAAATTGACGCCTTTGAATTGTGGTGTTGGTGAAGAATATTGAATACACCATGGACTGCCAAAAGAATGAACAAATCTGTCTTAGAAGAAGTACAGCCAGAATGCTCCTTAGAAGCAAGGATGGCGAGACTGTGTCTTACATACTTTGGACATGTTGTCAGGAGAGATCAGTCCCTGGAGAAGGACATCATGTTTGGCAGAGTACAGGGTCAGCAGAAACGAGGAAGACCCTCAACAAGGTGGAGTGACACAATGGCTGCAACAATGAGCTCAAGCATAACAACAATTGTAAGGATGGCTCAGGACTGGGCAGTGTTTCGTTCTATTGTACATGTGGTCGCTTTGAGTCGCAGCCAACTCAACGGCACCTAACAACAAGAACAACAACAACATGCTAAGCACTTTAAGAAAATTCAGTTTCAAATCTGTAAAAATCAAATAATAATAGAGCCTCACATGGAAGTTGTAAGGCTAAGTTGATATCTAACTAGCGCTTGGCTTAGCTATCACTACACTGTCATTATTACTATTGATTAGGCCTCCACATTAAAATCCTATCCCTCGAGGCCCAGAAGACATGGTCCCCAGGCTCTCTGTTAACCCGTAACTATAACCATTCCCAAAACCAACATTCCCAAAACCAACTCTTCAGACATAGACTGGACTATAAAAGATAAAATAATACCCATGAAGAGTGTGCTTCTTAGTTCAAGTAGATACATAAGACTAAATGGGCAGCTCCTGTTCTGAGGTGGGATGAGAAGGCAGAAAGGGATAGACGTTGGATGAATGGACAAGGTAAATGTGGGGTGGAAAGGGGGATTGTGCTGTCACATTACAGGGATTGCAACAGGTCACATAACAATATGCGTACAAATTTTTGTATGAGAAGTTAACTTGTGCTGTAAACTCTTACCTAATTCACAATAAAATAAAAAAATATATATATATCCTATCCCTCAAAACCACTGATGCCTTCCAAAGTCAGAAAGTCGAAATTCAGCCCAAAGTCCATTAAATGGGGAAAAGACAGTCTTTTCACAAATGGTGCTGGCAAAACTGGATATCCATCTGTAAAAAAAAATGAAACAGGACCCATACCTCATACCACACACAAAAATTAATTCAAAAATGATCAAACACCTGAATATAAAACCAAAAACTATAAAGATCATGGAAGAAAAAATAGAGTCAACACTAGAGGCTCTAATATACAGCATAAACAGGATACAAACCATAATTAACAATACACAAATACCAGAAGATAATCTTCTAAAAATTAAACTACTTATGCTCATCAAAAGACTCCACTAAAAGAATAAAAAGAGAAAATACAGACTAGAAAAAAAATTTTGGCTATGACATGTTTAACAAAGGTATAACCTCTAAAACCTATAGGAAAATACAACACCTCTACAATAAAAAGACAAATAATCCTATTAAAAATGGGCAAAGGATATGAAAACACACTTCATCAAAGAAGGTGGCTAACAGACACATGAGGAAATGCTCTCAATCACTAGCTATTAGAGAAATGCAAATCAGAACTACAGATACCATCTAACCCCAACATTATACTGGCACAGATCAAAAAAACAGAACATAACAAACGTTGGAGAGGTTGCAGGGAGATTGGAATACTATGCACTGCCAGTGGGAATGCAAAATGATACAGCCATTTTGAAAAATAATATGGGGCTTTCTTAAAAAGCTGGAAATAGAAAAACCATATGATCCAGCAATCCCAGTCCTAGGAATATATCCTAGAGAAATAAAAGCAGTCACATGTGTAGACATAAAAGCAGTCACATGAGTAGACATATGCATACCCATGTTCACTGCAGCATTATTCACAATAGCAAAAAGATGAAAACAACATGAGTGTCTATCAACAGAAGAATAGATAAACAAGCTATGGTACATACACACAATGGAATACTCCGCAACTATAAAGAACAATGATAAACCTGTGAAACATTTCACAAAATGGATGAATCTGGAGGGCATTATGCTGAGCGAAAGAAGTCAATCACGAAAAGACAAATTCTGTATAAGACCACTATTATAAAAACACATGAAAATGTTTTCACACAGAAAGAAACAATCTTTGATGGTTAAAAGGAAGGGGAGGGGTGGGGAGGGAAAAATACAAACTAGATAGTAGATAAGTGGTAACTTTCACGAAGGGTAAGGCAGTGCACGATACTGGGGAAGTCAGCACAACTTGACCAGAGCAAAGTCACAGAAGCTTCACAGATACATCCAAACACCCTGAGAGACCAAGCTACTAGGCTGAGGACTGGTGACCATGGTCTTGGGGAACGTTTAGCTCCATTGGCGTAACACAGTCGACAAAGAAAATGTTCTACATCTGACTCTGGTGAGTAGCGTCTGGGGTCTTAAAATCCTGCAAGCAGCCATCTAAGATATACGTAGTGGTCATGTCTTGGCTGAAACAAAGGAGAATGAAAAACACCAAAGATACAAGGGGAAGAGTAGTCCAAAGGACTAATAGACGGCAACTACTATAACCTCACCAGACTGAGACCAGAACAACTAAATGGTACTCGGTTACCACACTGACTGCTCTGTCAGGGATCCCAGACAGAGAAGGAGAAAAGTGTACAATGGAATTCCAATATACAAAAAGAAAAAAAAAACGACCAGGTTTGCAGGTCTGACAGAGACTGGAGAAACCCTGAAAGTATGGCCCTTTGACACCCTTTTAACTCAGTACAAAGTTACTCTTAAGGTTTACCCTTTGGTCACAGATTAGTTAGGTCTGTAAGGCCAACAATAACCTATGTGAGGAGTGTGCTTCATAGTTCAATTCATGTACAGAAGACCACTGGGCACACCAGCCCAAAAGCAAAGACAAGAAGGCAGGAAGGGACAGGAAAACTGGACAAATGCAAAAAGGGAACCCAAGGCAGAGAAGTGGAGAGTTTTGACACATCACGGAGTTGGCAACCAATGTCACAAAACAATGTATTAACTGTTTAATGAAAAACTAATTTGCTCAATAAACTTTCACCTAAAGCACAATTAAAAAAAAAAAAAATTGAAACTCTTTAGCAAGGCATTCAAGCTTTTGTATAATATGGCCTCAAACTGCCTTCCTAGCCCCACTTCCTACCACTTCTAACTACTCTCTCAAACTCAACATTCCCGAAACTGACATGCACTTTGACCTTCTGATCCTTGCCCATGCTTTCTCTTCAGCCTGAATTGACCCCTCTTCTTTCTCAACCTAGCAGAATCAACCTTCAAAGCCAACAAAACAGTCACAGCTCTGTTGACACTTTTTAACAGATAAAAACAGAATGAATCCCTCCATCCACCATGCTCCTTGGCTCCCACACTAGACTGTGAGCACCCAGAAAAGCAGGAACAGTATCTTATTACCACAATAATAGAGTTTCTGGCACCAATCAGACATTCAACAAATGCTTGTTGTATTAGATACAACACTAGTTGGCCAGGTCCCAATTCTACTGGAAAGGACATGGATGCAGACATATAGAGCCTTCCAGAGACACACAATAAAAATCCAGCTCTTTGCCACTTGTTTAAAAAGTTAGTCATTTCTAACAACCCTAAATTGTAGACTCTTCCAAGCTAGTTTATAAGCCAAAGGGGGAAAAAACTAAAAGAGACCAATACCCTACTGAGGTATAAGTATTAATGAGTCATTTGTCACCAGAAAAAAAAAAAAATGGGTAAAGGGCTTAAGCATATGGTCCATGGTACAAGGAATATATGATTGACAAAATATATATAACCATACTTATAATTAAATAAAAGCATATTGAAACAATGGGGAGTGTGATTTTTCTATTACCAGATAGGTAAATATAAAAATTTTGTTAATACATTGTCATGGATTGAATCATGTCCCCCAAAAACATGTGTCAACTTGGCTGTGCCATGATTCCCAGTATTCTGTGATTGTGCAGCATTTTGTCATCTGACGTGATCTTCATGTATGTTGTAAATCCTATCTCTACGATGTTAATAAGGTGGGATTATAAGCAGTTATGTTAATGAGGCAGTACTCAATCCACAAGATTAGGCTATATCTTAAATCAATCTCTTTTGAGATATAAAAGAGAGAAGCAAGAAGAAAGACATAGGGACTTCATACCATCAAGAAAGCAACACTGCGAGCAAAGCACATCCTTTGGACACGGAGTACTTGCACTGAGAAGCTCCTCGACCGGGCAAGATTGATGACAAGGACCTTTCCCCAGAGACAACAGAGACAGAAATCCTTCCCCTGGAGCTGGCACCCTGAATTCGGACTTCTAGCCTCATAGGCTGTGAGAGAATAAACTTCTCTTTGTTAAACCCATTCACTTGTGGTATTTCTGTTATAGCAGCACTAGATGACTAAGACATACATAACATAGGAAATAGCTTATTAAAGTCACTCTTATAAGCTATGTTCAAAGATACTAATTACAAAAATGAAATTAAGGAAATTCCATTTATAGTAGAATCAAATAATAAATACTTAGGAATAAATTCAACGAAAGAAGTCCTAGACTTGTATACTGAAAATCACTAAACATTGTTGAAAGAAATTAAAGACCTAGGGCAGCACCTGTCTGGAGGTGAGATAAGAAGGCAGAGGGGGACAGGAGCTGGCTGAATGGACACAGGAAATACAGAGCAGAGAGGGAGAGTGTGCTATCACATTACAGGGAGAGCAACTAGGGTCACATAACAATGCGTGTATAAGTTTTTGTATGAGAAACTGACTTGAATTGTAAACTTTCACTTAAAGCACAATTAAAAAAAAAAAAGAAACTAAAGACCTAAATAAATGGAAAGACATCCTGTGTTCATGGATTGGATACTGTTAAAATGACAATACTCCCCAAATTTATCTACAGATCTAATGTGATCCCTATGAAAATCCCAGCTGCCTTTTTTGCAGAAACTGACAAGCTGATCCTAAAATTCATATGGAAATGCAAGATACCCAGAAAAGCAAAATATATTCATTACAGCATTGCTTGTAACAGAAAAGACTAGAAATAGTCTATATAATCTTCCATGAGACATACCCAGTCGATTAGGGCACATCCATACAACAAAGTTCTGTCTATCTATTAAAAGAATGAGCTAGAACCTATACACTGAATACAAACTTTGCCCAAGTTATACTGTTAATTCAGTTACTCAACAAATATTCATTAAATGCCAACAACGTGAGGCATTATGTGTTGAGTGAAACATCCAAGGTAGAGAAATAACATTATGTTCCCATTTGTTCTTCCAATGACGATATCTTCATACAAGTGTTGACATATGCACAAAAATTGCTTGAAGGAGCCACAAGAAATGTTAATAATAATAATAAACTCTGGGGAAGGCGATGCGGTAGAAGAGGGACTTAGCACGTTGTCACTGCATATTCCTTCATACTTCTTAAATATTCAACATGTCCATGAATTATTATTTCATTAAGAATAGTTAACATAATCACTGCCTTGACAGGGAACACAACAGAGAATCCCTGATGGAGCAGGAGAACAGTGGGATGTGGATCTTAAATTCTCGTAAAAAAGACCAGACTTAATGGTCTGACTGAGACCTGAAGGACCCTGACAATCATGGTCCCCCGACCCTCTGATTGCCCAAGATTGCAACCATTCCCGAAACCAACTCTACAGACAGGGACTGCCTGGACTCTAAGATAGACAATGATGCTGGTGAGGAATGAAATGCGTGGCTCAAGGAGACACAGGAGACTGTGGGCGACTCCTGTTTGGTGGTGAGATGAGAAGGAAGAGGGGGACAAGAGCTGACTGAATGGACACAGGGAATACAGGGTGGAGAGGAGGAATGTGCTGTCTCATTAAGGGGAGAGCAGCTGGGAATGCATGGCAGGGTGTGTATGAGAGACTGATTTGATTTGTAAACTTTCACCTAAAGCACAATAAATAAATAAATAAAAATAGTTAACACAAAATCGAATCATATATGCAAATATATAATAAAGGAAGAGTATAGAGGAAAACAATGTTATAACAAAAAAAGACAACTAGCACAGAATCAGTTTCATGATAAAAATCTATGCCTTATTTTAGAAGCATAGATACCAGGAAATTTGAAGTATAAGTACTCTATATTCAACACTTAAGTGTAAGCTATGTTTATAAAGATAATGAAATATTATCATATCTATTTTTTAAGATTTCTAAGTGCCTGTTGATTTAGGTCAAAATTACTTTTTTTTTTTTTTAGATCAAATTCTGACTCAAATTCACATGAGAAGGGATTTGCAATTGGGCATAACTGTGGTATAAAATGTCAGCTCAGTAAACAATGAGATTTTCAAAGGGAAAACTTTGGAAAATTGCACATCATTGCATTCCCAAAGTACTTCACAATGCCCCTGCACATAGCCATCAAGAACTACTTCCCAATTTGTTTTGTCCAGGTGCTAGAAGGCACGTGTCTGTCCACATATATATTATTTTCAACACCCAGACCACTGCCACTAGAGCATGGTATAAGCAGTTCTCAACTGGAGGCATCCGGAGATACCCAGGGCAGCTAGGCAGATTGCTCAACTGGATGATCCAGTCCAGAAAAGGTTAGTTCTACACAGTGAAGAACTGCCCCACCCCAGACGCCAATAGCGATCCTGCCAATTTTAAAAGAATTGAAGTATCTAAGCTCAATCTACATGCATGGCCTGTCACAGCAGGGTCAAGCCCATGCTCTGTGCCTGTGTGGATCCCTTGAGCACTTCCACCCATCCCTTAACTTAAAGCAGAGCACTGCAGAGGCTGCTGATATTCTAATCTTCTGCACAGCACAGATCTCGTTGCCACAGCAACTTGAAGGTAAGTTTGAGCAAACAGAAAAGCCAGTGCTTAGCTGGACTCCAAGCTCCAGTGGCCTGGCTAAATCATGCAGCTGCCAGTAGCAAGAAAGAAATTACATTTTTGAGTAATGATACATCTTATGGGGCTGAACATGAGTCCTTGAAAAAGTAGTTGCTCTGTGCTGTATTTTCCAATTTTATTAACGGTCTTATCTGTCTGACAAAACAGATGCTTCACCAACACTATACAATGAAAAGGGGGCAATCAGAGAAATCAATGAGCATACAATTTGAAATTCTAGCTGGTGCCTTCACTCCTGCTTGCCTCTCCTTGGAGCTATCTCTTATTCTCTGTCACATTAATCAAAACTAATTATGACCATCTTTTATGAACCCAAAATCAGAACCCCTGCTCTTGCAAAGGTTTCATTTTGACTTGGAGATTTGTTCATATGTAACAGTGTTAGGTATAAACATAATATTATAATTAAGCATAGAGTTCATTTATTAGTTTATTTTTTCCGGAGTTTTTATTGGGCTTCTGTAGTCCCAGGCACTTTTTTAGATACTCAGAATATAGCAGTGAACAAAAAAGATACAGTATTCTACCTTCGGAGTAGATATAAGTGAAATATACAGTATAGTAAGAGCCTTGGCATAGTGGTTAAGCGCTCTGCTGCTAACCAAAAGGTCAGAGGTTCAAACCCACCAGCCATTCCAAGGAGAAAGATGTGGCAGTCTGCTTCCATAAAGACGAAAGCCTTGGAAACCCTATGGGGCAGTTCTACTATGTCCTACAGGGTCACTATGAGTTGGAATTGACTTGACGGCAATGGATATATAGTATATTAAAAGTTGATATATGCTATGGGAAAAACACTGCATAGAAGAAAGACTGTTGTTAGCTGCCACTGAGCCAGCCCGTGACTCATGATGACCCCATGAACAACAAGATCAAACTGTTGTGATCCACAAGGTCCTCATTTTTAGACGTAGATAGCCAGGCTGTTCTTCCTAGACTGCCTTAGTCTGAAAGCTCCACTGAAACCTGTTTAGCATCACAGCAGTATGCAAACCTCCAGTGACACACGGGCGATGGCTGTGCTTGAGGTGCATCGGCCAGGAATTGAATCCAGGTCTCCTGTATGGAAGGCGAGAATTCTGCCACTGAGCAACCACTGCCCTCAGAAGGGTAAAAAGTTGTTCTTTTTAATTGCATGATCAGCAAAGGCTTCACTGGGAAGGTAACACTTGAGCCAAGACTAAAAGAAGTAAGGGAAGGAGTCAAGGGTTGTTCCAGGCAGAGGGAGGAGTAAGAGCACAGGCCTTGGGGAGGGAGCATGCCTGTGTGTCTGAGAAAAGTCAGGAGGCCAGTGTGGCAGTGGTAGGAGGAAGGAGTGGCAGGGAATGAGGTCAATAAGATAAAGGGACTGAATCAGCCACTGTGTGAACTTAAGCTTTTACTCTGAGCTGGGTGGGAAACAACTGCAAGGTTTTGAGCAGAGGGTTGCCATAATCTGCCTTAAGGTTTTAGACGACAGTTCTGGCTGCTATGTTGAGAATACTGTAGAGGGCAAGGTTGGAAACAGCGAGACTAGTTGGGACGCTTTTGTAGAAGGTCAGGCGATAGATAATGCTGGCTTAGACCAAGTTGCTATCATCAAAAGTGATAAAAATTTAGCAAATAAAATTACTTGCAGGTGAGACAGTCCCAGAAAATGAGGATGTACTAAATTACCATCGTCCCTAATACTGCCTGGTCCAATTATTCCTGCTTCAAGCCCAATTCCATCACACTTTGACCTATTTCACTAAAGGCAGATAAAAAGGACCTGCTTTACTGAAAAGATAAAAGCCATTTACCTGAGAGAGTTTCTTCTGCCTCTCTTACCTTCACCTCAACATTGCTCTTATTTTTGCATTGCCTTTGTGTTTTGGAAAGATGAAGATTTACCTGTGAGTTAGAAGGAAGGATGGAGACCACTCACACAGGAGGCATTAGGCTAGGTGCAAGATACAGAGGACAGCCAGAAATAGAGACAGCCCATTCCAGACATTTAGCATGTAGATTACCCTGAGCTCAGAGCCAGCCAGCTGGAAGTAATGAGTGAGAGGAGGAGGAGCTGACAATGACAGAGTTCTCTAGTTTAAATGTTTGCAGGCAAAGTGATGCCGCAACTAAGGTGGCTGAGGTGACATGAGAAGGCTCAAGTTGGAGGATGGAAGAAAACGAGTTCTATATTAGAAATGGCACACCTGGGAAGTCTGTGGAATATTCAGGCAGTGATTTGCAGTTGGAAATACAATTTTGAGGCAGAGATGATAAATTGGGGCTAAAGGTGAAGGATAGCAATGTAATTTCATCATCTCAACAATTACTAAAGCCTACGGTTCTACCACTGCTTTTTATGACTCAGTGCAGCGCGGGGGTGTCCCCAGGCTGGAAGCGATCAAAATGCAGGTGTCCCTTTATTCTCAACCTACTTATATTGACCCATGCGTTTCTGATCTCAAAGTGAGTCATCACCTTAGGAAGAGAACATAGGACTGTTGAGGTTGCTGATAATTTTCCACCTGGAATTTTCTTTAAAAACTAAAGATTGCCAAATATCAACAGAATGTCTACTAAAACCAATAGATGTCTATAGAAAATCCTGGTTAACTTTGGAATTACCCTCCTCTTTCATGTGTTTGGAAACCCTAGTGGCATAGTGGTTGAGAGCTACGGCTGCTAACCAAAAGGTCGGTAGTTCAAATCCACCAGCTGCTCCTTGGAAACACTACGGGGCAGTTCTATTCTGTCCTATAAGGTCGCTATGAGTCAGAATCGACTCGACAGCAACGGGTTTGGTTTTTTGGTTTCATGTGTTTGTTTATCATAACCTTTGGGGACAATTTTTTTTTTTGGGGGGGGAATAAGCTGAAGTCCAGACTGTTTTTTTTTTTTTTTTTTCAGACTGTTTTTTAATATTACAAAGTTAGCTTCATAGTTTCAGGAGGGAGTTGGTTTTGAAATTTCTTTATTTGTGTGCATGATCTCTGAGGCCACCCATCCATCTAGGCCCTGTGGCCCCTGCAGCAACTCCCTTGTCTCCTCCTTCTCTTCACCTGATATGCCCAGCTCATCTTCAATCCCATGTATCTTTCCTCTACATCCACTGCCTGACTTCCAAGGGCCTACTCGGTGTCATCCCTTAACTAGTCTTCTGCCTCCAGTCTCTCCTCACCCTAGCCCATCTGTGACACTGCTCTTCTAAGCACTGAAAACCTTCTCTCCTTAAGATTCTTTGATGGCTCCTGGTGTCTACACAAAGTCTGGATTCATTAGCTTCACAGAGAACACCAAGTCTTCAGGGCTTGGTTCTTGCCAATCTCTCCAGCCTTCTCTCTCTTGGCTTCCTGCCTTGAAACTTACACTCAGGAAAAAAAAGTACTCAGGGATCCCCAAGCACAAATTGTTTTCTACCTCCCTGTCTTTACACGAATTGATCCCTGCCACAACACAACATTCATCATTAAGCTCCAAGAGCTCTGATGCCTCCCCTAACACTCCAGACAGAATTAACATGGTCTTCATCTCCGTTTAAAAGAGCCCTGGTGGCGTAGTAGTTAAGCACTGGGCTGCTAACCAAAAGGTCAGTGGTTCCAATCCACCAGCCACTCTGTGGATAACAAGGATATTCCTCCAGAGCTGACAAAGAGAGAAAGCCTTCCTCTGGAGCTGATGCCCTGAATTTGGACTTCTAGCCTACTAAATTGTAAGAAAATAAATTTCTCTTCGTTTAAGCCATCCACTTGTAGTATTTCTGTTATAACAGCACTAAATGACTAAGACATCTGATAAACAGAATGACTGGATATTCTCAATAGAACTGAAAGCGACTCAGGTTACTACGAGAGCAAAGTTTGTATTTTTTTAACCTTTGCATCCCAAGGGCATACACAGCACCGAGCCAGGCACAGAGCCAGTACTCAAATATTTGTTGAGGTCTACCAGCTAACAACACAGTTTAATACAGTACTTCATAAACAGGTTTTATAACATTTCTCTTTGTTCTTGGTAGTAAAAATATTCAAATTACAAATATTAATTGTAACAACTTGTACTTGTCCACAAAAACATGATGTTCCCTGGAACAACCTCCCACTTGACAAATGTGAAGACTTTTCTTCTCCCAGGAATTCAAATCCCAGCCTCCACGTGCCAGGAAGGGGACAAACCATACTAACAGGTGACTCTTGCCCCCCAAACCCCAACCCTCTGAACTTTCATTTTTCTTAAGCAGGGGCATTTCAACATGGTCAGATTACAATTAATTTTTAAATGAGTTCATTTTCTCCCTCTCAAATGTATTGGCTAATGGTGCCAGAAGAGCTGGAATAAGACCTGTGCGATCTTATTACTATAATGCTAATGATTTGTTAAAAAAAAAAAGCTCTGAAGACTTTTCTACCTCACAGAGCTGTTGTAGGATTCACATGAGAAAGTTCTTTGAGAAGGGATCAGAAAATACAGTCTTCTTTTACAATGATAACCACCTCATCTTTAGAGAAAGAAAATAATATCCACAAAACCCTAGCCATGAACAAATCACACACACACACACACACACACAAGTCCTCTTAACTTCAGACTTACCAGTTCCTTACTTCACATTTGGAACTACTGCTCATCTTTTTCAACAACAAAAAAAACTCATGGCTGCCCATTCTATGAAACTGAAAAGTTTTCTACAGTTGGCAGATTAATTTTTCAACTGGCTAAAGAAATTTTGCTTTAGTTTAATTTATATTTATGAAGAAAAGATCTTTTAAATTTAGTGGTGGGGGGATGCTGTCTTAGATACAGTCACTTCTTTTCCATCTTCTTTCTCTTGACCTCCTCCTGAGCTGCCTTAACTTGCACACTTAATTTCGATTATGGGTCCAATGGAGAGCTGCTGACAGAACAAAACCAAACAACAAAATTACGCGGAAGTGGAGCTAGAGGTGGCAGCCAGTGCTCAGGTGTACCTCCCCCAACACTGCCTCTTGAAAGGGAATTTAGAGACTGCTTTTTTCTTTTTATGTGAATTTATCTGTATTAGTTGTAGTGTTTAATTACACAACAAACTCATGAATCGATTTTACTCACAAAAAAATGAGGACTGCAGATAAAGCCGATGTTCCTGTTGGAGCCCGCTCCCACTCTGCCGCCCGGTGTGCGCCGTATTCTACCATACCTCTATTTATTTTCTTTTTTGAACTTTTTATTGTGGTTTAGGTTAAAGTTTACAGAGTAAATCGGCTTTCCAATCAACAATCTATACAGCCTGTTCTGTGACACTGGTGGCAAGCCCTGAATGTGCCAGCACTCTGCCCCTTTCCTCTCCGGTTCCCTGTGTCCATTCGCCCAGCTTTTCTCCCCCTACCTTCCTGCTGCTAACCAAGAGGTACGCAGTTCGAACCCAAGAGCTGCTCCTCTGGAGAAAGATGTGGCAGTCTGTTTCCCGAAAGATTCACAGTCTTGGAAACCCTATAGGGCATTTCTACTCTGTCCTATAGGGTCGCTATTAGTTGGAATGATTTGGATGGCTGTAGTGTTTTTTTTCTTTTTTTAAACCTTCCTCCTGAACTTTGCTTTTGGGCAAATGCTGCCGTTAGGTCTCCTATAGTTGATTGTTCTGCAGTATACATTCCTCACTGGTGTTATTCATTCTATAGGCCTGTCTGCTGCCTTCAGACCTCTTCACCCTATTTAGACACAACTTTGAAACTTCCAGGAACGTGAAAACGTGGAAAACCAAGTGCCCTCTCCACTTCCTACACACACCCCAGGGCTTCCTCTCACAGTGCAATGTGTCTTTTCCCCCTCCTCTCCCCAGCCTGCGACTCCATGGCCCCTGGTTTAACCCCAGGCTGTGACTCAGCCACCTCTGGGCTCCCGCTCCTTGCTCCCCCGAGCCCTAGGACCCCCTGTCCTCTCTCCTTGCTCCCCGGAACCTCAGGTCCTCCCACCCCGGAGCCCAGAACCATCTTTTGTCACGTCCTGGGACCCCTGGCCTAGGTCCCTGGCCCCGCGCCTCGGCCGCCAATCCAGAGACCAGCACCGGCGGCACCCTCGCCTTTGGCCCCTCCGGTGCCGCCTTACCCGCCGAGGATCGAGACTGCAAGGCAGCGGGACACCCCAAGAAAAACGAGCCCGCTTCAGCAGCGCCATGTTGAGCCTTCTGAACTTAGGCCGGAAACTCGCCGGGAGCGGGGGGCGGGTCTGCATTAACAAATAGCGCCGCTGTCTGGGCTGGAGGGAGGGCGATGCGGGAGGCCCTGGAGCGGCGACGCCCGAGCTCCGCGAGCCCTGGGCTCGAGCCTGAGGACACTGCCTCCTGCAGCCTCGCCCGTGCTTACTCGTGCTCTCTTTCCCCTCTGTCTTTCCGGAGTTTTTTGTAAGGCGGTTTCAGTGTCCTTGTGTAGCAGAACGAACCGTATAAAGGGGTTTATGGATTACATGAACGCGCGAAATACACACACTGCCCTGTTATTTATATTCATTCCTTAAATATGTGTTAAATTCGTGGCTAGTGTGGCGATGAACTACATATTATCAGAATAATAATGTATTGGGTTTGATTTGGAGACTGGAGACCTAAATCTTTTAGGGCTTGGCCATAGTAAGGAAAGCTAGGATAGGTCCAATTTCCCTTTGCCCTAGTTATGTGATAGAAAAATTGGCACAACAGATTTCTCTTCCGATTAATAAGTAAGTGTACCTAAGTAAAACAAAGAAGGAAATGGTCCATGACGCATGTTACCTGATTTAAATGAAAGGCTTGAATCCTGGTATTGTCTTATAACCACCTTGTGACTATGACTCAGAATCCCATGATCATGAGTCGACCCCAGCCACCACGCAGCAAGGTAATCAAAACCCCAGAACCAATCCTGTAGTCTTTTTAGCCCGTAATTATGTAAGTATCCAAGTCATGGTCCCTTCTCTACTTCTGTAGTCCCACCTACCAGTCATGATCTTGGGATGATTTTCTTTGTCCTCTGTAGTACGTAATACACATCATGACCCCATGACCGCCTGCCTCTTTCTCTGTACATGTTGACGGTCTCCCTCATTCGAATGATTGTCTGTCCTGGCTTAATAAAAATCTCTTTTGATTAAATTTGAGTCTGGGGTCTTTTTCCCTCACAACAGGTTTAAAACACAGCCTCACTTTTCTTCAGGCAAAGTAGCTGAAATTGAGTAAAAGCTGCAGATTTCGGGTGGCTGAGTCTTTTCGCAGGAAACAGTGCCCCCTATCTCCCAGATGCATCGTGGCTCCAGCCATCCTTTGTGCTTCGCAGTGGTTAAAGCCAAAAGATTCCGCTAGCCAATCCGCAGAAGACAGACGTGGAAGTCGGCCTCGTGTAAAGATTATAGGCTTGGAAAGCCTATGGGGCAGTTCTGCTCTGTCCTATAGGGTCGCTGTGAGTGGTAATTGACACAACAGCCATGGGTTTGGTTTTTTCTTTCAAAGGAATGAATACACACCTTAACAGCAATGCTGTTGGGTGGTGCAAATGGTTAAGTGACTGGGCTGCAAACTGAAAGGTTGGAGGTTTGAGTCCATGCACAGGCACCTCAGAAGAAAGGCCTGGGGATCTTCTGATGAAAAATCAGCCAGTGAAAACCCTATGGAGCACAGCTCTACTCTGACGTACATGGAGTCTCCATGAGCTGGAGTCAACACACAGCTGTTGGTTGGTTGGTTGGTTGGTTGGTTGGTTGGTTGGTTGGTTGGTTGGTTGGTTGGTTGGTTGGTTGGTTTGGTTGGGCAAATGCAGGCCCTTCATATTGCATTGCCCATCTCAGTATTATACATCTATTGGCATGCTCATCAGCTCAGGTCACATTTCTTTCATCATTTATAGAATGTGAATAATCATACCTACCTCAGGATTATTGTGAAGTTGAAAAGAGGAAGCATGTGAAGCCCCAAACTCAGTGCTGATAGCAGGTGACATTAAGAGTTTACTATGTGCCTGGCACTTCCAAAGGATAGCAGTCCCTGACATTCAGGACCTGGCCTGGCACTCACAGTTATCCGTTGCCATCCAGTTGATTCTGACTCATAGCAACCCTATAGGACAGAGGAGAACTGCCCCACAGAGTTTCCAAGGCTGTAATCTTTACAGAAGCAGATCACCACATCTTCCTCCTGAAGAGCAGCTGGTGGGTTTGAGGTGCCTACCTTTCAGCAGCCAAGCACCTAACCCCTGGGCCACCAGGGCTCCTTAGCACTCACAGTTAGGCAATGTTATTCTCCTATTGGAGCCCTGATGGCACAGCGGCTAAGAGCTATGGCTGCTAACCAAAAGGTCAGTCTTTCAAATCCACCAGCCACTCCTTGGACATCCTATGGGGAAGTTCTACTCTGTTCTATAGATAGATATGAGTCACAATTGACTGAACAGCAAAGAGTTTGGGGTTTTTTGTTTGTTTGTTTTGTTTGTCTCTTATTAGACATAAACCGTCTCATAGAATACCAACCCCAGACCAGTTTACTCTGAGACCATGATAAAATGAAACAAAGCAAGGCTACTTCATAATTTTACCTAAGCATAGGCAAAACCAAGGTCACTCTGCCACCCACAAAATACCAAACACCTCTTCTCTCAGCATTTGGCAGACACCTACACTGCAATGACCAATGACGGATGCTCACACCTCCTCCCCACCACCACCATCCTAATGTGGCTGCCTCTTACCCCTATCATCAGGGATCACCTTTGATGTCATTTTCTCAAGAATAGTCCCCTTGAGTATTCAACTCCCTACTAGGACAGCAATAGTTCAGTGGTAGAATTCTTCCCTCTATGCAGGAGACCCAGTTAAGAGTCCTAGCAAAGACAACCACCACTCTGTCAGTGGAGGCTTGCGTCCTGCTATGACTCTGAACAGGTTTCAGTGGAGCTTCCAGACTGGTTTCCATCTCTCTGCTGAAGAAGAGAAATAAGGCCAAACCTAAAGCAGGGAGTCCTGCTTACTACTAGAAAGATGGTCAGCAACATCCTTAAAGGTTCAGGTTTGAGTCTGAGACAGTCTGGTGTTTGATCTGGAGTTCACTTCTCAGGCTGCAAGTCACAGGGTTTATGCTAAATGATTTATGCTAAAGAGTAGTACTCTAGGAACTGTGTCCACCCTGAGGCTGAATGGATCCAAAGACAGCTACATTGAGAAGGAGAAGGCCTGATTATATACTTTTGTGCTACAAAGTTGATTTCTGCTACTGGGCAAAAAAAAAACCTTTTATCAACTTTATTTTCCTCATCCATAAAATTAGCACGCTGGTGTAAATTATCTCTAAGATCACTTGTAGTTCTAAAAATCTGTGCTTTTACAAATAAACTAGATTTGGCAGTGTTATTATAGGCCGCCTGGTGTGGTACTAAGGAGGTCATTGTGAAATGCTGTTAAGATAGCATAACTGACAGATATGTCTTTCCTTAGAATATTAGCTCTTATATACTTCTGGTGTTTGAATACTTCATCTAATTTACACATCTTAGATGATTATTAAACTTTAGATTTTCAAAGTGCTTTGCAAACATTAATTAGCTTCTTGAATGCCTCCTGGAAGGGAGGCTAACTAACTCATGCCCGCATTACATAGTCTAATTTGTTCTAATTTCATAAAGTCAAGTCTTACACTTTGGAATTTGGGGGTCTTACATTCTTTTATGTTCCATTTTTTTTTTTTTTAATAAACTATGGCCAAACAATTCGATTCAAGTTAAACCTGATGCTTCAATACCCAAACCCAAACCCACTGCCATTGAGTCAATTCTGACTCATAGCAACCCTATGGGACAGAGTGGAACTGCA
This sequence comes from Loxodonta africana, assembly GCF_030014295.1. Classification (NCBI taxonomy): domain Eukaryota; kingdom Metazoa; phylum Chordata; class Mammalia; order Proboscidea; family Elephantidae; genus Loxodonta; species Loxodonta africana. The sequence continues at coordinate 40,733,835 of NC_087355.1, read as the reverse complement.
CCATGGAGTTTCCAAGGAGTACCTGGCGAATTCAAACTGCCAACCTCTTGGTAAGCAGCCGTAGCACTTAAGCACTATGCCAACGCTTCAATAGATTCTACTAATTATGCCCGTATTGGCCTTATGTATAGTGTTATACCCATATAAAGATAAAACAATTACGACATACATAGAAGTTCAATAATTTATTCCAGGAAAATAATGAATTAGGGTAGGGTCACAAAAAGAGAACTCACCATTCTTGGCTCTCAGGTAATCTTCAGAGCCACAAGCATGCAGCAGCCCTCCATGCTTCTCATCCCCCCATACCTCATACCACCTTCACAACTCCAATACAAGCAAAGGTTGCAAAGAGGTGCCAAAGATGTTCAAAGAGTAGCTAAGTTCAACAAACACTTATTATATGACTGCCATGTGTTTATCGTTGTGGTAAATATTGGAGATTGTACATGGCTGTCTATCTGCATTGCACATGCAGACAGGCTGTGTGCCTTAAACTTTCAGGCAGCCATTACATTGCTAAGACTGAGGCACTTACACCCACTGGCATCAACCCTTCCGTGGGTGCTGTGTTCATCTGTGATGGAGCTGGACATCCGAGACACTTATACCGTGTTGGCAAAGTGAAAACCTTTATTATTATTTACAGAAAGCGAACAGTAAACAATAACAACATATTCCCAAAGGTGAACCATTTACCCTGCCCCAAATTACCCATGTCCATTCTTTCATTTTTAATCATATTTTATTGTGTTTTAGGTGAAAGTTTACACAGCACATTAGGTTCCCCTTTAACAATTTTTATACAAATTGTTCTGTGCCATTGCTTATGATTTTTTTAATGTGCCAGCATTCTCATTATTTCCATTCTGTTTGTTCTGTTTCTGTTGATTTAGCTTCCTTTCCCTTCCTTCCCTTCTCATCTTTGCTTTTGGGTAAGGGTTTACAGTCTGGTCTCATATAGTTAGTTGTTCAAGGGAACACATTACTCATGGATGATATTGTTTATTTTATAAGCCAATCTATTATTTGGCTGAAAGGTGACCTACAGAAATTGCTTAAAATTTAAGTTCAAAAGTTATCTTAGGGTAATTTCTCAGGGGTTCCTCTAGTTTCTATCGGTACATTAAGTCTGGGCTTTTTCAGGAATTTGGGTTTTGTTCTACATTTTTCTCCCATCCTGTCTGGGACCTTCTATGGAGTCCATGGTCAGAACAGTGGGTAGTGGTAGCTGGGCACCATCTAGTTCTTCTGGTCTCCAGTTAAGTCTCCAGTTCATGTGGGCTATTAGTCCCACGGACTAGTTTCTTCTTTGAGCCTTTGATTACTTTCATTCTCTTTTGCTCCATATGAGTAGAGACCAGTAGTTTTATCTTAGATGGCCTATGTTTGTTCTTATGTCACTGGGCAGGGGTGCCGGGGTTCAGGTCAGATGTTATGGTAACATCACAGCTGCCTCCACCTGCTACCACACTGCTCAGAGAGGGCCCCCACAGCTCCCATGATTTCTGCTCTGTCTCTGGGCCTCATTGGGCTTCTCTGTCAGCTAGAAGACCCCTGCACAGGATCTCTCTAGCCTCTGCCACTGGGCCCTTCTAAGCCTCTGCTCCAGGCTCCAGCCATGCTACCCAGGGCTCTCTTGCTGACACGATATCCAGGCCCTTGCTGCTCAAGGGGAGAGGTGTGAAACCCCTGCACTGGGCACACTCGTGCTTCTTGCCCTGCACGGGCATGTGTTACAACTCTTTTAGCTCCAGCAGGAAGCTTCCTGCGAAAGGCACACAGTTCTGGCTTCTTGGGCTGAGCAGGCTCGTAGCTGCTGTCTCTCACCATCTTCGGTATTCATTTTTTCTTCTGGGTCTAGGAGGTTCTCAGTGCAGGGACCCCGGACCCTTGGTCCGAAGGACACGCTCTGCTCCAGATTCTTTTTCTTGATGGTAGTGAGGTCCCAGTGAACCTCTGTGGGATTAGCCTTTTAAAGCCTAGCAGGATGGCATAACTGACCAATCCCCTTGGTAGGCCATAGTCACTTCATTTGCATAATCCTGCAAGAGTTTTCCACATTTTATTTGGATAATCCCAGCCAATCATTTCATGGGAGTTACAAGACCAAGGCTAGAAAGGCCATAGAAGAGCAACTCATTGCACCACAGAGATACAAAAGTGATTCAGACAGTAGGGACACAAAAATGACTTAGACAAAGCCCCTGCCCTCAAGGAACTAGAGAGGAAGGAAAGGAAACTGGTATTGGTTTAACATCTACCATGTATCCTGCAGAGCCCTGGTGGCCCAGTGGTTAAGAGCTTGGCTGCTGACCAAAAGGTTGGCAGTTCAAATCCACCAGGCACTCGTTGGAAAACCTATGAGGCAGTTCTGCTTTGTCCTATAGGGCTGCTATGAGTTGGAATCGACTCAACAGCAAAGCGTTTGGTTTGGTTTTATGTATCATGTAAGTATCTCATTTAATCCAAACAATAATACTGCAAGGTATTAAAGTGTTAAAAAGCAAAGCTGTCACTTTGAAGACTAAAGTGTGCCTGACCCAAGCCATGGTATTTCTAATAACCTCATATGCATGCAGAAGCTGGGCAGTAAATAAGGAAGATGGAAGAAGAATTGATGCATTTGAATTATGGTGTTAGCAAAAAGTATTGAATATATCATGGACTGCCAGAAGAATGAGTAAATCTGTCTCAAAAGAAGTATAGCCAGAATACTCCTTAGAAGGAGGATGGTGAGACTTCATCTCATGTACTTTGGTCATGTTATCAGGAGGCACCAGTCCCTGGGGAAGGAAAGTATGCTTGGTAGAGGGTCAGCGAAAAAGAGGAAAACCCTCAATGAGATGGACTGACACAGCAGCTGCAAAAATGGGCTCAAACACATAGATTGTGAGGATGGTGCAGTACTGGGCAAGGGTTCATTCTGTTTTACACAGGGTTACTACTAGCCAGAACCAACTCAAGGGCACCTGATAACAACATTTCTTATGTAATTCCACGAGTATATAAGAGGCCATCTGTCTGTCAGTGGAGGCTTGTGTGCTACTATGATGCTAAACAGGTTTCAGCAGAGCTTCCAGCCTAAGATGGACTAGAAAGAAAGGCCTGGCAATCTACTTCTGAAAATCAGCCAGTGAAAACTCTATGGATCACAATGGTCAGATATGAAACCAGTCTTAGGGATGGCATAGGACCAGGCAGCGTTTCTTTCCATTGTGCAAGGGGTTGCCATGAGCTGGAGGCCAACTCAAAGCTAGCTAACAACATACATAAGAGGAAGCTTAGCTACCTTTGTTAGTTACTCATTATGTAATCTTGAGAAAATTAAAACCTAACTCATTTAAATTTATGCTTTAGCTTAACATTAGTTAGAAGTTGTTGTTAGGTTTAAGGGAATTTTTGGAGGACAGGACAGTCTTCAAAATGTTCTTAAGGCTAAGGGTAAGGAACCAAAGAGAGAAGTTGAAGATGTATAGAAAAGAGGGTTAACTGATGAAGTAAAACCCTAGGGGAAATAAAGGAGATGGATTTATGTTAAGCACAAAAGGAGGGATTGGTCTTGAATTGAAGGGTCACATCATACCCTGAAAGCAGAGATAAGACCATAAGAATGAAGTGTAAGTATATATTTAAAATGAAAAAGAGTTTATCTTACAATGGAGGTAGGCACAGCATAGGATCAGAATTCGTAAGAAAGTTCTCGCATCAACTTCCTCAGTAAGATATGATGCCATGTTCTTTGAAGGAGGGCAGGAAATGAATAGATTTGAGGAGTTTGGCAAAGTTGTGAAACAGCTCCTTGGCTAATAGGATATGGATTTAAAAATCAAAGCGAGTAAAAGGGCTGACGAATCATGTTCTGTATTTCAACTGACATTAGAGTTTATGAATTTGCATCGGCTCCGTATTTTCAAAGATAGGCAGATTTTATCCAGGAGGCTCACTATAGAAGGCTGATTGTAGGATTGACTCATTGTTGGGGGGTTTGTTAGGGTTCATTGCCAAGTGAGCTATAGAGTTGAGTGTAGCAATAAAAGTAGTTCAAGCTACAGATCCTGGTGTCTGGGTGCAGTAGTACAGGAGACCCTGAGCCAGTTTGATACAGATAGAAATGGAAAGGAAGAGTAGACTCTCCAGTATTTAGCACCTAAATTAGATTTGAAAATGTAACATGAAACAGAGGAATTCATTTGGTCTTGGAGAAGAGTAGAAATGATTGGATTTGGAATGAAATCCCTATTTTCACTATCATTACACTTATTAGGACACATGCAAAAGAATGACTACAATTTAAGAAATCGTAAATGAATGATCTTACATAACTGGTCAGTATTTTAATGTCTTTAATTAGAAACTTTCCTTATGTTACTTTGGAGCTAAGTTTAAAAATTCTTTTCATTCCCAATCAGAAAAAAAAAAATCTTATATTCCGTCATCACCTTAAAATGGACTCTACACCTCATAACCCTTTTGTTGTTGTTAGCTAGCTGCCCTAGAGTTGACTCCCAGCTCACGGGGCCTCATGTGTGACAGAGTAGAACCGTGCTCTATAGGGCTTTCTCGGCTGTAATCTTTACGAAAGCAGATTGCTAGGCCCTTCTTCTGAGTCAGCCACCGCGTGGCTTCCAATGGCCAATCTTGGTTTTGCAGCCTGTCGCAAACCGCTTGCACCGCCCAGGCTCGTTCATGCGCTTTTAACACAGCATTTTTCCATCCAGCTTGCGATGTTTCCATCCTAGCCACGAGGTGGCGATGGGCGCCCATATCCCACTCCTGCCTTAACTCTGAAGGCAGGCGCCGCTCCAGGGAGCCCGGGAGCGCGCACGTCCCGGAGCCCGCGGCCGTTGCCGGCGCTGGGGACGCATACGTGGTTGGGCGCGGTTACACGCTCGCCGCTGCCAGGCCCTGAGGATCCGGACCCATGTGGAAGCTACTCCCTGCCACGGGCGCGGCCCCAGGTAACGGCGGAAGGGAGGCGTCGGTGGCCCTTTTCCCGGGAACGGCTGCCGTGGGGACAGGGTTTGCGAAACGATGTTTCCGGTCCATTCTCGTCCCTCTTGCCGGCTTCCGGCGCCTCCTCCATTCCCGCCCTGGGAGATGGCGGAAGCGGGATGAGAGGGAATGACGTGTATTTTGATGTCTGGGGGTCGCGCGGTCTTCCCGGAAAGCGCGGTGACTTCCGAGCAGGTTTTAGTCCGGATGGTGGAGTACGCGTAGGGCGACGGGCCCTTCGGTGACTTGCGCCTTCTCGCCCCATCTTAATTCTCAGTGGTTGAGACCACCGCCCCTGGGGATGATTCTATTTGGGGCCCTTGATGGCCTGCAGAATTAATTGAGCTTTGGCCGAATACCTGCTGTGACATCCCATCTGTTAAGCTTTTAGGGAATAAAAGTTCACAATACGTTATCACCCGTGCGAGAACACACAGTGGTGACTCTGCCTCGAGCACATTATCTTTGCAAAGTACCACAGATAGGACTTGGGGAAATGGCAACCACAGGAATGCATAATTGGTTTTACTTTTTGCATAATGTCATCAGGACAGCTGAAAAAGTAGATACATTTTTGTTTTTGTTTTTCTTTTCTGCGTGTGCAGCAGTGGAAAATGGCTATCCCATGTTAACAGGTTGCCTAACATATGTAAATCCTTGTTAGTTGATGGAAAGGTGCAGAGTTATATAGCATATGATTGGTCCTTGCCCTCAGGTAATTTATATTATGATTGGAAAAAATAGGATGTGTGTAGATGCCAAATTGACAGTATAAGGCAATACTAGGAAGACTAAACTAATGGTAGGGAAAATAGATACTACAACGGCTTAAACATAAAGTCCTCACTGTGACTTGGAATGCTTGCCAATGTGGGACATAAACTTTGTCTTGATGGGTGCCTAGGAGTCAGTCACGCTAGAGGAACACTTAGCCTGTGGCTGGCTCTCAGGGTTCTTGAAGGGTGGTAGCAGAAAGCAAATGTCTTCAGCATTAGTGACCAGCATTCTTAACTTTTGGAGGGTCATGAACTCTTCAAAAGCTGATGGAAGTATGAACCCATTTTTCCAGAAGAAATGTAGATAAACCAACACACGAAATTGTTGTTACGTGCCATTGAGTCAATTCCAACTCACAGCGACCCTGTGTACAACACAAGGAAACACTGCCCAGTCCTGCGCCTTTCGCACAGTTGAGGAGCCCATTGCTGCAGCCACTGTGCCAATCCATCTCTTCGAGGGTCTTCCTCTTTTTCACTGACTGTCGCCTTTACCGGGCTTGATGGAAAAGTACTTCACGCATCTGTCAGTTTGTCACACTTTGGTGGCTTGCGTGTTGCTGTAACGCTAGAAGCTGTGCCACTGGCGTTTCAAATACCAGCAGGGTCACCCATGTTGGACAGGTTTCAGTTGAGCTTCCAGACTAAGACAGACTAGGAAGAAGGACCTAGTGGACTACTCCTGAAAGATTTATCCCGTGAAAACCTTATGAATAGCAGCGGAACAGAAAATTGTTCCCTTGAAATGGTCTACTCTAACTTAAGATCTCTAATTAACAAGAGATAATCTAAACACTTTAAAATGGTATTCAAAGCTTTCCTGGTCCACTTCTTCCTTGTCTGGTTTATCTGCCCTAATCTTCCTGTTGTGTGCTGTAGAATCGATCTTCCTACTACTCTCCTAATGGATGTTGTTCTCCCAAACTAAAACTCCTTAAGTCTCCAGTGTATTTGTTGTTAGGCTGACAATTTGTGATTCCCAACATTTTTTTTTTAAACCAATAACCCTTTCCAACACTGTTTGAAATGCTACCTTTAACATAAACAGAATGCTCATGTAAATATACATGAATCTAGCCTGGATTTTATTGCATTGATCTGTGTTGTTTACTCTTGATCCAAAACTAAGCTTTTTAATTATTATACCTTTATGGCATATTTTGCCATCTGGTAGGGCAAATTCCTATAATATTATTCAGTTTTTTCTTGGCTATTTTTTTTACATTGTATTTTCCAAACGAAGTTTTGAGTCAGTTTGTCAAGTTCCAGGGTGGTGGAAACGGTTAAGCACTGGACTACTAGCCAAAAGGTTGGCGGCTCAAACCCACCCAGAGGTACCTCAGAAGACAGGCCTGGCAACCTGCTTCCGAAAGGTCACAGTCTTGAAAACCCTGTAGGGTGGTTCTACTCGGCACACATGGGGTCGCCATGAGTCAGAATTGACTTGACATGATCAACAATGTCAAGTTCCAAACGTGGTGTTGCGGTTTTGTCTGATGACACATTAAATGGATAAGTTAATTTTGGGGGAGAATTGATTCCGTTCAATATTGTTTTTCCTTTCGGAAGCGTAGAATGGCTTTCCATCTATTCAGATAATCTTTTATACCCTTCAGTGAGACTTTAATAAAAAACACAAGTTTGATTTCATGTAATGATTAATGCTTAAATAACAAAATTAAAATGTTTAAATATTTGTCATAGCTATGTTATATACATACATGTATGTTTATATATAAGTGTGTGTGTGTATCAAATTACTTTTCTCTTTTTTTAAAATTTGTTTTAGGAGAACCATACAGACTTTTGACTGGTGTTGAATACATTGTTGGAAGGAAAAACTGTAGAATTCTAATTGACAATGATCAGTCAATCAGTCGAAATCATGCTGTGTTAACTGCTAACTTTTCTGTAACCAACTCGGTATGTTGCTAATTTTATTTTACTGATTTGCAGAAAGGTAGTTGAAATCACAAATGATTGCCTTGGCACATGTGTAAGAGAGATTTCGAAGAACTTTTCATTTCATAAAGCTATTCTTTTAAATGTTAAATACTTATACTTTGGCAGTAGTACCAGTGGTATGTGTTTATTTTGACCAGAATTTTACCTATGTTTTAAAAGCCTGTTTGTTTTAGTGACTTAGAAACTCAGAAGAGGTTGGGTATACTCATATTTATTTACTTCAGTATTTATTGAGTGCTTACCGTGTGTCAGCGACTGTGCCTGGTAATAGAGCAGAGAACACACCATGGAGAATCCTGTTTTTAATGCAGCCATGTGAACACTGGCATTTCCTGTATAAGTTTTCACAATGAGAATTGATTTGTCTTACAAGGAAGAACGACTGTTGATTATGTTACACAGCTCCTTTGAATGATTTTTTTTTTTAAATATAGTTTTTTGTTTGATTTTTTAATCACAACTGTGGGGGATAGAAGTGATTAAAAAAATACAAATAGCTCTGCTGTTGATAATGCTGGTGGTAATAAGAAAGAAAAGCCATTATTTTGAGCAGAAATTGCATATAAGTAAGTGTTCGATTTGTTTGGTGATATTTCGGTTTTATGCCTGTATTTTAGGTATCAAACCAAAAACCAAACTCATTGCCATCCAGTCGATGTCGACTCATAGTGACCCTGTAGGACACAGTAGAACTGCCCTTAGGGTTTCCAAGGCTGTAAATCTTTACAAAAGGAGACTGCCTCATCTTTCTCCCGAGGAGAGGCTGGTGGGTTTGAACCACTGACTTTTCGGTTAGCAGTCGAATGCTTCACCACTTGTACCACCAGGGCTCCTTATTTTAGGCATAGAAAAGCATTGAAATTCCTACAGAAGTAAAATTGTTGCTACAAACGTCAGAAACTAGCCTTTAATTCCCTTTTTCTCATTCGACCAGTTTTTACAATGGGACATTGATAATGTAAAAAAAAAAAAAAATTGAGAATGATGCTATCATGTTATACACGAAACAGAACGTACACAGAAACACAGAATTCTCAAATACATGCAACTGATCAATCAGGAAAAATTTCCCCTGACTTGGAAAAAAGAAAAAAATGTATGTTCTGAGAGGGGCAATTAGGGGCAGCTATTAAAATTGGTGAATCCCTGGGTGGTGCAAATAGTTAACACTCTTGGTTGCTCAAGTCAATCCAGAGTCACCTTGGAAGAAAGAACTGGCGATCTGCTTCCAAAAAATCCGCCACGGAAAACCCCGTGGAGCATAGTCCTACTCTGACACACGTGGGCTCGCCTGGTTTGTTGTTTGTTGTTGTTGAGGAAATACGAATTGCTAGTTGAGTGATCATTCTGGGTAACCAAAGCAATAACTATATTGTGTACTGTGTTGGGAGGTTGCCACCTATCTATTGCCTATTTAAAAAGTTGTCAACCTCCCTTTTCTTTTGAAACTTCCCCCCAGGAATTATAGTTACTAAGTGGTAAAAGACATTAACTTGTTGATTTTTCAGAGTCAGGCGGATGAAATTCCTATATTGACAATAAAAGATACTTCTAAGTATGGTACCTTTGTTAATGCCGAAAAAGTACAGACATGTGTTTCCCAAACTTTGAAGACAGGGGATAGAGTTACCTTTGGAGTTTTTGAAAGTAAATTCAGGTAAGAATTTTTTTAGTTGATATTAAAATGGACAACTTTATTTGACACTGATCATTTTGTAAGGTAAAAGGCTATTTATGGATGATGAGCTGAAGACAATGTAATTTAGTACCTCCTTACCCCAGTAGTGAACTTTGTGCCACAGATGTTTACACCCTAGAGTGTTAACCGTAGATGGTTATGACAGTGAATGAGGGGCCCTGAGAGCCTTGTCTGGAGCTACATGTGTTTGATTCTGCCTAGGTGAAATTATAACATTAACTTTGATCACTGTTTTTTCTTAACTTGGGCTAAAGACTTAGGGAGTGATAATTTCACACATTAGAAAGTATAATAGTACATAACAATGATTGCACATGATGGTAGCTTACAGTTTTGAAGTAGTATGAGTTGCCATCACTCTAACTGCTAATATAACTTGATGTAACTTATTCTCATTCACAGAGTAGAGTACGAGCCTTTGGTTGCGTGCTCTTCTTGTTTAGATGTCCCTGGGAAAGCTGCTTTGAATCAAACTGTTTTTCAACTTGGAGGGCTTTCTGTAAACAACTGGACAGAAGAATGTACTCACCTTGTCATGACATCGGTTAAAGTTACCATTAAAGTAAGTTGAATGCATTGTTATTATGTTACAGTAAGTTCTGTGAGTTGAAGTTCTGCAGTTCCCCACTGTATACAAACCTTTAAGTCCTTTACTTTAAAAACTATCAGAACTGTTAGTTGTGAACCTGCAAATTTCCATCCCGTGCCTTTAGATGCTATGTAGGCCAAAATGGCTTTTCTGATGTCTTTTTTATTGTCTGAGGCAAGTAAAGGCACATAAAATTAGACTTTAATTTTGATTTACCCAGACCCTTGATTTAGCTTTTAAAAAAAATTATGTTATTCTTTCACCAAGAAGGCTTTATTTATATTGCACAGTTTGTTTTCAGCTTAAAAGGAAAACTACTATAGATCAACTGCCAGTCTTCGAGGTTAACATCTCATCTCTCATCTATCAAGTTGTCTTCCTCCGGTCTGTGATATCCTCTCATGATCTCAAGCTTTTATATGTAGTATTCATTTAAGTCCCTAATCACAAAGACTTCTAAGTTCTTATAGTTTAATATTACCTTAATATGTTGTCATAACCTATAGATATACACAGATTTCACTTTTAGAAGATGCTGATTATTCATTAGCGCAATGATATATTTGGTATATTTTCAAATTTCGCATTTCCGTCACATTTGGTTATAACAAAAGCTAATAGAAGAAACATTGGGAGGTGAATTGTCTCCTTTTAAACAGGTTGATCCTGGATATATGGGATTGTTTTGGGTTAATACCTATAGTGAAAAGCAACAAATATTTAGATTCCTTTATTAGGTTATATAAAAATCCTTATAAGTTGAATTTAGTAATTAATATAATTACTTAAATTAGAATGCGTGTATATAGCTAAAGAGGTGTCATGGAGACAGGCTTGCTGCTCAGGTTAAACCGCAAGTTAAATTCATACCTTGGTGGAGCTATCTCTGATCGAGTGTCTCTCATCTTTGCAAGTTTATAAAATTGATTTTCTAAGTTCAGCAGCTTTATTAGCTTCAAAACCAAAAACCAAACTTGTTGCCATCGAGTTGATTCCAATTCATAGCGACCCTATAGGGCAAAGTAGAACTGCCCCATAGGGTTATCCAAGGAGCAGCTGGTGGATTTGAACTGCCAGTCTTTGGGTGAGTAACCAAATGATTAACCACTGTGCTACTAGAGTTCCTTTATTAGCTTTAGAGGCGTACTAATTATGCTAATAAACCCACAGATAATAGATGAATAAATTGAGGCATCCATTTATTAGTTTACAGTACGGATATACCATTACAGGGACCAAAATATTTACATGTGGGATCCAGCACCGCCCCCTTGAGGATATCAAGGTATCTGAGAAGTGGCATAGAGAATCATGCCCCTGCTTGGTGGGTATGAAATAAGAACAAGGGCAGTTAGATGGGTCTGGAGAGATGCTTTACCGAGGCCGGAACAAAACCTGAAAAGGCACCCATTCACAAGAGCGTGCACTGTTCCAGTGACTGGGATGCCAATGTTCACTCATGGCTCTCCCATTGGAGAGTGCTGGATAAGCACCAACAGAGACTTGCTGAGTGGTCCTCCTCTTTCAGTATTTATGCTCAGTCACATGCCAAAAAAAAGGAACTTTGTCTTTTTGTATATATGTATGTGTGTGTAGTGGTTAAGAGCTATGGCTGCTAACCAAGAGGTCATCAGTTCGAATCCACCAGGTGCTCCTTGGAAACTCTATGGGGCAGTTCTACTCTGTCCTATAGGGTTGTTATGAGTCGGAATCAACTCGATGGCAGTGGGTTTATATATATGTAAACCCGTTGTCTATTCAATTCATAGCGACACAATAGACATATCTACACCAAAATATATATATATGTATATGTTTGTTTTTTGGTAAATTTTCCAGACATACAGATTTATGTATGTTTGTTTAAAATCATTTAATGTTACAAGCAGAAGGGAACTTTTAGAGCATTTCGTTCAATTATTATTTTCTGAAGAAGAATCTGAGGCATGGCACAATTAAATAATTTGCCCAGAGTTACATGTGTTGGAGCTTACTCAGTCCAGTGTTGTACATACTGCTTCACCTAGAAGTTATTTTATTCATGTTTGAGATTGGTGTTTTTCAGATTTGATTCTTGGGAGATACCCTAAAGTTGCTTCCTCCTATGTAGGTAATTCTCTGTTATTAGAAGCCTGTGCACAAAGTATCTTCAGTTGGGTTATTTCCCAGGTGCATGCTGAATCTTATTTATATTTTCATTTATATTCCTAAGGGTGATATTTTCTAATCTTTCACATATTTTGTGGTTCTTATTTAAGTTTAGAGCTTAATTCATGTGTTAGTCAATTTTTTTCCCCTTCCTTTAACTATTTGTACTTATTTTGAACTTTATTCCAATCCTTTATAGTTAATCCTTTATTTACTTGTTTGGAAAGGTTTTAATCCATGGTTAAAGTCTTTGTGAAAGTCAAATAAGGCTGAACAGATTTTCTCTCTCATATTTATCTGTTTATACTGTCTTTTCTGGGTTACTAATTTCTAGGATATACTTTTAATATTTTAGTGTTTTTGAAATTGAAATACACCTTAAAATTGATTTATATGTCTTATGCTGCGTTGTTCCACACCCTAAAAAGCAGTTTTTCTTTATTTTAGACAATATGTGCACTCATTTGTGGATGTCCAATTGTAAAGCCAGAATATTTTACTGAATTTCTCCAAGCAGTTCAGTCCAATAAACAGCCTCCACAAATTGAAAGGTATGTATGCATTCTAGATATTTCATATAAGTAGGATTATACAATATTTGTCCTTCTCTATCTGACTGACTTCACTCAGCATAATGTTTTCCAGGTTCATGTATGTCAGAGAATATATCAGAACTTCATTCCTCTTTATGCCTAAATAACGTTCCATTGTATGTACGTACCTTGTCTTGTTTATCCATTCACTCATTGATGCACACTTGGGTTGTTTTTACCTTTTGGCTATTGTGAATAGTACTGCAATGAACACTGGTGCCCAAACTCACCCCCGTTGAGTCAATTCCAACTCATAGTGACCTTATAGGACAGAGTAGAACTGCCCCATAGGGTTTCCAAAGCTGTAAGTCTTTACGGAAGCAGACTGCCATCTTTTTCTCCTTTGAAGAGGCTTGTGGGTTTGAACCACCAATCTTTTGGTTAGCAGCCAAGCACTTAACCACTGTGCCACCAGGGCTTCTGAACATTGGTGTACACATATATTTTTAAAAGTAGAACAAATAGGATTTTAAAGTCAGTTATTGAGAAGATCAGAATAGTGCAGTAGCATGTATTCCACCCTGCCAACCATGTCTGCTCTCGCCTGCTGATCACCCACGCATTTGAGATTCCAGGTTCTAGAAATCACTACTTTAGAATAGACTTGGAGCATCGTTGTGAATTAAAACTCTTGCATTTGTGTTCTTCATTAAAATTTTGAATTGTTCAATAAGGATTCAGCTTTACTTTATGAAATATATGTATTGCCAAGGAAAAATCTGGGGAAAAACGTAAGCATATTAGTTCTAAAGTACTAAATGGTGGCTCTGATGACTGAGAAATTTTTCCTGACATTAGATGTTGCTCTGTGCAGATATTTAATTCTTGGTTCTTTAATGACTGATTATCCATGTTGTGAATTTCGCCCTTATATTGTCTTCCTATCATCATCATGATGCATAGTAATTTTTACTAGAAGATAGACACGTTGTCAGGCCGATCAGTTAGGAGCAGCTGTAGCAACAGATCTGATTATACAGAAAGATGAAACCATGAACCAATAAAGCCTTGGGGCTTACCTCTTGACTTCTCAGTTTTCTTCTTTTTCCCCATTTCCATGGACAATTAATATGTTTTTATTGCATCATAGTCTATTTTATTTTTTAGGTTATGTTCTTTAGCTAAAAATTATGATCCTTAATCTCACTTTGAAAATTTTATTTAAACTGAAAATGCTAATGTAAGTTTTGAGATTTCCTAAGCTTCTTCAAAGAGATGTATAACAAAGCACAGTATCCGTTCTAAGAATTAGAATGTGAACATTGTTAATACCTATTGGTCCTCAAACAAACATAAAATTCTAACAGAATTTGATCTTTGTAGATGCTATTTCTCTCAGCCTTTTGTAATTGACAAAACTTGTCTGATTTATCTGTGTTTAATATATATCTTTTTAATATTGTCTACATTCGATGATATATTTTTAGAAAATAAGAAACAATCCTATTATTCTATGTAGCACCTATAACCATATTTCTAGATAAAACCCTTTTTCTTTTTTAAATACTGTAAAGGTGTTATGGCGATTAAGCCTTTAATGTCTAGATAGCCAGCCCATTTATAAATGTAATAGCAAACATATAGAGTAGTATATAACTGGGGTATATCTTAATTACTTTTACAGCTTTTACCCACCTATTGATGAACCAGCTATCGGAAATAAAAATATCGATCTATCAGAGCGAAAGGAAAGAAAACAAATCTTCAAAGGGAAAACATTTGTATTTCTAAATGCCAAACAGGTAATATTGTAAGCTCAGTTTCCCCAATAGCAAACATCACAAACAAGGATAAATTATTAATATCTGTTATCCATAGTTGTTAATGCATTTCATTCTGGGACTTTGTGTAGCAGTGTGAAGTGGAATAAAAAAATTGATGAGGCTCCAGAACCTGCTCAGTGCCTATGAACACAACTATGATACTTACTGTTGTTACCTGCCATCGAGTTGGCCCTGATTCACTTTTGATAATTGGCCTAGTAATTGATTGTTAGAGGAGGTGGATAGAAAACTTCGGTGTGAGCCCTACCTTGTTGATTTAGTGAATATCTGTTAAATGTCTTCTGTGTGCCTAAATAGGGATCCCAAGAGTTTATGTTGTAGTGGAAAAACCATGTAAGCAAGCCCATAGTTAAATGACTGTGCGGTAAGTATGATGAGGAAAAACAGAAAATGTAATGATTGGAGGGCTACAGAAATACCTAGAAAGCTAATAATTTTCTTAGAGTGGAGCCCCGTTCAAGAAGTGGAGCCAATTCTACATCAATTTTATTTTAATTCTAAAATCGAAATTCATAAAGTTAATAAGGATATACTCAAGAAATTAAATTTGGCTATTTAAATTACTTTTTTTTTTCCTTTCCATTTTTAGCATAAGAAGTTAAGTTCAGCAGTTGTTTTTGGAGGTGGGCAAACTAGGTTGATAACAGAAGAAAATGAAGAAGAAGATGATTTCTTTTTAGCTCCTGGAACCTGTGTTGTTGATGTAGGGATAACAAATTCACAGACTTTAATTTCTGACTCTCAGAAAAACTGTATTCATTCAATTATGGATTTGCTCAAGAGGTACAGAATTATTCTTTATTGGTAGAAAAATACAGTTAGGTTATTTCATATGTAACTTTTTGGTTACACTCCACTTTCCAATGTTAAAAGTAGAAGCAAGAATTATAAAGGTTTTATCCTATAGGGTAGTCAAAAATTGATTCTCAGCATGCTGCCTCTCTCTGTTACTTTACACTTTAATAAAATTTGTAGAATTTACCTTTCTACATTAGTAAGGTAGTATTTATTAAGTGTTTCTGTAGAATATGTGGCAGTTGCAAGAGTTAAAACTCTAGGTAAAAATTTTCCTGACATTATCTAGAGCTGAAATATACTTGTCCTTTGATGGTTATTATCCATTAAAAATGCACTTAAAGATTCCTATTGCTCATATATAGGGTATTACAGGAGAAATATCAGGTATCTTAGAATGGTGTTTGTACTGGGGAAAGAGACTGTGAAAGAGCTAGATCAAAGGTTTGTTTCCTAGACTCTTTATTGATAATAATTTTAGCGTTGTTGAAACCAAAATCTATTATAAATAGTAAGCTTAGCAGCCTGTTGACTAGATTTTTCTATACCTAACAAAAAGTTGTTAGGGCCTAGGGTATTTATATGCCTGAAAAGGCCAAAGCCAGCTCACCACCAAAGGTTCAATTCTCCTTTCCCAGGAGTCCATCTGACCATGGGCATTGCTTTTTCTCTCATGGCTGAAATAAAAAGTGAATTCCAGTCATCTATCCTGTGAATATTTTATTTAAAGGAGATTTATTACATGCTGCAAAAAAGACACTGTATAAATAAAAATACCATCTTGCTACTCCAATGAATACTTACAATGGCCTTATTGTATTTTAGGTACAGAAAATATAGTGATAGACAAGATAGCCTTAGTCCCTGCCATATTGGAGCTCACTGACTAGAGGAGGAGACAGCTAAAAGACAAGTAAACAGATAGTTACAAATACATGTAAAGGAAACAGAATAACAGGACAGAGATGAGAACCTTATACTAAATAGAGAAGTCCTCTTTGAGCCAACATTTTACCCATAACATAACAATCTTTCAAAGAGTGAGAAGAATGTGCCAGGCAGGACAACAGTAGTAATAACTTCACTGATACAACATACTGTGGTAAGAGCTTTATGTACATTAAGACTTGTAATCCTCACACAACCCTGTTTGTATTTACGTTATGGCTCCCATTATACACGTGAAGGAACTGAGACAAAAACAAGTTTGAGTTTGAGTAGAACACAGGTAGTGAGAAGAGAAGCACTCATTCCAGATTCCATGCTCTTCACCGTTGTATCACACTGTCTTTCAGTTTGTACAAAGGCCCTGAGGTAAGAAAGAACCTAGAGTGCAACCAAGAAGGGTTGCCCACAGGCTGATGCCTCCATCCTGAGTTGACATTTGGCTCTGTAGTCTTTGGCCTCAGTGATTTTTTGTTTGTTTGTTTTCTTTTGGTGGGGGAGGGTAATTTTATAGTTTCAGGAAGGCAATCACTTAAAATAACACCTGTCCACCGTATTTGAAATTCTTTTCATACCATAAAATTGTGATATTTCTTTAGGGGGAAAAAAAAGATTGATTCAGCTTGATAGCATCTTATTAATAGAAGTTGTTAGTTTTAATATGCCATTATACTTAAACTATCTTATTCTAATAGGCAGGGTCTTAGACCTATTCCTGAATCAGAAATTGGATTGGCAGTTATTTTCATGACTATGGAGAATTACTGTGATCCTCGGGGCCAGCCCGGTACAGGTAATTAAAACATCATTTTATTAATTCTTTAGTAACTTTGTTATGTAAATTGATTATAGGCTATATGCACATTACTCTTGCCAGGATTAATCATATACACCGTCTTTTACAACTCATTTACTTATTTATTTATTTATTTATTTATTCTATAAATATTTGTGGCTGTACCAGGCACTGTTCTAAGCGCTGGAGATACAGTGCTGACCAAATAAACAAGGTCCCTACTACTGTGGGCTTTATATCCTAAAGGTCCAGATTCAGACAGTAAACAAGCAAACACACATGATTTCAGAGAGGGACCAGTACAAGGAGGAAGATACAACAGCAGTGACTGGCAGCAGGTTATTTTAGATGAGGTGGTCGGGGAAGGTCGCACTGAGAATGTGGCATTTTAGCCTCATGTGTCCTGAATGACCAAAATAAGGAAGCCATGTGAGAAACTGGGCAGTAGAAGGAACAGAGCACTCTGGCTTTTGTGTGGAAAATGGATCCTTTTGTTGTTATTGCTGTCGAGTCGTTTCCAACTCAAGGCAACCCCACGTGTTACAGAATAGAACTGCTCCGTAGGGTTTCCTTGGCTGTAATCTTTACAGAAGCATAATGCCAGGCTTTTTCTTCCATGATATAACTGTGTGGTTTCAAACTACCAACCTTTAGCTTAGCAGTCACGTGCAGCGGTCCAAAACAGAAGTAAGGATACCGGTGAGGGAGAGCCTGGTACCTTGGATCAGGGTCGTAGTGGTGGAGGTGCAGAAAAGGAACAGATTCAAGATTTATTTTGGAACTAGACTTAGCAGAAGTTGGCTGTGGAGGAGTTAGAAACAATTCTTGGTTTTTTGCCATGGAGTAACTGGGTGGATGGTGGCGCCACGTTCTGAAATAAGGAGTGCTTATCATAATCCTCTCAGAGCTGACTGTCATGAAAGCCAATGTACTTAGAGGCAGTCACTATTACCTCTTTGTCGTTTAGAAAACATTCCTGTAGCTTTCTTGAAAATTAGCTAATGATGCCATCATAAAGATGGTGCCTTCATTCTCATCTTCCTGCTTTTTTGCCTTGGAGATTTTTACATTTATTCTCTCTAGTAACTTTTCTTTGCCTAGCTATCAAAAGCATCCATTCGGTATTCCTGTATACATTTACTTGCCTCCTGGGTTCTTTCTCCAGTAATTTCGTCAAGTCTTATTGGACTTTGCTAAAAGAGATAGGTTAGAATAGGAGCACCTCATTGTACACTCCAAGGGATATCATTCATGTTATCATCCTTTAAAAGACACCCATAGAGTTGGGCAGTGCACTGCCTAAGTGGCTATACTCTGAAACCCTGGTTTAAATAACTAAAGAATGTGTTAAATTAGATTTTGGAAGGAGTGGACTGTCAGGGCCTAATCATCAGGGATTAATTAAGTGTGTAAATCATTAGTAATAGTAATAGCTGCTGTCTCTTGAGTGTGGGGGGACTGGAGCAAGTGATTTATATACATGACCAAAGTGTAATCTGGAAACCAGCCCTTTTATAATAGATGACATTATCTGCATTTTATAGATCAGGGAACTGAGATACAAAGAGGTTAGTAAGTTTGCCCGTGATCACATAGTAAGTAATTGGTTCAAGCTGATTCTTAAGCCCCAGCTCTTATGACATGATTATACTGCAGTGCAGATGGCTTATACTTTGACGTGTGAAGATGAGAACTGATGGTGTGGGGATGACTGGGAACATACACAGGAGGAAAGACATCTGATAAAAAATTGACAGGCTAGTATTGTATAATTTGAATAAGAATGTGTGTTCACCTGATATCTCTACCCTTTCCCATTGAGTACACTAGGTATGTTTGTGTCTAGGCATAGGTGACCTTCAAATACAGACACTTGGTTTATGAAGTTCCATAAATGGCCAGATAACCTATTTTGGTGGGATCGTGATATAATTAATATTTCCCAGAAATCTATGATGAACGTTACCAAAACTCATCCTTAGAGTCAGAAACTAGAGAGAAGTATTCTTGCAGTAACTACTCTTCCCCTACCTGTTAGAAATTCGTACAACCTTTATAAATAGCATGTGCTGTAGGTATTATTTTGTTGACAGTGGGTTTCTATTCTGGTATAGAAAAAAAAAGATTGCTATCAGCGGTTTCAGAGTTTACCAACAACAAAAAAAACCTATAAAAATAAACAGAATTGTTAGATCTAAGTCAGTAGCTCCCTACTCTCCCAGACCCCTTTTGGGGGCAATGGTCCTTTGTTTCTCTATTTAGAAAACTGGTTCTCACCTGGGTATATGCTTTAGAAACATTGTTTAATGCACATTCACATTCTGCATAATACAGGATATTCTATAATGTGGCCTAGCCATTGGGGATTTTTTTGGCTTGTTTGTATTGTTTTGTTAGATTTTAAGCTGGTGTTTCTCATACAAACTCCTCCAAAATCCACTGGTTTAGAATATCTTGGGAAGGACTGAACTAGAGAGGTGTCTTCTTTATATAAATGGAGGAGGCATTCTGGTCATTTTTTATTCTTTCTTTTCCTTACCTTTCACATCCACTGAATCACCAGACCTGAAATTGTCCCTCAGCAAAACCTACTCAAGAGGTCTGCTTCCATCCCTTCTTGCAGTCACTGTCCCATTTAAAGCCCTTTCATCTTTCTTTGCTGCAGGCTGTTACAATTGCCCTCAGTAAGGGTTCTGCCTCCAAACTTATTTCTACAGTTACTCTTTGACTTTGCCACTTCAGTCACCTGCTGTTTTCTCAAAATTTTTACTGGCTTTCATTATCTACAGGACAAGTCTCCAGTCCCTTTGTCTAGACTTCCAGGCCCTCAACGGTTTAGCTGCAGCCTAACTCTTTCTATCATCATGTTTTTTTGTGTGCTTCCCTATGGAATATATGTGCCGTATTACTCACAGTTCCCATACTCCTTGACTTTGTTCATCATGATCTTTGTTCCTAGAATGCTAGTCTCGCTTATCAAAATCTGACTCATTCCATAAATCCTGTCTCCTCCTTCATGAAGTTTTTCTAAGTCGTTTTCTCTCCCTCCATAACTCCTCTGAGTCAGAATTGATTATTCTGTGTTCTACACTCTAGTTAACTTTTTTTGTATCTCAGTGATAGATTTTCTTTCTTTGTACTTTGCAATATGATCACTTTCCATTTCTTTCTCAGCTACCTGATCATAAGTTCTTATTAATTTTGGATCCCATGACAGCAACAGGCACAGCATTTGTTCATAGTAGGTCTAAATATTAGTTTAACTGAATAAAGTTATTGGTGCACAAGATTATTTTTGCCAGTGTGGGGCAACACGTTGTTATCACCCACTGTTGGAATAGTATTTATGGCTGAAAGGGCCTCAGAGACCATCTAATCTGTCTTTCTATTAAAAGGTAAGGGACAACAAGGCCAAGTGAAGTTAAAGTCCTATAAGTACTTTATGGCTGAGCGAATTATAAAATTCAGGTTTTCTGACTCTTAAGTCAGTAATTTTTCTATTGTATCTTTTCATGTAGAAACAAAGTCATAAATGTGAGTGGAAATAGATGTTATAATTATTAGTATCACTTCTTGTCCATATTCATAGATAGGTCTGTATGGGTTCCAAGTTATGGATCTCTGACTTGCAAACAATTTTAGGACACAACCAGCCTTGAATGTATATCTTCCTCCTTCCCTCGCCCTTCCGTGCTATGTACCAAACACTTTTCTTCCATATTCATTCATGTATTTATTCAACAAATATTTATTGAGCAGTTGTTACATGGTTGTAACTATGCTCAGTGCTTAGAATAGTGAGGTGAGCACATCCAACCAAATTCCCACTGTCATGGTATTTTTATTAAGGAGATCATTGTAAATAATCTTACTGTTAACAAACGCCAGTTATTCTGCGTCATTAAATTAGGTATGCAGATGTTTCTTCTGGTGAGCATTTATTATTATTATTTGCAGATTTCTGTGTAAGCTGAAATGAACTGTAGGGATATGTGTCTTTAAGGAAATGCCAGTAAACTTTTAAGGAGGTCATGCAAGAAAAGTGGTAGAAGTAATTGAAATACTTGCATTTGGAATCAGTTGTTGTTAGATACCGTCGAGTCAGTTCCAGCTCATAGTGACCCTATGTACAACAGAATGAAACACTACCTGGTCCTGTGACATCCTCACAGTCATCGTTATGCCTGGGGCCATTGTTGCAGCCACTGTGTCAGTGTGTCTCATTGAAGGTCTTCCTTTTTATCATGGACCAAGCATGATGGCTTTCTCTAGGAACTAGTCCCTCCTGATAACATGTCCAAAGTATGTGAGACAAAGTCTCACCATCTTGGCTTCCAAGGAGCACTCTGGCTGTACTTCTTCGAAGACACACTTGTTCAATCTTCTGGCAGTCCATGATATATTCAATCAGTAATGAACGTTTATTTAGCATATCCTGTGTCACGAAGACCTAACAGTGATAATTTAGCTTAGGTATTAAGTAAGTGTCAACTTTTAAAATTTTTCAGTTAACAATTTGATTTCATTAATTTATTTATATCTATTATGTACCAGACATTGCTCTAGGCACTGGAGAGACAGAAATGAGCAAGACTTAGTCCCTCTTCTCAAGCAGATTCCAGTCTTATAAGGGAAAGTAACAAGTAAACATGTATAGCATAAAGTGATGATAGTAATAGCAGCCACCACTTACACAGTGTATACTGTGTAGCAAGCACCTTTCTAAGTGCCATGGGTGTTAGAAGTAGTTTGCGATTAGCTACTAACCCAAAGGTTGGTGGTTCAGACCCACCCAGGAGCTCCACAGAAGAAAGGCCTGGTGAACTGTTTCTGTAAAGATTACAGCCAAGAAAACCCTATGGAGCAGTTCTACTCTGTAATGCATGAGGTTGCCATGAATTGGGCTGACTCGACAGCAACTAACACACACACACACATCCATGTATTCATTTTGTCCTCGAAGCAACCTTGTGAGAAAGGTACCGTAAGTACCTGCATTTTACACATGAGGAGACTAAGGCATAGAGAGGTTAAATAACTTAACCAGGGACTTTGATGGTGATGAGTGTGTTCATAGAGTGAAGCACAGAGTGGTATGGGAGCAGAAATGAGGGGCGCCTCGTTCAATGTGAGAGGTTCAAGTATCTCAGGAGACTGGCACTTGAACTAAGATGCTATTTGAGTAAGTAAAACAATATGGTAATCTTTAAGGTTTTCTGAAGTAGCCAAAAATTTATGTCTAAAACTATTAAGTGCCTTCATTTCAAATAACATATTTTTTCTAAAAATAAAATTCACATTAATTCTGATCTGTGTAGATGTTGGTATAAAGATAACTTATGTGGGGAGAAATTGTAATTGTTTAGTCTACTGTCTGAAAGCGTAGCTTGAACTAGAATTTAAGTTGATTTTATTTTTATTTAAGTTGACATTTTTATCACAAAAGATTTGAGGTGCCTTAAAATGATTTGGTTTAAAGAAGCCCATCATAGATGCCGGCAGGCAGCTCATAACTATTTTGTTAAATACTTGTTGGCTCTATTGACTGGAGACAAGTGTGTGCTATATTACCTCATTAATTCCCTCAGCATGTCACAGTCTAACCATTTTAAGTGTCCAAATGTTCAGCTTGTGTCTAGCAGTTGTGATTCTTTTCACTTCTGTGATTTACAGGATTAAAGCCAACGACTCCAGGGCCAAGCCTTTCCCAAGGCTTGTCATTCAGTGAAAAGCTAATGCCAACTGTCCCAGTGAATACCACAACATATGTACCTGACACAGAATCAGAGCAAGCCAACACATGGTAAAGTTTCTTTGTTAACAAACTATTGTTAGTAGTCTTCAGTAAATGAATAGCATATTCAAGAAGTAAAGGCAGTGCTTTTATCAGTACCTCTCTCAGGAGATAAAGCATAGGAGAGTAGGATGTCAGGGAAAATATATCTTCGGATAGAGATTAGCAAACTTTTTCTGTAGTGGGCCAGAGAGTAAATTTTTCCAGCTTTCCAGGCTGTTGGTCTCTGTTGCAACTACTCAGCTCTGCCATTGTAGCATGAAAGCAGACATAGACAACTCATAGATGAAAGCACATGACTGTGTTTCAATAAAACTTTATTTACAAAAACAAGTGGTTGGCTGGATTTGGCCTGCAGGCCATAATTTGCCAATCCCTATCATAGGATAAAGTTTTTTTTTTTTTTCATTCTGCACAAATGTACATGGAAAGCTGTAAAGAATTATACTACTTTGTGATCAGTGGAATAAATTTGGGACAAATTTGTTTGTTTATATGACGTTAACTTCATTTGAATATTGGAGCTACTTTATATGCATACCTGGCTGACTAAGTAGTTAATACTTGTTCATAAGGATAGTTTTTTCAGTGGTTCTCTGTTTGAAGAGGGTATTCTTGAGGAAGAAGAGAGTAGCTCTTCCGGATTCTGTGATGTTTTTCATTTATGACTGTGTATTTTATTTTAAACATTCCATAATAAGGTGTTCATATTGAAGGATACCACTGGTATCACTGTATTAGACCACGTTTATGTTAATTTTTGCTACACCTCTGTTTTACACTGAGGCCAGATTTAACTTTTTAGAGAGAAACTATTACTTGAACAACACCTTTACTCCTTGTGTTTTTGTGAAGTAAGAATAGCAAAGGTGGTGTCTATTCAGCCATAGATTATAGAACTATGTATATGTGTGTTTAAAATATTTCTGGTAGCCAGAGTTTTATTCTCTTCTAGAGACTGCCATCTGGATGCAATATAACCATAAGAAAATATTCAAAGTGATCTAAATACCCCATTATATATGATACTGGGATGATAGTAGATTATTGTTTTTCTGATTTTTAAAAAATTTTTCCTTTTGTAGTATTTGCATGTAAATAATTTTAAAAATTTTCAACAGAACCAAAGTTACCTAGGATTATCACCTTGGTTAATTTATAATAGAAAAGGAAGTTGATATTTCCGTAAGTGTGTGGGTAGTTATTTGTAGTAGAACCTTCCTGGTGATTTGTGCTGTAGGTTATAAAGGAGAGTAAGGTATCATCCTTCAAGGAGCTTAGATGACAAAGGAGCTACATTTTTGTGATGATAAAATATATTCACTGAATTATTGTCTAAAGGCAATTATCTTCTAAAGCTATATGATATTACTGAGTGCCGTCGAGTCGATTCCAACTCATAGCAACCCTATAGGACAGAGTAGAACTGCCCCATAGAGTTTCCAAGGAGCGCCTGGCGGATTTGAACTGCCGACCCTTTGGTTAGCAGCCATAGTACTTAACAACTACGCCACCAGGGTTTCCCTACATGATATTAGAACTATTTAAAGAACTTTGTTTTTAGATAAATGTTGCTGTAGCCTTGATTGTTTTCCTTGCATTCTTTTCTTTTGCTACAGTATGGATTTCAGTGGAAGTCCAAAAGAAATCAAAATCTCCAGAATGGAACAAAAATTCAGAATGCTTTCACCAGAAACATCCGCTGTAAAGGAACCTCCTAAAACAAGCTGTAATAGTGATAATATAGTCTCAAATACTCTCGTCAAGGTGAAAGTCCCAGACTATCAGCTTTCGCCAACCAAATTCACAGGTATAAGTAAAGGTAGAGATCGGGTTTCTCAGCAGCAACAGACCAACTCCATCAAAAACTACTTTCAGCCATCGACCAAAAAAAGGTAATATTTTCAATAATTCTACTTCTGAAAATATTGTAGAATGGTACTGTCTTGAGTCTGTGTTCTGGTTAAGTATGCTTCCTTGGAAAGCTGTGGCACTTTGACCTTGTTCCTTCTAAGAAATGCCCTAATCTCTTTCTCTACAGTCATTAGATAGATTCTCCCTCCTCTTCCTTTCTCTGTACCTTAACTAATCTGTCGCTTCATTCACTGCACTTCCTTTCCACTTCTTCTTCCTTTATTGAAGAAGAGTTTTCCCACAGCTGAGTTCTAAAATGACTTTTCTACCTCTTGCCTTTGATCTCTTCACTCACCTTCTCAAGGATCATGTTCCATCAATTATTTTCTCAATTTCTATCATTTTTAGTATCTTCTAAATCTTTTTCTTCTGTTTTCAAATGCCCAATCTCCCTCTTATTTTTTAAAACATTTTCTTGATCTGACATGAGGAAATGCTCATGGTCACTAGCAATTAGAGCAATGCAGATCAGAACTACAATGAGATACCATCTCACTCCAATAAGGCTGGCATTAATTTAAAAAAAAACACAAAATAATAAATATTGGGGAGATTGTGAAGAGACTGGAACACTTACACACTGCTGGTGGGAATGTGAAATGGTACAACCACTTTGGAGATTGATTTGGTGCTTCCTTAAAAAGCTAGAAATAGAACTACCATAACTTCCAGCAATCCTACTCCTTGGAATATATCCTAGAGAAATAAGAGCCTTCACAGGAATAGATACAAGCACACCCATGTTCATTGTACCACTGTTTACAGTGGAAAAAAGATGGAAACAACCAAGGTGCCCATCAACAGATAAATGGATTAACAAATTTTGGTATATTCACACAATGGAATACTACGCAACAATAGAGAACAATGATTAATCCATGAAACATAACATGGATAAATCTGGAAGGCATTATGCTGAGTGAAATTAGTTGTGAAAGGATAAATATTGTATAAGACCACTATTATAAGAACTCAAGAAAAGGTTTAAACACAGAAGAAAACACTCTTTGATGGTTACGAGGGTGGGGAGGGAGAGAAAGGGTATTCACTAATTAGATAGTAGACAAGAATTATTTTAGGTGAAGGGAAGGACGATATACAATATAGGGGCAGTCAGCATAACTGGACTAATCCAAAAGTTAAGAAGTTTCCTAAATACAGCCAAACACTTTGAGGGACAGAGTAGCAAGGGCGAGGATCTAGGGACCATGGTTTCAAGGGACATCTAGGTCAATTGGCATAACACAGTGTATTAAGAAAATGTTCTGGATCCCACTTTGGTGAGTGGTGTTCTGGGGTCTTAAAAGCTAGCAAGCAGCCATCTAAGATGCGTCAATTAGTCCCAACCCACCTGGAGCGAAGGCAAATGAAGAGCACCAAAGACAAGGAAAATACGAGCCCAAGAGAAAGGGCCACATAAACCAGAGACTCCATCAGCCTGAGACCGGAAGAACTAGATGGTGCCCAGCTACCACCAGTGACTGCCCTGACAGGGAACACAACAGAGAATCCCTGACGGAGCAGGAGAAAAGTGGGATGCAGACCTCAAATTCTAGTAAAAAGACCAGACTAAATGGTCTGACTAAGACTGGAGGGATCCCAGAGTTCATAGCCCCCAGACTCTCTGTTAGCCCAAAACTAAAACCATGCGCAAAGTCAACTCTTCAGACAAAGACTAGACCATGAGACATAAAATGAGACTGGTGAAGAGTGTGCTTCTTACCTCAAGTAGACATATAAGACTATGTGGGTAGCTCCTGTCTGGAGGCAAGATGAGAAGGCAGAGGGGGACAGGAGCTGGTTGAATGGGCATGAGAAATACAGGGTAGAAAGGAGGAGTGTGCTGTCACATTATAGGGAGAGCAAGGAGGGTCATAACAATGTGTCTAAGGTTTTGTATGAGAAACTGAATTGAATTGTAAACTTTCACTTAAAGCAAAAAAAAAAAAAATTATCCACTTCCTTTAGCTACTGCTTTTTTTCTTCTTTCTTTACAGTCACTGTTAAAACTTCTCAGAAAAGAAGACTATTGTTAATGCTTCCATTTCTGTATGAACTATTTCTTAACCTGAGTATTTCATCTTGATAGGACATCATTGAAATTGCAATTACTGACTGTCGTGACCTTTTGGTAACATTCAGCTCCTGAGCCTTTCTCTTCCTTGCGGTCTCTTATCTTGGTTTTTGTAGTGGTAGAGTCGTGTCCAGCTTCTTCCTTTCTGACTCTCCCCTTTGTGCACTTTAAAGACTTCTCTTCCTTCCCCTACTGCTCTTAATACTTTGTATACTCTACCTTGAGAATTTCATGACTATAGGAAGGATCAGTATGTTTGGCCCTAACTTCTCCTTAAAAGCTTTCACTTGTACTTTTCCCCAGGAATTTTTTGCTATTCTCCCAATTAATATGCCTAAAACCTCTTCTTCCCTCTTACTGAATGTTTTGAGTTTTTGTTTGTTAGTGATTCACCTTATTATAATCTTTCTTTCTCCTCTGCTTCCTCAAACTAATAATGTTGATTCTTATTTTCAGTGTCATATAAATTCCACCTATTTCTGTTGCCCACTTCCTGGTTAAAACTCTGATCACCTAAATTATTATAAAACCTCTTCATTGGTCTGTCTTCAGTGCATCCTGCATCCTGACATTAGATTGTTGTTGTTGTTAGGTGCTGTGCAGTCAATTTTGACTCATAGTGACCTCACGGGACAGAGTAGAACTGCCCTATAGGGTTTTCTAGGCTGTAATCTTTATGGGAGCAGATTGCCAGGTCTTTCTTCCATGGAACTGCTGGATGGATTCAAACCACCTGCCTTTTGGTTAGCAGCCAAATACTTAACCATTGTACCACCGGGGCTTCTGACATGCAACCACTATTATTAAAATATCACCATGAATCCAGTAAACTCCTGAGGAGCAAAGTCTCTGTGTACTCTATGGCACTTAGTACAATTTACATTCAGTTTTTATAGAATGAATGATATAATGTTGTATAAGAAACTCTTAGTCATATATTATTTGCAGTATACAGTCTGCAGCATATTCTGGATTTAGCCACTCTGATTTGTTATCCTGAATCCAACTCTCATTAGTCCATCAGGTTTTGTTCCCAGGGGAAGTGCTCCCTGCCCACCAGTTCCTTACAATAGCTGCGGTCTCCTGGCAACAGGTCCTTTGTATTTTTACGTTTTCTACCTTTTCCACCATGTTGATTTGTCAACTAACACTGCTTCAGCTGAGAACATAGACATCCCCATATTGTTTTAGCCACAGAGCTGATCAGTCCTATCAAAACAGTAGCGTGTATGTGAATTGTGTATTCTTTTAAAATGTCTATTTTTTGGTTTGCAGTGATTGTTAATAAAATCAAGAGTACAGTGTGAATTATATGGGGACAGGAAAGGGGGACAACTATTGCCAAACTAAAAATTACCTAGCTGAGTTCATTTTCTGTTTTTGTTTTTTTCTCTCCTTTTTTTTTTAAATAAAGGGGGAGGGGTGAAGAAAATCAAGAAATGTCTTCATCCAAATCAGCCAGAATAGAAATGTCTTGTTCTCTTTTGGAGCAAACACAACCGGCTACACTGTCAACATGGAGACACGAGGAACAGAATCCGTTTCAGAATGAGCCTGTGGACAAAAAGCCAGACCATGTATTTACAGATACAGATTTAAAATCGAATGTGAAAAACCCCACCAACGCATCTCTTCCTCCAGAAAAGCTAACGTCCAAAAAAAGAAAAGAAATTGATGACTTGGCCATAGAAGATGAAGTATTAGAGCAGTTACTCAAGAACACAAAACCAGAGTTGGAAATTGAAATGAAAGTTAAAAAACAAGAGGAAGATACCAATATTAGAAAAAAACCAAAGTTGCTTATAGAATCAAATGGCATGTTTAATGATGAAACAGTATCAGAAAGTAACAAAGTATCTGTAAGTAACATTTTTAATGAGAATTCTTGCAAACAAAAACTTAGAATGTTAAGAAGTACTTTAGATTTTGTATTGACAGTATGAGCATTTGTTACGAATACTTGAGGGAAAAAAGGAAAAAAATTAATGTCTTCAAAAGCCATTAAGTGTAAGAATTTGTTGGTCAATATGGTAAAATGCATTGATACGTCAATAGCATAAAATGAATGAAAACTCATATATGTGGTTTTTTCATAGACTTCCAGATTAGGCAGTAGTATTATATCAGAAATTTGGCCACAATGTTAAGTATAGGAGGTGCCCTAACAGAGTAAACAGGCAGAGAAAGCAGAAGAAAGTTACTAAAACAAAGTGTTTACTAACAAATTTTCAGGATAAAACATGTATACCGTCACTAGGAATTTTTATTTTTATTTTGGTCATTAATGTCTTTTTCTGTTTTCATGAATGGTGATAATTTGTCTTACCCACTTCGGTTTAAGAAATCCTTCAGATTATATCCTGTTTTCTGAATCAGTAAAGTGACTCATCATTTGTAGACTGGTTAGCTCATTAGGTGAGAGCACAGACCTGATGAAATCAAAATGTTCATATTCTGATTTCCAGCCTGGGTTTGTTAGCTCATTCTGTATTCTTGGCGGTAGGCACCCCCGCCTATAAACAGCTACAAGATAAGGACAATTCTAAGTGAAAGGATGAGGATTGAATTATTGGAAGCTACAATCATTTCGATAAGCATTTGTTGAAAACCTGGTGTGTGCGACCAAAACCCATTGCCGTGAATTGATTCCAACTCATAGCAACCCTATAGGACAGAGTAGAACTACCCCTTAGGATTTCCAAGGAGCACTGGTGGATTCAAACTGCTGACCTGTGGCTAGCAGCTGAGCTCTTAAACCACTGTGCTACCACGTGAAGCACTACATAAATCTGTTGCTGTTGTTAGCTGCCATCAGGTCAGCCCCCAATTCATGGCAACCCTAACTAAGCACAATGAGATTGGACCATTGTGATCCGTGGGGTTTCATCGACTGATTTTCACAAATACGTTTC
This sequence comes from Loxodonta africana, assembly GCF_030014295.1. Lineage (NCBI taxonomy): Eukaryota > Metazoa > Chordata > Mammalia > Proboscidea > Elephantidae > Loxodonta > Loxodonta africana. The sequence continues at coordinate 40,704,056 of NC_087355.1, read as the reverse complement.
CAGGCTTTTCTTCGTAGTCTTAGTCTGGAAGTGCCATTGAAATCTGGCCACCATCATAGCAACACATAGCCTCCACTGACAGACCTGACAGATGCGTGGTAGCTGCTCTTGAGGTGCATTGCCAAGGCAGGATTCAAACCCAGGTCTCCTGCGTGGAAGGCATGAATTTTACCACTGAACCACCACTGCCCCCACATGAGTCTATAACCGCTATTAAAAGAGCAAATCATGTATAGGCGCCTTTGACTTTCCATAAAGGTAGAGAATCCTCATCATCTGTTATTTCTTGTGCTTGAATTCTGAATGCCCTCTGTAAACCAGTTGCATTGGAATCACCTGGTGAGTTTTCTGAAAGTATGGATTCACAGGCCAGAGCCCCAGAGATCTGGATTCAGTACTGAATTTCTACTCAGAGAAGGTTTCCTGATTGTATTAAGAATTCCTTTTGACTTGTTTCAAAACAGTGGTTTAAATAAGATAGGATTATTTTTCTCCAATAAAAGAAGCCTGGAAGTAGGTAATCCAAACCTGCATTGTCAGTTTCATGGTATTATCAGTTTCCTGGAATGCCTGGGTGGTACAAATGGTTGATTTGCTTGGCTGATAACCAAAAGGTTGGAAGTTTGAGGTTCAAGTCCACCCAGAGGTGCCTCAGAAGAAAGGCCTGGTGATCTACTTCCCCAAAATTAGCCTTTGAAAACACCATGGAGCATAGCTCTGTTCTGACACACGTAGGGTTGCCATGAGTCAGAGTTGACTCTGGCAACTGGTGTTTTCTTTTTTTAAATCAATTTCTTAGTCTTTGCTGTATGAGATGGCCCCTCTTCCAGCCATCAGGTCTACTTTCCCAGGAGAAAGAGAAGGCAGGGAGGGGCCAAGGTAGAAGTAGATAAATTAGTTTAATGGGGTGTTTGGTGAAATGCAAGGGATGATTTGGTAAGTTTAATAAATGTACATACCTTCATAAAGATATGTTTATTCTGCTTGCATTATGAGTTTACACTGGCACCTTAGCTCCAAACTCTTCAGGATACTTCTATTGTAAGTGTTTAGTCTTAAGAAAATTAGACCCTGTTTATATTACATTATTTTGGGTGGACCTTTGGAAGTCCATTTCCCTTGTGGTACCCTTTCCTCCTGTATTTGTTTCATTTTCTCTGATATATTCTTACTTTCTGTTTCTAGTCTTCTTGTCATACTGCATACTTTATCCTTTTTCTTTTATAGCCATTTCTTTTTCATTAAATTCTATCACAGATTATCCTACTGCTCACAGTGGCCACAGCTCTGTCTGGAAATGGTGGTGGTGTTGTTAGTCGTGGAACTCTTTGGTCCATCCTGTATGGCTGCTAATTAATCTTCCTGAATCCCAGCTTTCATAGCATATTTTCCCAGAGCCCTTATCACCCAAGGAATTGGGCATTCGAGCCCAGATTGGGAAAGGCAAGAATTGAGCACCATGTACCAGTGACTTGGGAGCCATTAAACAGTCTTCATTGGACCAAAAAAGACCTTGATTTAATATCCAAGCTTTGTTTACATGGTATATAATGATGTAAAGGAATGTAATTATTTTATTTTATTCTGTGATTCTATAGCATAAGTTCCTTTATTCTTATTTTACTATCTCAGCATTCATGACATTCTAAATAAAAACTACAGTACAAAATATGTTGTACTAGACCTTTAGAAAGTGAATTTGATTTTGATATGCTGTTAGATATAATAAAATTTAAATCATTGTATTCCAACATTACATTTTTTCAGTAAGAAAACTAGTCACAAAATTATGTTGGCTTCCAAAGTGGGGTATATATTTTTTTAAAGTCTTTATTTTGAGATAATTGTTGATTCGCATGCAGTTGTCAAGAAGATACACAGAGGTCCCATAAACTCTTCACCCAGTTTCCCCCAATTGTAACATCTTGCATAACTGGAGTACCATATCACAACCAGGAAATTAACATTGATTGGTAAAATCCACCAACCTTATTCAGAGGGTGTGAGCTTATTTTTAACTCTTTATTTTTATCATTTTAAGAATTTGTTTAGACATCCTTGTGAATACTGATGGATTGAAGGAATTGCACTTAATTTTTCTAACTACAGAAGAGATTACCAGAAAAAAAAAATTGTATCCTTTTATTTAAAAAATCTTTTGTAATTTTAACAAAGCCAAAATGTGATACTTTGATGATGGATTCCTTTATTTCAGAAAGGCAATCTCGAAAACATGTTGCTGACAGAACTGCCATTTTTCTATTTTTGAATTCTAAGTATAAAGTATATCTGTAAGATTTCCTGTTACGCTGAAAATATTTGGAAAACTATTGGCAGGATACTCCTACTAGTTTATGCTTAATGTAAATGATAACTCTGCCTTAGTGTTGGCCTTACTTTCAATTTCCCAGACTCTCTGAATTTTGATACTTTCGTTTTTAAATCTTATTTTGCATACTTGGAATCTACTGTTAATGCAATTTTGAAGCCACTTTTTATTTACTTATATTATGATCATTTTCTCATTAAATATTCTTTAAACATATTACTTACATGAACTTAGATTGCTTCTAATTTGCTATTATAACTCATGCTGTAATGTCTCTGTCTACATATACTTTTATTCTCATTGCTCTTAATTTTCCTAGGAAAGATATTTGAAAGTCAAATCACTCAAAGATGATGAATATGTCTGAAGTTTTCTGAAAGGTATCATTTTATACTCCAAAGAACAAATATTTTTTATTTCTTTAGCAAGAAAATGAAATTGGAAAGAAATGTGAGAACAAGGAAGAGTCACTATTGTCAAGTAAAGAAGAACTGTCTGTAAGGAAGTTTTTATATATTACTTACTCTTTACAAAGATTTGACCATGATCTCATCGATTTCTGTCCATTTACCTTAGGATTATTTCTTTTTCTGCAATTTTGGTCAGTTTCACAATTGTGCCTCCTCTGGAAATAGATCATATTATAACATGATACAGTGAAAAGAGTGAGTGTGGAGAGAAGCCTGGGTGTAGGTGCTTGATCTGCTAGTCTGTAGATCTGTGGCTTTGAACGAATCATGTTCACATTTATGAACATTAAGCCATCTGTTTCTAAAGCGAGGTTGCTATTCTTCCAACAAGGTTGTTGTGTCTATTGCATAGGGTAATGGATATGAAATATTTATAAACTCACACAGTACAAAAGTAGTAGGCTCTTGTATTTTATTAAAAAAATATAAATAATAATAAATTATTAGAGATCCTAATTCATTCTGTCACTATCAGATGAAGCTTTTCTTTTGAATTTTTCTTTTTTTTTTCCTTCTCTCTCTGACTACCTTTATCTTAGACCTGTTAGCTACTTCCATTTGAATTATATAGTTCAGCAGTGAAAAGAACTAAGATGGTCAGCCTTGAGTAGCTGTAGAAATGCTGATATGCAACTAATTAGACAGTTAATAGTAAATGACATAAAGCAAAGAATTTTATCCAGCAATTGAATGGTAACAGGAGGAAATCTTCAGGCAGATTTAACATATATATTCAAGTAAATCTTTTAGAATTAAAAAGTAGCTTGTCATTTGAAGAGGTAGTTTGTCCAAAATGGTTGATTTTTTTGAAGTGTCAGCGGTACTGAAAATACAAACTGTTGAGAATCGATAAAACTTAAAGATGAAGACCGATAGAAATAATATGTATAATAATCTTGGTGTACATTTTTAATGAAAAGTAGACAGTGCTGAGATTTTGTGTCAAAAAATATTCTAGAAGGTAAATTGTTTTTTGAGATGATATTAGGATAGGCTACTAAACTAAAAATACTGTATCATTTTCAGCCTTCTGTTATAGATGAGTTTGTTATAAAATTTCCAAAGTTATAGAACATTTGAGTAATTTTATGGTTTTGAAATATGTATGATTTGATTCCAAAAAAATAATTCAGGTACCAGAAATAAACCTTTTTTTTTTTTTTTTTTTTTTACTGTTTTTCAAGTAGTTGAACTTTTTTCTCTAGATCCCTAAATAACAAGTAATTTATTTTCTTTCTTGTCTCTCCATCTTTACCCCATTTCAGAACAATGATGAACTTCAGGATGACGGTGAGAAGCTTCCAAGAAAGGTGATACTGACTGAATTTAGATCACTGGTGGTTACTAACTCTGCCTCCAGAAATCCATCCCTTGTAGATAATGATTATGGTCAACTAAAGAATTTCAAGAAATTCAAAAAGGTAGGTATTTCTTTACATCACAAGAGGGCAGTGTTTGAAATGTTTTTAGAGCTACTCTTAGTGCTAAATAGTAAGAAAAGCGGTTTATGTTGATACCTGATGATATTCTTCTGCTTAAAACAGTTTAAAAAATTAGGAAAGACATAACGTGATAGTGAATATATTAAACACCTGGAATGAAAGAAACTTCATCAAGACTGAATTCTTTAAAAAGAATGCTATTTACCTGGTTTTCCCCACCTTAAGCAACAGGCTTCTAGCTGTGTAAGGACATGGTTCTACCAATTCTAATATTGTTTGATGACTACCTGAAGGGGTTCTTTAATTCCGGGCTTTATAAAGATGGCATTTGTTAAAATAACTGAGCACATTAAATAATGAAAACTATAGCCTTTACTATACATGTATAAATACACCAAAACCAAACCAAACCCAGTGCTGTTGAGTCGATTCCGACTCATAGTGACCCTACAGGACAGAGTAGAACTGCCCCATAGAGTTTCTAAGGAGCACCTGGCGGATTTGAACTGCAGACCCTTTGGTTTAGCAGCCGTAGCACTTAACCACTATGCCACATGGGTTTCTGTATAAATACAATGAGATATAAATATATACAGTAAGCATTGCCATCAGACCTGCGTTCCTCCTCCCTAAGGAAATGGTAATTATTTTATCAGTATGATTAAACAAATAGTCCTGATCCAGTTAGTATTCTCTTGTTTATCCTTTTGCAATCTCTTCTGAGATACTTGCTTCTTGCTGCAGACCTACTAACTGCTATCCTTTGCTTATACATTGATGAGACTACAATAATTATTATTTCAAAAGTGATTTCTGTGCAAGACTGCTTTTCTCTACATGTGGTTTATATGATTCTTGCCATGATTATGAGGTATTGTAGCTTTCTCTAATGTGAGCATTTACTATTAACATTTTCAAGGTTAAATTAGTTTTCTGCCTGCTATGACAGTGTCTAAAGGATTCTGAACTTAATTCGACAGGAAGAATCTCTTCTACTTGGAGTGGAAGAAGAGAATATCTCTAACTTGCTACTTTTGTGTTTTATACCATTTACTCTGTCCCACCCCACAGCTGTGTCTTGTGAGTCTCACAGGGCCATTCTTACTGCATGGTTACTTCATGTTCAGTATGGTGTTAAAAAATGTAACTGTTAAAGAAACCAAAATTAAACAGACGTGCTCTTTTTTTTTAATTGGTTAAATTACCAAGGAAAAAGTAATAATGTTCTCTGTTGGCACAGGAGTGTCATATTAATACTAGAAAGAAGTATAAAGTAGTACAAACATCTGGAAAGTGTTTTGGAAAAACTTTTAAAACCTTCAGAAATATTAATACCTTTGACCAAGGAATTTGTTTTGAACCTATCAAATTCAAACCAAAATGTAGAAAGATATTTAACTGGATGGTCTCTGTAGTGAAGGCATTTTTTGATCGAGTTGTTCTTTAAATCTCTAAACCAATGACATGGCTCTATTTGTACTTTTAAGATACTGCTTATTGATGAAGACAAATTTAAAATTCACTTTCCACTTCATACACTGAAATTTTAAAAGTATGTCCCATAAATATTAAGAATTTATTATTTACTCCCTAAATACAATATTAACAGTGTGCTTGATATGCCTTTCACATAGAATTTCCCCCTTTTTATAGCAGTCACTTATTTATAAACAATGAAAAATTATTTTAAAAGTATAAACTGTTACCATCTTCAACATCTCTTGTTAGGGATCTATAAACTAGAAAGTTTTCAAAAAACTTAGATTTTCAGGATGCTAGAAATGGCTTCAATTTTAAAATCTTTAGAACAAAAAAGAGTGCCTTAAATTCTGGAGTGTACATTCACCTTGAATTGCTTTAATTGCTAGATGATGAGCTGAGGCCCTAACCCCAAAATAAAGATCTTAAATTTTTCCTAGTGCGTAAATCTCAGTGTCGTGTCTAAATCTGGATATAGTAATAGCTAGAAGAGATGAGGGCAAAAACAGATGGGTCCAGCAACATAGTTACCTCTCACTGATTTTCATCTATAGGATACAACTATCTTTGGCTCTTAGGTTATGCTCAATTTACAGTCTTTGCTTTTTAAAAAACAATTATCTCAATTTGTGTTTAATCTCATTACTTACATTATTTAACAGGTCACGTTTCCTGGAGCAGGAAAACTTCCACACATCATTGGAGGATCAGATCTGATAGCTCATCATGCTCAGAAGAACAGAGAATTAGAAGAGTGGTTAAGGCAGGAAATGGAGGTTCGTAAGAACTGAGGCCCAGACTTGTACTTGAATTGCATTTTTGGTCCTTTGTGGTTTCCTTAGAGCAAATTCTTCTTAAAACCAAGTTTAGAATAAGTGAGCCAAGATCATTCAGTCATTCGTTCAGGAGAACTGATGCCAAAGCATTAAGATGACTTTGCATCATCCCTAACACTTCTTTAAGGGAACTCTAGGTTTATTTTGTTAACGAAAAAAATATGTATATAAAATGGGAACTAAACAGCTCAGTTTGTATCTTAATGTAAAAGGAACTTCAGGACTGACTACAAAAATTTAAGTGAAGGGTAACAATTAAAAGACGTTAGGTTATTATAAATATATCAGTTATATAATATATAAGATAGGTGCTCTCGTGGCGCAATGGTTAAAATGCTTGGTTGCTAATCAAAAAGTGAGCAGTTCAAACCCACCAGCCAATCCACGGGAGAAATACATGGCGTTCTGCTTCTATAAAAATTCACAGCCTTGGAAACCCTTGTGGGGCAATTCTGTCTTATCCTTTAGGGTTGCTATGAGTTGGAATTGACTAAACGGCAGTGGGTTGGGTTTGGTGTGTTTTTTTTTTTTTTTTTGGTTTTAATGTATGTGTGGTCTTGGCTTTCTAAATCTGGGAATTTTCTTTCAACAATTCTGAACATTTCTCATCATTATTTTTTCAAATAATGTCTTTTTCCTGTTTTGTCTGTTATCTCCCCTGGAACTTCAGTTTGACCTAAGTTAAATCTCACTTTCTCCTCCATATGTCTTAACTTCTTGTCTACGTGTTTCATCTCTTTGTCTCTTAGTAATTTCTTCAAATTGTGTTCTAGTTTACTACTTTTTTCTTCAGCTGTCTGGTATCCCATCCATCTACTGAGTTTAAATTAAACCTGTTTTTTCATTTCTAGAAGTCTGTTTCATTCTTTTTTAAATCTTCTTTCCTGCTGATATCTTAAGCTCCTCTTTTGTGTCTTTAAGCATATTAAACAGTTATATTCTTTGCCTAATAATACCAGTACCTGAAATCTTTGTGGATCTGTTTCAGCTAGTTCTTTCATGGTGTCTCGTTTCTAAGTATATATTTTGTGGTTCTCTAATCATCTAATCTTTTGTTCTTATTTTATTGCTTTCATGTTCTTATTTTTTGCTTCAGGTTATTGGTGCAGACTGGGTTCTTCATCTGTCTTGCATGTTCTGTTCCAACATCTCTCTCTCTCTTTTCTCTAGTTTATGGAGTAACTTTGCTGTTTTTTTTTTTTTTTTTTTTTTTTTTCCGTCTAACAGCTGCCTAAAGAGGGATTCTGTTTGCCTTATGAAACAGCAAGTACCATCTTCTGCAGGGATTAGCTTCTAAAGCCATTTTGGGAGGCAAAAAATTTAATGTGCAGGCAGTCCTTGGGTTATGAATGAGATCTGTTCCTAAGTCTGTCTTTATGTCGAATTTGTAGGTACATCAGAACAAATACATACAGTTCTTATTAAGCATCAGTTAGTTAAATGTTGTCTTACTATATAGTATATATTTTACCTTTCTACGCTTGTAAATCAAATGCTTCCAAACTGTGCAATGTTTTCATGAGTGTCACAAAATAGTGCGTGCATTTGTTATTATGAACCATTGTATTTAACTCAAATTTTTAATATAATAGGTTTTATGGCAATGCATTCTTAAGTATTCTTAAGTATGAGCTGTCTGCAAAGTGGATGTTCGTGACCCCGGGACTGCCTGTAATCAGAATTCTCCTAGCCCTCTCAGCTTGCCCTTAAAGAACAGAGTTACCCTGGGACCTCACTGTCAGCATGGCAGCGCACTCAAGCAGTCAGGCACATTGCAGAGTTTCTGTTGCCTGAAGACAGTGAATTGGGAAAGGAAGGGCTCAGCTGGAGCTATGTGCTGCTTTTATGGAAAAAATGGGGCTGGCCCTCTCCTGGAATTTCAATTAAATACCCTGTACCAGGGTGTGTACTCCACCCCCCACAGGAAATAACTTAGCATTTTAGGTTGCTAACTGAATTTACATGGTAAACGGTAGGATCACAGCTGGAGTTTAGGAATATATACCCAGGACAGTGTTTTTCAGATCCTACCTCTTAGAAGTGCTTTAGGAGTTTGGTGATATTATATTTAAAATTACTTTGTGAGTGAGGTAATTCAACAACAGCTTCTTAGACCTGATTTGGGATCAGAAAAAGGGAGCCAAGTCACCTGTGAACTGTTCTGGTTAAAACAAACAAACCCATTGTCACCGAGTCGATTCCGACTTCTAGTGACCCTATAGGACAGAGTAGAACTGACCCATAGGGTTTCCAAGGAGCGGCTGGTGGGCTCGAACTGCCAACCTTTTGGTTAGCAGCTGAGCTCTTAGCCGCTGCACCACCAGGACTCTTAAGGGTCAATATTGCACTCTTCACCAGTGTTCTGACCCTCAAAGCACTGAAATTTCATTGGTAAAATGATTTTGCTGGGAAGAATGTTTAAAAACTAACAAGCTAGCAACAATATGTTGGCGGCTTTGGAGAGGAGATGACTGAGAAAGTGGTTTAAGTAGGGACTTCCACAATAATCTTGACATGAAGTGAAAATGGAGAGGATCTGTTGGCTAGGAGAGATGTAGAGGCAAGAGCTTATAGGACTCAGTGGCCTGCTGGATATGAAAACCTCAGAGATGACTGTGGCTTCCCAGTGTAGCAGGTCATTAACTATACATTCATCATTGAGCAGGTACTTAAATTATTTTAATTTTGACAGGTGCAAAATCAACATGCGAAAGAAGAGTCTCTTGCCGATGATCTCTTTAGGTAAAGTTTCATTTCAGCTTTCTCGTGTACCTTTGAGAGATGTACATAACATTTCTGTTCATAAAAAAATTAAGTAATTGTTCCGTCTCTCCTTTCTCCTTATAAAGAGATAACTAGTCCCTTCATCTGAAGAATTTTTTTTTTTTTTAAACTTGTTTCTTTTTACTCTTTGAGTACCTCTTAATTGGGTTTACCGGATATAGCCGTGAGGTTTGAGGTTGATTCTGTTTTGCTGAAATCACAAGGTACTTAAAATTTGTATGGGGACATTCAACCAAAAGAAGGTTCCTGAGCTGGGTTAATTTGGCTTATAAATTTGTGACATTTTCAGCATTAACAGAACCATGAATGAATGGGTTTTGAATTAAGGCAAGTAAAATGCCAAACCACTTGCTTAGTTTTACTTGGTATATGCATAAAAACAAAAGGCTAGATTAGAGTTTCAAAGCAGGTTTTTGTACATAGTTTTAGAAGCATTATAATGGGTGATTATAATTTCTGATTTAACACATTTTTAGCATTCCTGCAGGCCTAATAAACATTATAACAATTTACCTCTAAAAACTCATAAAATAATTATAGATAAGTCATGGCTGGCAGAGGATAACATTTTCCCAAGCCTACTTAAAGGTAGAACCAAGAAGTACGATATTTTTTAGTCTATTTTGCAGGCAGTTTGATTGATTCTCTAATTTCATTATTGACAATATAAATTAATGGTGAAGATATTGACAAACTGTTAATTTCAATAAATAGTCAAATGAGAATATCTGGCCGCCTAGCTACATTTGGTTCATTACTTTAGGAGAAAATTTTGTAAAAAGGAAATTACGTTTTCGCTTCATTATGTTCTTTTGTGCAAATGGTGTACTATTTTGTATGTGTGTGTTTGAAACCAAAATTACAAGTATAAATACATACTGATTTTTAAGCTGTTGTTTTCATTAATTATTTTAGTGCTTTACAGGATTTTTTGTTGTTATGTTTTGTTTTTATGAAATATTCATCCAAGGGATAAATGGAAGGAAAAATGTCAGTGCCTAGAATCTGATCGTAAGGATGAAATTGGCATTCTTATCCTATTTTACAAAAGAAGAGATTATATTTTGAAAGCCTTTTAACTTTAAAAGTGAAAAAGACATGCCATCCTTTATCTAGATGTCATTTAATTCCATCTCTCTCTTTGCAGATATAATCCTAATGTAAAAAGGAGAAGATAACAATTTTTAAGAAGCCATGGAAAAACCTTTCCTAGCAAGCTTCATGTTTCCCAGAGTACATGAATATAGTCTATAGAAGATTTAAATTACACATATTTTGTGGCCTAAGTTTGTTAAATAAAATGCACAAAATTCCATTTCTTTTGTGTGTGAAAATGAATATCATTTTTTCTGTCTTCAGATTTCATCATCTCTCACAGTAAATTTTTATTAAAAAAATTTTTTTATTATTATTATTTTAGTTAAAATAATCAGTTCAAAGTTCTCCTACATGCAAAAGGGCAAAGTCTCCCTCCCACCACTGTGTCCCAGCTACTTGGTTTCCCTTTCCCGAAAGAAAGCCGTAATACCCGTTTTTTGTGAGTCTTCCTAGAGATTTTTTATGTATATCCAAATTCCCGTATATACCATTTCCCCATAAGTTTCTACACAAACGATAGCAGAACATATATAAGGCTGTACACCTTGGTCTGTTTCACGTAATAGGTTTGAGGATCAAAGGCATATCAGAACATTATTTTTTTCTTTTAGTTTTGTTTCTTTTCCATTATGGTGTTAGCTTTTGCTGAGCTAAAATGCATTTCAGTGGTGAAGCTGCCACCCACACGTTATTCTAGTATTGGAAACTGAAAACAATCTAGAAGACTTTATCGGACTTATAGATTGGTCTCACCAGAATAGGGAAGGCCTGTACTTTTTGGTGATATTACTGAGCTAAAACCCAAAACCAAACCCAGTGCTGTCAAGTCGGTTCCAACTCATAGCGACTCTACAGGACAGAGTAAAACTGCCACACAGAGTTTGCAGGGAGCGCCTGGCGGATTCGGGCTGCCGACCCTTTGGTTAGCAGCCATAGCACTTAACCACTATGCCACCAGGGTTTTCTGTTACTAAGCTAGGGTGCTTTAAATTTTGCTAAAGTCAAATTTATCCACTTTTTTATTTTATGGTTAATTATTTTTGTATTCTAGGATATTTTATTCAACCCCAAGATTGCAAAAATATTTTCCTATGTTTTCTTCTAGAAATTTTATATATACATATATATGTCCATGATCCATCTGAAATTAATTTTTGAGTATGCTGGAAGTATGAGTCAGGGTCCATTCCCCCCCTCCCCGCCCATATGATTATTCAGTCATTCTAGTATTTAGTATTCTAGTATTTAGTACCATTTGTTGAAAGAACTGTCCTTTTCTCATGAAATTATCTAGGCAACTTTGTAAAAAATTAATTGACAGTATTTGAATGGGTCTATTTCTGGACTCTGTACTTTGCATTGATCTATTTGTCCTTACATTCATACCATGGAGTCCCTAGGTGGCTCAAACCGTTAAGTGCTCAACTACTAGCCGAAAGGTTGGCGAATTAACCCATCCAGAGACAGTTCGGAAGACGGGTCTGGGGATCTGCTTCTGAAAGGTCACAGCCTTAAAAACCCCATGGAGCAGTTCTGCTCTGAACTTACGGGGTTGCCATGAGTGGGAACTGACTTGATAGCAATTACCACCACCACCACCATACTGGCACCACCCTGTCTTGATAACTATAGCTTATATTAAGGCTTGAATTAAGGCTTGAACTCAGGCACTATAAATTCTCCAAGCTTGTCAATTTCTATTTTGAAAAACCTACTAGGATTTCGTTTGGGATTATGTTGGATTTAAGAAATCAATTTGGGAAGAATAGACACGTTAAAAATCTTCAGTCTTCCAGTCCATGAGTATAATACATCTGTTCATTTACTTACTTAGATCTTCTTTCCCTCAGTTTTGTTTTGTTTTTTCAGTGTAGAGGCTTGCAGAGATTTTTAAGAAATTTATCCGTGGGTATTAAATGTTTTTGATACTAATGACAATGGTACTTCTTAAATTTAAATTTTCTAAGTTATTGCTAGTGTATGGAAATACAATTCCTTTTTGTATATACAATTTGGATCCTGCAAACTTATTAAACCCACCTGTTCTGGTAACTTTTTTTTTTTTTTTTTAGTAGATTCCTTAAGATTTTTATGTGCACATCCATGCATAAAGAAGTTTTACTTCTTCCTTTCCAATCTGTTTTTTTTTTTTTTTTTTTTTTTGCCTTATTACATTGGTTAGGACCACCAACAGAGTGTTGAATGTTGAAGCCATTGTTCCCTTACAGGTGATTCCACTAATTTGTTGCGTTTTTAGTCCTATTGGTATCTGCTTTTTAGAGGACGTGGACTAATGCCACAGTTCTCCATTTTGGTCCTTTTCCCCAGGGTTAGTTCTACCTCATTCTGATTCCCATCACTGGTTTTGTAAGACTCAGATCCAAAGGCCTCAGTTCCCCCACTCTTGCTAGATATGCCCCCCTGCAATATACTATTTCACAGGTGCTATCTTGTCGTGGTTTTAAGATCATGGCTAAAAAACTCAATTTTCCTTCACAGGCAGTTTGCTAAGCCCACACACCAACTAATTCCTTGTCAGGCTCCAACACTTCTGGGTTTTAATACATGGATGCCTCCAAATACCTAACACCCAAGGATGGCCTCTTCTTTGGGACCATGGAATTATACCCAATACACAGGAAACCCCGCAAAACCTAGCTAACCCTACCCCACTCACGTAAGTAAGCTGCCTCCTACAATTCCGGCTGGCTGTTACCCTGTCCCCAGGTGCAATCCCATGTGGCCCTGCCTGGTCACCTTCCCTCATTTAGAGCTGTAAGAACGAGTCTGCTTTTCATCTATCTGAGTATCTATGTTGTGTTACATTACCCAAAGAATCTATAATCATACATGATTATAAAACACCCCCACCTAACAGGAAAGGCTTCCCACCTGGCTAGTTTCCTTATCAGCCAGACCAGCTGCACTCCACTTAGTCCTTTCAGCTCATGATATTATTCAAACAAGCCAATCACCACCTTCCATGGGAAACAGCATCACCCCACTCTCGTTACTGCAAAGCCTGCCTCCCACACTCCGTGCTGGTTCACTCAGCTCCTAAAAACAACCCAGTGTGGTCCTGCATGGTGTAGTGCCTGCTCTGGGGTGTATGTGACTAATAAACTGTCAAACTCATCTATCCAGTGTTGGGTGTTAATGTGTTTGGCCAACCCTAGAACCCTACGATGGGCCTCCCTCCCTCACCAATGGAGTGAAGAGGAGAAGCAGGTGCATACACATTTAGGATTGGGATGCCTTCTGAATTAACTAAGCCTTTTTTTTTTTTTTTTTATCATTATGACTATATCCCTAGTAATGTTTCTTGTCTTGAAATCTTTCTTATGATCAGTGTTTCATGATCTAACTTTTTCCATCCTTGTAACCTATCATTTACATGAGTCATTTGTAAACATATTGTTGAAGCTTGCTTTTTTATCCAGTCTGATAATCTTTGCCTTTAAATTGGTGGTGTTTAGCCCATGTACATGTAATATAATTATTGATATGGCTGGGTTGCAGACTACCTTGCTTGTTTTCTATCTGGTCTTTGTTCCTTTTTCCGTCCTTTTCTGTCTTCTTTTGGATTAATCAATTACTTTCTAGTATTCCATTTTATCTTTTTTTTTTTTTTTAGTAGTTGCTGTATGGATGTGTGTCCTTATCACCAAACCAGTTGCCACTGAGTCAATTCCGATTCATAGTGACCCTATAGGACAGAGTAGAACTGTCCCGTAAAGTTTCCAGGGAGCAACTGGTGGATTTGAACTGTCAACCTTTTGGTAAACAATCAAGCTCTTAACTACTGTACCACCAGGGCTCCATCCTTATCACAGTCTACCTTAAATAAAGGTATACCACTTCATGTATATGCCTTATAAATCTGTACTTTCATTTACTTTTTTTTGTGCTATTATTGTATTGCCGCATATTTTCCTTCTACATGTCCTAAATCCTACAGTTTTTTTTAATCGTACTTTAGATGAAGGTTTACAGAACAAACTAGCTTATTAAAAGGCACACATTTTTTCATGACATTGGTTAACAAGCCCATGACATGTCAACATTCTCCCTTCTGGAACCCTCTGTTGTGATTCCTGTCAGAGCAGTCAGTGGTGGTAGCCAGGCACCATCTAGTTGTACTGGACTCGGTCTGGTGGAAGCTGTGGTAAACGTGGTCCAGTAGTCCCCTGCACTCATCTTCCCCTTGTATCTTTAGTCTTCTTCATTCTCCCTTGCTCCAGACAGGGTGAGACCAGTGGAGCATCTTAGGTGGCCACTCTCAGGCTTTTAACACCCCAGATGCTACTTACAAATCTTACAATTTTGTAATCTTTATTTTTGTTGTAAACAGTTATTTTCCTTTCAGTGGCCAATTGGCTTTTAGATAATTTAAGGAGAAAAAGAAATAATTGTATTTCTGCCTTCATGTAGATATGTGTATATTTAATCTGGTATCACATATCTTCAGTGTGAACTTCCTTTAACAGTCCTTGTAGTGCAGGTCTAGTAACAAATTTTCTCAGCTTTCAATTATCCAAAAAAATCTTTACTTCACCTTTGTTTTTGAACAATATTTTTGCTATAGAATTGGATGGGTTTTTACTTCAGCATTTTAAAGGCATTGTTCCACTATCTTCTTAATTGCATTTTTTCCTGGTCAGTTGTTCATTCTTATCATTCTTTCCTGTTATGTCTTTCTTTCTCTGGCAGCTTTTAAAATTGTCTTTTTCATCAGTTTGATTGTGATGGGCATGATGTGTTTCCTGTTTATCCTGTTTGCAGGGTTAGATAGGGTGCTCGGCAAGGTCTCCTTCCTTCTCTGGCTGGTTAGAAATCCAGTGTCTTCCAGAACTGTGTAACCTCCAGGATTTCTGATCAGCTCCTAGTCCCCAATAGCCAATCTCTGGTAAGTATCCTGGTTTCTCTCCCTCTATGCAGTTTAGTAAGGGAGCCCTGGTGGTGCAAGGGTTAAGCGCTTGGCTGTTAACCAGGTCAAAGGTTTGAATCCACCAGCTGCCCTGTGAGAAAAGACCTCACCCAACCTTCCACAGGGCACCCAACAACATTTAGTATTCAACCAGACTTAAATCCTTATGCAAATATCTGGAGCTTGCACCTCAATACCCTGCCTGACGTATTCATGCTCTCTGCAAACCTGTTTTTCCCCATCTAGAGACTAAGGTTTGCCCGACCAAGCCATGGTGATTTCAATTGCCTCATATGCACGCGAAAACTAGATAGCGAATAAGGAAGACCGAAGAATTAATGCATTTATGGTGTTGACAAAGAATACTGAATATACCATTGACTGCCAGAAGAACAAACAAGTCTGTCTTGGAAGAAGTACAACCAGAATGTTCCTTAGAAGCATAGATGGTAAGACTTCTCATGTATTTTGGACATGTTTTCAGGGAAGGACCAGTTCCTGGAGAAGGACATCATGCTTGGTAAAGTACAGGGTCAGTGAAGGAGAGGAAGACCCCTCAACGAGATGGAACATAGCAATGATTGTGAGGATGACGCAGGATCTGAGGATTGTGAGGAAAGCACATTCCAGATGAATTTTTGTTGTACTTAGGGTCTGTATGAGTCAGACTGATTATCAGCACCTAACAAGAGATCCATTTCCTGTGTTAAGTGCCCACAGGTAGAAGTCAAGATTGTAGAGCTCACCTATTTCTTCCTCTTAAAATTATCAGTTTTGGGAGTTTCTGTTTATGGTGATGGAAAATTTGGCCATAGATTTTGGTGATGTTTGCACAACATGATTAAAATTGGTCTCACTGAATTGTACATGCAAATGGTGGATTGGCAAATGTGTTCTCTATTTTTACACCAATTTTAAAAAGTATTAAAAAAAGTCAGACCTCGGTTGTTGTCCAGTACCTGAAAATATTGCTTTACATATTGCAATGTATTGGGTTGCTTTTGTGTGGCCTTTCTAGCCATGGTCTTGTAGCTCCCACCCAAGTGATTGGGTGGGACTGTGCGGAGAAGGTAATTGTGGCCCACCGAAGGGACTGATTAGTTTTGCCACCCCGCCGGGCCTGAAATGAGCCACCCCTGAGGCAGGAAAGACGAAATCCCATCACCACCAAGGGAGAACAGCCAGGACCACTCTAACTGCCAGAAGCAGAGAGTACACCTTTTGGACCCAGGATTCCTGTGCTGAGAAGCTCCTGGAACCAGGAGACAGAAAGAGCATGAGCTCGAGAATTGGTGACAGAGAAACAACAGCGGGAGACAGCGTGGTGGACTTCCCGGCCAATGAAGCAATAAAGCTGAGTGCCTTTGGGCGGGAGGCTTGGGGGTGGGGAGTAGAGTTCCTGAACCTGAATTGTAACTTGTTACTTCCCTAATAAGCCCCATAACTGTATTGTCTGTGAGTTCTGTGTGGCCATTGCAACGAATTACCGAACCCAGCAGAGAAGTACGAGTGCAATGGGAGGGATGGTTGGTGCCAGAATTGGTAAAGACGGTGGGGAGAGGAGGTGTGTCTGATTTTTGCCTCATAGGGATCTGCCTTGGGTTGTTGATGTTGATTTTCCTTTTCCCTTGTGAAGTTAGAGGTCAGACATCACCCCCACGCTATTTTCCCACATATTTCTTAGTTTTAAACCTGATTACAGTGATGATTAAGTCCAATTCTCATTACTCCATCAGTCCCTTTCGATCTTTAAATTTGAAGGTTATTATTAGTTCTTTTTGTGGCTTATCATTCATCTCTTTATCTTTTTTATCTTGCTCCTTTCACAATTTTTCTTATATATCCTAAAGGGTGGAGTAATTTGGAAACAGCAAAATATCTCCTCAATCCTTATTCTACACACTCTTTTCAGGCTAGTTTCAGGGACCTTGGCTCTTTCCTCCTCCTTCCCCGCCCCCACATAGAAATGTATCCAACTGAGTTTTTTTTAATTATGTGACCGAATCTGACCAAAATAGCTTTATGCAATAGTCTCTGTAACCAAGTTAAACGTTTTCAATCTAAATTTTGTTTCATTCTGGGTGCCACAGTGTTGCAGAGGCTGGGACTTAACACAACTTTCTTCAACAGCAAGGTTTAGGAAGAATTTTCTCACCTCTAGTGACTATATAACTTTTTAAAACACCTTTCAGTTTTTTTAATGTTTAAATTTGATGCTTTTAAAATATGTTTACATGGTAAAGCCTCTAAGGTTTTCCAAAAATAAACGTTCGTATTAAATTCAGATACTGTGTCTAAAATACTGATACAAAAAAACCAAACCCATTGCCATCAATTCTGACTCATAGCAAACCTGCAGGACAGTAGAACTGCCCATAGGATTGCCAAGGAGCAACTGGTGGATTTGAACTGCTGATTTGGTCAGCAGCTATAGCTCTTAAGCACTGCCCCACCAGGGCTCCGAAATACTGATTAAAAAAAAAAAAAAAAAATTTTTTTTTTTTATAGAGGTGACTAAATCTTATTATTACATCATTGTAAAAACCCCAAATTGATTCTGCTTTGTAAACATTCTTTTTAATAGCTATTGAGTATGGACTGTGTCAAATACTGTGCTAGGCTTTGGGGGATAAAGTTGTTGTGGGAGGAAAGGGAGATGCCCACATCATGGTATGGCTAACTAGTCAAATACTTAGTGACACATTCCCTTCCCTTCCCCCAAATAGCTATTAAAGAACAAGGGAAAATTTGTTATTATGAAATAGTAATTAAGGTAGGGAAGTTTTGAAGTACAGGGGTAAAGTACAGCAGAGAAAAGGCTTGAGTGTTACATGCAACACAGTGCAGCTGCATCTGAAGGACATGGAAGGTTCCAGAGATAAATTATTCACCAGGTTTACCTAGGGCCCTACTGACGCTTTATTTTCCCTGAAGTCATTTTTTGTGCATACCCTCATTGCAAAAAATTGTATCAGCTGAGTCAAAGTAGGCTTTCAAAACACAAGGGGATGACAACAGGTCTATCCTTCCTCAGAGTTCATCTTTATAATACAGTCATCATTTTCAAGTTAGAAGTGACATTAAGAAAAACATCTAATCCAACTCATTTAGAACCTTAAAAGAACAGGCCAACAGGACAATACTGAATCAAGTACACTCAGAGGATGTTAAGCCATTATTTCAATAAGGCATGAAAGCAGTTCAAAAACAGTTATAATAGGATACTAACACTGGATGACATGGTTAGTAACATCAAGTTGAACTTCGTCAGGCATGACAATTATCAAAAGTCTAAGAATTCATCTGAAGCAGCTAGTTGGCAGAAGCAAATATATTCTCAACAACTATATTTAAGGTAAGTTATGATCTCTGGTAAAACAAGCACATAACATTGCAATAAAATAGAAAAAATGACAATTTGATCCATTTTTAATCCTAAGAAAAACAGAATTAGATGCTCAACAAACACATTCCAGATGAAATAAATTTCACCAAAAGAAAAACACTAAAAAATTCAATTTGCCAGGGAGAACTTTAGAAGTTTTTTTTTTTTTTTTTTTTTGGTTTAACACTAAAAATTCCGGGAATTTGTGTGAAAATACACTCATTGAGCACATCTAAATAAATCAAGATTAATTACAGCAGATAAATTCAATAAATAACAACCATAGTATAACTTGCTTTATCATCTCCAATGAGCAAAACATCCAGGTTAGAGATTTCAGAGTAATAATGACTTTGGGAATGAAGAGACAGCTTTTAATCTTATTTTCAGTTTTAACCTTTAGTAACTCTGGCAATACCAAAACAGTATTATGATAGTATTTACCATGTCCAAATATCTTAGGTTCAGTGATAGAAATTAACTCATTATACACACAGGGATAAGTAGTTAAATCAGCAATTTATTGAACTGCAAATCAGAATAATTAACCGTTACAGTTGTTAAGAAGAGAACAAATCTCCAAAAACTATCTTGGCTGGTTCTTTGATATATAAGCATACGCCAACATTATTGGACTGTTTAAATTATGAGAAGCTAAGAATATGAATCTCCTGTCAAGTTTTCAGCAATAAAAATCTTTTTTTTAAAGACCATCATATTTGGTAATAAATTAGATTTATATAGTTGATAATTTCAAAATAAATAAAACCTGAGTTTTAGATGCCCCTAGTCCCTACTCCACCCCCAGTGTACATACCTTATCTACCATTTTAGATCGGTGTGTCTCAAACTTTAAGGCGCATACAAACCACTTGGGATCTTGTTAAAATGAAGCTTTGGATTTGGTAACTCTGGTGTGGGGCCTGAAAGTCTGCATTTCTAACAAGCCACGGGTGAAGCTGATCCTGCTGGTGCTTCAACCACCTTTAACCAGCAAGGTAACCAGGTATCAATTAGGACAATTTCTGGACTGATCACTGTGTGATTTTATAGATTCAAGGCTATAGTATCTTGGAATCAAATGTAAGAAATAACCAAAAACCATCAAAAGCATGTCTTGGAAGAAACGCACGTTTCAGTTAAATGAGAGCATAACGTAAACCAGGCAACTTGGCAGTCCTTGCCTGACAGTGATGCCTTTGATGCATTACAGTAGAAACAGGACACCGAGTTCTTGTAACTTTAAAAAATGATTACTAGAGCTTGTGGCTCTCCTCCAGGCAATTCAGGTCCAGAAAATTCAAGCGAGTACACTGCAAAACCACTATATTAAAAATCTTTAATGGTAAACTGTCCATATAAATTATGCGTATACTTGCTTTAAGCTATCCCATCTCCTCCTCCTCTTTCAACAAATAAATGCTGCTTCTTCTTCTGTCTTGTAACTAAACAGCGTGTAACACCCAGTGCCCCTCCCTTTAAAAATCGAACAAAATTGTCCCCGACCAAAGGACCTAAGGCAAAAAGGTTGGCTTCTTTAACGCACTCATAGGTATACGCATCTATTTCTACAGGATTACCCTTACATGTAATTGGCTGGCTTGAGTTATGGCCTAGGTAACACCCTTGCTCCTTCAGAAAAGATAGATTAGGATGAGAACCTATCAATACTACTGCTGCAGAAAGCTTAAATATTTTCTTCAATCCAGAGACACTCTGAAGAATGCATTTCATGTCCGACTTAAAGGAAAGCACATGGTGCTCAGGAAAACTGGTATAGTCAGATAAACTCGAGTCTGCAGAGTATAACTGAGTACACATCATATGATAGACTTTATGGTATTCAGGATAAAGCTTTTGGGGAAGCTGTTTGAAAATTAAGCTTGGATCAGTTACTCGTCTGCGAAATGCATGGATCACAGGGATATTATTGTTGTAAGCACACAGTACTGCATCAGCTGCAGTAAGCCCTGAACCGACAATTAACACCGGATCCACTTTGCCACGCAACCTTCCTCTGCTTACAGCAGCTCCAAATTCAGGCATTGAATGAAACACGAAAGGAAAATCTTCCCCTTCAATTTCCAGATGGGCAGGAGAATCCAACGTTCCAGTTGCCAGAGCTACATTCTCAGCAAAGAGACAAAAGGGAACATGAGAACCATCAGCTACTCGCTGATAACCCCTGATTTCCCAGTTTCTCTTGATAAATTTTGACTTCTCTATCTGTAAATGCTTTGTTGAAATATCTCTGTCTTGACCATCATTATCATCTTGGTCTCTGTAGAGTCTTGACACAGAGGTTATGTACGTATTCTCTCTGAAATTCTTCTGAAGACCCATGACGTTTACATAATGTTTATAGTAGCGAGCTATTTCCTCTGGCATGACTCGGTCCCCTTTTAGGTTCCTTAAAAAGGAAAAGGAAGAATATTCTATGAGGTATATAGTACTAAAAAAAAAAAAAAAACTTTTTTGTATATAGTACTACTTTTAGTTTCCATGATTCTTACTGCTCCACCTATAAGCTTCTATATCTTTTTAATTTTTCTGGACTGTCTTAGCTACAAATTATTCTAACACTTTGAAAAAAAGTTTTTTTTTTTTTTCCTTTAGTTAAAAATATCAATGAATGAGTTTTATCAATAGAGGGAGTCCCATGAGGGCAGGGATGGTATTTAACATATCTTTGTTTCCTCAGTACCTGGCAGTGTCTGCTCAAATTAGCTTGATTAACTTTTACTGAATAAATGAAGTGATTAAAAATGTGGATGTCTGAAAATTAGACTGCTAACTCATTTAGATTATAACTGTGAGATACTACAGATCTACTTCTAAAGCATGTGTTTCTTAAGGGTTATATATACCCATCCTGACAAGATTTTTGGTAATCTGCTCTATTTTCCCAGTTGCAGAAAAAAATTCAGATCATAGTCTTCTGCTGAACAAAAAGATCTTATGTCCAAGTAAATACAACATTTCTGTGTGTTGTCCTACTCATAAAGAGATCTAAACATATCATCTTTTTATGAAAAAATGGCACTATTACATCTTTCATTTTCCATTTGTACTTTACAATGGCAGGCATCAGCGCTCCTAAATACTGTGCCCCAATTAGAGATAAGTAGCAGCAAGAACATACCAAATCATTTAACGTAATTCAGTGTAACTTGTTTTTTTTTTTGTTACTCAAGGTTCATAAAATTTTTTCTTCTTAAAATTCTATGATTATAATTAACAATTAACACTTAGAATGTATTAATTCTCAGTTTTTATAGAAACCCTCTGTAATAGTTAATACTATTATCATCCTCATTTTACAGTCAAGGAAATGACAGCTAGTTTGGTATCTGTCCAAAGTCACAACATGAGAAGTTAGAGGGTCAGGGTTCAAACTCTGTCAATATCTACAGTGACCTAAGAGTCTGCTCTTAACATTATACAAAGGCCAGAACTAAAAGCAAATATTTATCAAAAGATTCATTTTCACATATTACTTTAATATACAATAAGCGTAATTTAGAAACAATACTTCTGGTACACAAATTAGGAAGCATTCCCTTTCTTACCCATGTCACAAAAGGAGGCAGGTATTGAGCAATTTCACTTGTTTACTTTTGAAAATCAAGAACTTGTACGACTTGCCCAGTTTTGCAACCTTAAGTTTTAAACACACATGTAATTCCTTTTTAAAAAATGGAAGTTTTGGGGAAGACTTAATCTCAATTATTTAAAAAGCTGGTCTAAATTTGCTCTTCTTCTCCAATTAGAGAGATCTGTACGAATTAATATGGTGTCTAGCAGGGTGTCAAGCATTCAAATGCTACACCCCTTTCTTAACACAGGTTAAATAACTTCCTGCTTTATTGTTTTTGTGAATAGATAAAACAGTATTAGTAATTCCTATCTAATTGAATATTTACTATCCTTGAAAATGTTATGGCTTTTCATACCTTTATTTTTTAAATCTTAGGTTTTCTCCCTCAAAATAAATAAACTTGTATTCTTCCAAGTTGAGATTTCTTCTGTTACTCCTACTTTCAGATTTCTTGTTAAACACTTATGTTCATACTCAGCCAATCACATCTTCCGACTGACCTATATTCTAGTTTCATTTCATCATTCTAAATTCTTAATCATACACTCTTCTAACCTTAAAGTCAAACATTTTAGATATCTAGATATCTACACAGGAGATATGCATACATGAAGATATATATATATCCACCATAAAAATTAAGATAAAAGCATGGGAAGTACGTGTGGGCAGATAAGAAAGTTAGTAACTAAACAAAGATTTAATGGGAGAGATAAAGCCGTGGTTAATAGAGAAGTCACATGAAGCCAATCTACAGGCAATTCCTTACCTCTGTGCTTAGTTTCAAAACTAAACTACCTCATTACAATCACCGCTGCAAAGAGGTATTTTTATTTGTAAGAAATGCACGTTTACATTATTCATCTAAAACATGGTCACAATATTTTGAAATTTACTCACAGTCTCTTTTTCATTGTATACCAAAGAATATTAATACAGGTTGATCTTTACCTTCGTTTGCTAGACACCCAATCCTTAAATTTAAGTCCAGGTAGCTCCATCCAATTTCCAAAGCTGATTGTCAACATGGAGCCTTCCATATTCTTTTAGAATAAAAAAAGTACAACCAAAAAACATATTTAAGCAGTAACATGGGTTTTCTTTACCAAACCATTTCATTTACAATACTTAAGACTCTAGATAAGGAGTATTGAAAACAGTTCTAAATGGTTGTATAAATCACCTGAAACTTTTTCTGGTAAACTTTTATATACTTTCATGATTTGGTAGTATCCGTCTACATTCCTTCTTTCATATAGTTACAGACTTATACAAACAAATTTACAATACTGCACAATGCCTATATAATGTTGATAACTTTGGAATACAATCTATAATTGAGATGTACAATATTATGTTACAGAACAAATCAATATTTTCACTTGTTAAAGGAAGACAAGTTCATTAATTTCTAATACTTCAGATGTCTTTCTATTCTAATAATATTAGATTTTTAAAAATTGGCAGCAAAACAGTTTCTCCTTCTTCATCAATTTTAACTCTGAAGTACAGGCTGGTTGGATATAGCAACATCTCTTCCGAAGAGTAGGGTAATAAGCAATGGTTGCCTCAGAAAGAAAGGACTGACCACTGAGGGAAATGCTGCCTTCAAGGAACATGAGCACTTCAAGCTCCCTTCTCCTACTTACTTCTGCCTTCTCAATACAAAGCAAGAGAAGTCCAAGACCAGGCAGAGTAAAGATAATCTCTTTGAGCCAACTCTTTTAATCTATGGCTTCTTTTCTCAAAACTCTTCTTGCCCCTGCTTCTACACAGCCCAGTATTAGGAATGGCATACATGGTTATTATAATAAAAATTATTACTGGCTAAAATTTACAGAGCACTTACTCTATAGTAGGTCCTATGAAGCATTATCTGTGAAGTACACAGAAGATCACCATAGGGAGAGAATGCAGCAGACTGCCCCTGCTTTGAGCCAGACTGGCTCTGACATGAACCAAGAAGATGGAAAACGAGAATCATCAGAAGAAAAGTTACCAAGAATTTCATCACCCAATGGTGATGGACAGAATTAGGGTAGATAGATTCCAAATATGTTTACAGTAAAAAATGGAGACGATTTGGTGACGCATTTCATGTGGGAGTTGAGGAAAGAGAAATCAATGATGACTCTCACATATCTGCTTGAGTAAACTACATGATCATGTCATTCGATGATTAAAAAAAAAAAAACTAAACCTGTTGCCATCAACTTGATTCTGACTCATAGTGACCCTATAGGACAGAATAGAACTACCCCATCAGGTTTCCAAGGAGCTGCTGGTGGATTCGAACTGTGGACCTTTCAGTTAGCAGCCAATCTCTTAACTACGATGATAAAGAAATTAAAAACAGAATTCAAAGATAAAAATGACTGGTTTTAGGCATGATGAGTTTGAGGACACCTGTGGAATAATTAGGAGACTGAATCTAGGTGGATACGTAACAGAGAAATCTGGACCAGAGATCTTGATTTGGGAATCATCAGCATTCATATGAGCCACAGAAGTAGGTGAGGTAGCCCAGGGAGAATGAAGATTATCAGAAAGACCAAGGCTTGGGACAGAGTCTAGAAAAGCACATTTTTAAAGAGACAGTATGAGGAACAAGAATCCACAAAGGTAATTAGAAAGGAGTGACCAAACAGGAAGACGAACATGCAGAATGAAGGGTAAGAGAATCCAAGAAGGACATCAACATTGTCAAATGTTGCAGAGGTCAGGGAAAACAAACTGAGACTCCATCAAATTGAGCGAAAAAAGGAAGGTACTAACCATGGAAAAGAGCAATTCTAGTGGAAAAACAGTGACACAAGCTAGAGTGAAGTAAGCTAAGAAGTAGGAGGCAAAGGCATGGAGATTATATGCATAGAGAACTACTTCAGGGGACAAGAAACAAAGAATTAACATGAATGCAGACAGGTCTGCAGGTTTGGGTGTGAAACTGTGGAAGTTCAATCCTAATGGATTCCATTTTCTCTGTAAAGAAACAAGAATATTTCTAAGCATAAAGAGGGAAAAAAGGATAGAGGTTTGAGAAGACAGAATTTAAGGAAATATCGAAGGATTACCAAACAGTTTCACAGCCCAGCTGAGACTGGAGAACAATTTTCACAGTTGTATGATTTTCCTCTGGTAACATCTGACAGCCTAATTATAGGAAAAGGTAAAGTGAAAAGTAAGATGAATTGCTTTTTTTGCTCAAGCTACGTGATGGAAGGACAATGGGTTTTAAGGAGAATAGTTCAATCCTGAATTATAGAACCTAACTGGAGAGGTAAGGAGGTGAAGATGGGGGCCTCAAGTGCTCTCTGTGTTTGAAGATTAGGTACAGAGGATGTTGTGAACAGAAAGGAAGATATTTTTGACTTAGTTTTTCACAGTTAAGTGTTTGTGAGATAAGATCTATAGTGCAGCCACTCGAGTTCGTAGCTAATGAAGAATGGAAGAAAAGCTCCTCAGAAATGAATTTCTGGACTAAAAAGTTAAAGTGTTGGTTCTGTATCATGTATGTAGACAGTAAGGTCATTTAAGGTGATGATAAAATCAGATACAATGGAAGACCATGAAGTAAGTGTTACAGATTCAGTGTTGGATGGGCATAGTGTGGAATGGTAGAGGAGCGAGAAAACAGCAAGGCCTTTTCAAGGGAATAGAGGCTTTTACAGAAAGCAATGGGGAGTAAAGAGAACATCAAGCTCACTAGCTCATCTTCCAGGATAGGGGACTATAGGCTCCATTTCGGGGAGCTGCAACAGGAGAGGAATCTTCAGGAAAGAGCAAGGTTTCAAGGAAGGGAGTAGAAGCATTTGGCCAAAAGGGGTAAGGATGTGGGAGAGCTGTTTACCACTAACTGGAGTACCAGAGAGCATAACTGGGAAGCTTGAGATGGTGAAGAATGATGAGAACCTGGATAACAAAAGAAAGAGAGAACTGGATGAGGATGAGGATGAGAGGACAGAGGACTTAAGGAGATTACATCTTGGGTAGTAACCAAGGATGTATGTGGAGCATGGCAGGGGAGAGGGCTGCATAAGCAGGTAAACAGTACTACAGGCAAACACTGGAAGAGCAAGAATAAGGCACGGAATGCAGAGGTGGGAACAAATAATGAGCTTGGGGGCGTCAAGAAGGTGATACTTGAGGACTGGATTGCAGCTTAAATATCATTTACTTACATCACATTCTAGTGGCTCTAATAAACGCCCAGAAAAGATCAGAAAGCTTTATGTATATTCCAAGCTTTACCACTGATTCAAATGTGTTTTTAGTAATCAAAGCTTATCAATACTTTAACTTTCCTATATAAGTAGAGGAAAGGGAGTCACATAGAGTTCAATTATTGTCTGCATACTTTTCTAAGCAGCAAAAATATTTACCATTTATTTGTACAACAAATGAACGTTCACTATATGCTAGACACTATGTTAACTGCTGACCACACAGGGGTGAAGAGTCATTACTAGTTGCTGGTCCCCTAATCAAATGCAATTGAATGAATCCTTACCAGTTCTTCAGTTTAAAAACACCTCTTTCTTTTATACTACATTTTTCATTCAAGATTTTGAAAATGTAGGGAAATAATGGAAATCGATTTGAAATCAAATGTGTGAGATTTTATAAATTCTAAATTGAATAACTGAATTTTTAATTTTTTACTATGCAAAACACTCCTGTAATGTTTTCTATGGAATTCTCATAATAGAGATACACTTATTCTAAGGCTAAGTCAGTAATCAAATGTAGCTTAACTACTACCAGTAGTAATTAACCCATATTTAACTAAATGAACTGCATTAAAATTCTCCTCAGATAAAAATGTGGTAAACACATAACAGCACTACCATAACGCTTAACAATCAAGTTGATTTTATCAAGATGACACATGATAATGAAGCAAAGTGTTAAGAAAAATACTCACATGCCAAGCCCCACCAGGAGGACCTTTACCAAGAACTATGTGAGGGATATAATGATGTTGTTCTAGTTTCCAGTGCAAAACAGATGGATAATCATAGCCAAAGTCAGCATCTGGATGAAGCAGTGTGTCAAAAAGTACTGCAACTGGATTAGATGATCGGCCCTCTAGGCCTTCACACAAGTACTCTAAGTCCTGAATTAAAAAAAGGGGGGGGGGGCGGCACAGAAAGAGTTTAGCAATGGAAATAAAACAAGTACGATAATGGTGAAGGCCATCACTCTAACCCAATATTTCCTTGAGATCTTAATAGAAGATTCTTGGGACAAAATAAATAAGGGAAAAGGCTGAGTTTCAACCAAGCTAACTAGATCTTTTTTTTTGCAAAATTTGAAGATGCTTTCAGTATCTTAATGTCTACCGTGACACTCCAATAATAAAAAGCAGCATTCCCCAAACTTATCTCAACAGAGAGCACCTACTAAAAGTCCATCAGGAAATCATTTGGGAAATTCTGCTCTAATCAATTTAAGAAAATAAACAGAAGAAATTTAGTAGGATATATTTATTAATCTGAAATAAAAATAAGAGAAAGCTTTATTTAGAATAGATTATTTGCAACTAGGAAACCCTGGTGGTGTAGTGGTTAAGTGCTATGGCTGCTAACCAAGAGGTCAGCAGTTTGAATCTACCAGGTGCTCCCTGGAAACTCTACAGTGCAATTCTACTCTGTCCTATAGGGTCGCTATGAGTCGGAATCGACTCGATGGCAGTGGGTTCAGTTTTTTTAATTTGCAACTAAGAAACATGTTTATAGGAACATAAAACTAATCTTGTTTCAGCATTAAAAAAAATAAAAAGAATTGACATGTAAAAAATACCTGATCAACAATGGAAAGATGTCTTGCTTCTTCTAATTTACTATGTAAGATCGTATTTGGATGTATTGCTTCTGCTGATAAATATGGTCTGTAGCCTGATAACATATAAGAAAGGCATATCCCTGAGGGTCCATTTCCTATTAAAAAACAAAAATAAAAACAATGGGAAAGAGTATAACACGCATCTTAACACTCTTGTTCTTCGGCTTTTCTCCTACTTCTTAGATGGCTTTTACCCCTCACCAGTTCTTGCTTCTATCATCTCTTAAAACCAGATTCTGACCTTTGCCTTCTCTTCTCCTGTTTTCTTCTGGGAGTCTCATCTACTCAAGGCTTCAACTCTCACCAACTCAAGACTCTCTGTGCTACTGACTTCCAAAATTAGATCTCTAAGCTGACTTCTTTCCCAAAAATGTATCCTACATTTCCAAATGCTATTTCTTTATTCCACCTGACTGGCCCACTAATAACCAGGGCTTCAAACTGTTTCTAATTGGTTCAGTCATGGCCAAGGGAAACCAGGGCAGCATAGGCATTGCATTGCAACCAAATCTCTTGTGGCCCACTCAAAGACGGTGGCCAATGGAGGTTTTTTGAATGTGTGTTGCTCTCCACAGTCCTGCCAATAATCTAATCTCCCACATCAGGAAACTTTCAGGACCCTGAAGTGGGGGACTGGATTATTAAGAACAGAACACGGTTACACTAGGTTTGCAGTAATTTGTTACTGCAGCAATAAAAACTAATACATATAGTATGGAAACCAGCATTTTCCCTGTGCTCAGGCTGGTGGTGCTATTGCCAACGGCCCTATAAACATTAGGTTAAGCTACTCATAGGCTGAGACAAACACAGGGATAGGGATAGATTGTTTTAGGGGAACTGAGATGGGCAGGTAGAGATGAAGACAGTTTTTCCTTTTCTAACACTCCCACAGCCCAGCTAGAAGAGGAAGCCAAGGCGTCCTTACTTATTCCAAGACTTCCAGCATGGAAAGCCAGCACTAAACATAAGCAGAAAAAGGGAACACTAGGTACGGTCCCTGAGATCTACCCTGAATGAGGATTACTGAAAAAACTGTCATCTCTATAATATCCTCTAGAGGAGAATCTAGTATAGAAGAACAGTCTTGCTCTCCTCCTTTGCTTCCTTCCTTCCTAACCTCTTGCATATGCCAGTCAGGTGACAGGACTTTTCTCTTCTTCCCACTAACTTTGAAACAGGTTATCAAAGAAGCTGAGGAAGTTCCAAGCCACCAGCATGCCTATTTCCTACAAATTTCTCCTTTGACTTGGCTTCACTATGTGCTTGTCTGACTTCCTTCAGTTTGAATATTAGGTGGAAGATAAATATGACAGGTAATTAAATGGATGTAATAAAAGTAAATCATAAAAACCTTTAAAATTCTGAAGTAATTAGGTTTATTAGTAGCTTAAGTTTTAATAGTTCATATGCCTATTTATTAAGGTGATACAAAGGATATATGATAATGGCAATGCTATGGTTAATCATAATTACCAACATTACTGCAGAGTGCTACAACGATCACTGCTAACTGAGCACTGATTACCAACTTGCACAATCGGTTGCACCCTTACTAACTTGAACTTCTGAATCAGTTTCCCGGTCTGTATCTGCACTACCAACAGAGTGTTGTAGGGTTATAAATTATAATCCTACAATGTACAGCGAATGCTCTGTACAGTACTATAATCCTGTTGGTTACCATCATCACCGTGACACCTACCACTTACCACTGACAGGCAGTACTTGAACATAATACAGTAATATCAATCTTTCCGTAAAAATATGCTGCATTCTAACATCAGAATCTAATGTTAAATAAATTACACTACCCAAAGATTTGATTGTCATTTTAACACATCAAGCAACCTAAGAATATTTTTCAATACAATTCCCAGGAACTTGTAAAAATGGTAAGGGTCATAACTATTTTAAGAAATTCAATGCAATAACTTACCTATTATTACCATAGGCAAAGTCACTGATGAATCTTCAAGTAAAGAAGTTTCTTCAACTAATGGCATCGCTTTAACTTTTCGCCCCAAACTATCTCCAAAATATTGCACTAAGGAATTAAAAATCTCTCCTTCGGTTTCAGAGTCGCTATAGTTCCTTTAAAACATGTAACAGAAACAAAAGTCAATATAACCTTTAGAAAAAGCATTCTCGTCTCGGATTTTTCTAGCTTTACTCCAAAATTTATGTAGACTATAGATTATTCAATAGAACAAGAAAAAGACATCCTTCTGATTTATGCTTTCAAAATAGTTACTTAGCTTCCTGGCAACCTATATCACCTTTAAGGCCAAAATTCCTACATGGCTAATTCCTAAATAGTACCTTGTAGGCAAGTCCCTATTAAATAAGCTATCTTTAACAACCAAAGACACAGCATTGAAACAGGGAGTGTTTCCATCTCCCGAGAATGGTTACTTTTTACTCTACTATACTGTCCTGGATACTTCTCCAAAGTGTCTGCCCTGGAAAGATTCCCCAGCCCTCTTTGGATGCTCCTAAGCAAAGTTCTTTTGGCTACCCAAGCCTGACTAGTATTACTGTTGTTGGAAAGGTCACAATTCTTTTTCAGGAGATGCAGGCCTCACATTCAATCTCTCCCAGAAATCCCTACCTCAACACTGCTGCTTTCATGTGTAACCTGAGAAATAATAAACATGATTATCACTCTAAGATTTTGGCAAGTACAAAGATGTTTTCTTCTCTAAACTTTAACAAAGATTTCACACTAAAACAAACCAAAAGAAAAAAAAAAATGAGGATCTGCTTGGGGTTGTCATTTTGAGAGTACATACATTAAGCTAGACTACTTAAATATTATCTAATACCCTAACTACTCTCAAAGCAAACTGATGATCCTTTGCAAATGACTGTGAATGAAGGCATTTTAGCAGTTACTACCATATTTGAGGAGTCCCTGGGAGGCATAAATGGTTGAACAGTTGACTATTAGCTGAAACAGTGGCAGTTTCAACCCATCGAGCAGCACCTCGGAAGAAAGGCCTGGTGATCTACTTCTGAAAGGTCACAGCCTTGATAACTCTATGAAGCAATTCTACTGCACATCCTTGAAGCCACCATGAGTCAGAATCAACTTGACAGCAACCATATTTGATTTTATAAGCAAAACTCAATAATCTAAAATGCCTTGATCGGTTTCTTAACTCTATAAATAAGTGTTGTGGAATGAAAACTTGATATTCACATTCTTTAAGGACAAACCCACTGCTGTCAAGTGAATTCCAACTCATAACAACCCTACAGGACAGAGCAGAACTGCCCCATAGGGGCTAGTGAATTTGAACTGCCAACCTTTTGGTTAGCAGCCTGAGCTCCTAACCACTGTACCACCGGGGCTCCAGTTCCTCATCATTATTAAAAAAAAAAAAAAATTAGGAGGCATTTAATATTCCAAGTCAAGATATCTCAAGCAATTTTTTTTTTCTGCCAAGTTAGAGAATTTGATTATATTTACAGCTTTATTTTTATAGCTATATGTCACTAAGGAGCCATAGTGGTATAGTGGTTAAGCACTCAGATGCTAACCAAAAGGTCTGCAGTTTGAACCCACCAGTTGCTCCACGGGAGAAAGATACAGCAATCTGCTTCCATAAAGATTTATAGCCTTTGGCATTAATCCAAAAAGCACAAAATAATACATGTTGGAGAGGTTGTGGAGAGAGTGGAACACTTATACTCTGCTGATGGGAATGTAAAAATGATACAACCACTCTGGAAATCGATTTGGCGCTTCCTTAAAAAGCTACAAATAGAACTACCATATGGCCCAGTAATCCCACACCTCGGAATATATCGTAGAGAAATAACAGCCTTTACACGGGCAGACATATGCACATCTATGTTCACTGCAGCACTGTTTATAACGAAAAAAAAAGATGGAAGCAACCAAGATGCCCATGAATGGATGGATAAATTATGGTATATTCACACAATAGACTACTACTCATTAATAAAAAACAATGATGAATCCGTGAAACATTTCATAACATGGAGGAATCTGGAAGGCATTATGCTGAGTGAAATTAGTTACAAAAGTACAAATATTGTATGAGACCACTATTATAAGAACTCAAGAAATAGTTTAAACAGAGAAAAAAATGTACTTTGATGGTTACAAGAGCGGGGAGGGAGGGAGGAAGACGGGTATTCACTAATTAGATAGTAGACAAGAATTATTTTAGGTGAAGGGAAAGACAACACATGATACAGGAGAGGTCGGCACAACTGGACTAAACCAAAAGCAAAGAAGTTTCCTGAATAAACAGAACTCTTCGAAGGCCAGAGTAGCAGGGGTGGAGGTCTGAGGACCATGGTTTCAGGGGATATCTAGGTCAGCTGGCATAATAAAATCTGTTAAGAAAACATTCCGCATCCCACTTTGTTGAGTGGCATCTGGGGTTTTAAATGCTGGCAAGTGGCCATTTAAGATGCATCAATTGGTCTCAACCCACCTGGAGCGAAGGATAATGAAAAACATCAAAGACACAAGGTAATAATGAGCCCAAGAGACAGAAAGGGCCACATAAATCAGAGACTACATCAGCCTGAGACCAGAAGAACTACAACCGATGACTGCCCTGACAGGGAACACGACACTAGAAGGACCCCGGAGGTCATGGTCCCCAGACCTTCTGTTAGCCCAAGACTGGAACCATTTCCAAAGCCAACTCTTCAGACAGAGATTGGACTGGACTATAACACAGAAAATGATACTGGTGAGGAGTGAGCTTCTCGGCTCAAGTAGACACAATGAGATTACGTGGGCAGCTCCCGTCTGGAGGGGAGATGAGAAGGCAGAGGGGGACAGAAGCTGGCTGAATGGACAGGGGGAATACAGGGTAGAGAGGAGTGTGCTGTCTCATTAGGGGGAGAGCAACTAGGAGTATATAGCAAAGCATATATAAATTTTTGTGTGAGAGACTGACTTGATTTGTAAACTTTGAATTAAAGCACAATCAAAATTAAAACAAAAAAGATTTACAGCCTTGGAAGCCCAATGGGGCAGTTCTACTTTGTCCTTTAGGGGTCGCTATGAGTCGGAATAGACTCGACGGCAATGGGTTTAGGCTATTTACGATTATGGCAACCCCATGTATGCAGAGTAGAACTGCTCTCCACGGTGTTTTAAAGGCTGTGACCTTTCAGAAGCAGATCACCAGGCCTTTCTTTCAAGGTGTCTCTGGGTGCCTATCAGTTAGTAGTCAAGCACAGAACTGAATGCACCACCGAGGGACTCACGGAATCTACAGGATGGCAACTGGATTTTTATATAATATATAATAACAATAAATAATGTTGTTAGGTGCCACTGACTCGGTTCTGACTCATAGTGACTCTATGTACCACAGAACAAAACACTGCCCAGTCCTGCACCATCCTCACGATAGTTATGCTTGAGCCCACTGTTGCAGCCACTGTGTCAATCCATCTCGTTGAGGGTCTTCCTCTTTTCCGCTGACCCTGTATTTTACCAAGCATGATGTCCTTCTCCAAGGACTGATTCCTCCTGACAACATGTCCAAAGTATGTAAGACACAGTCTCGCCATCCTTGCTTCTAAGGGGCATTCTGGTTGTACTTCCCCCAAGACAGATTTGTTCGTTCTTTTGGCAGTCCATGGTATGTTCAGTATTCTTCGCCAACACCACAATTCAAAGGCGTCAATTCTTCTTTGGTCTTCCTTATTCATTGTCCAGCTTTTGCATGCATATGAGGCGATTAAAAATACCATGGCTTGGGTTAGGCGCACCTTAGTCTTCAACGTGACATCTTTGCTTTTCGACACTTTATAAAAAGAGGTCCTTTGCAGCAGATTTGCCCAATGCAATGTGTCATTTGATTTCTTGACTGCTACTTCCATGGGTTTGATTGTGAATCCAAGTAAAATGAAACCCTTGACCACTTCAATCTTTTCTCCATTTATCATAATGTTGCATATTGGTCCAGTTGTGAGGAATTTTTTTTTTTTTTTATGTTGAGATGTAATTCATACTGAAGGCTGTGGTCTTTGATCTTCATTAGTAAGTGCTTCAAGTCCTCTTCACTTTCAGCAAGCAAGGTTGTGTCATCTGCATAATGCAGGTTGTTAATTAGTCTTTCTCCAATCCTGATGCCGATTCTTCTTCATACAGTCCAGCATACAGACTGAATAGGTATGGTGAAAGGATACAACCCGGATGCATACCTTTCCTGACTTTAAACCAATCAGTATCCCCTTGTCCTGTCTGAACAACTGCCTCTTGATCTATGTACAGGTTCCTCATGAACACAATTAAGTGTTCTGGAATTCCCATTCTTTGCATAATTTTTATGATCCACACAGTCGAATGCCTTCGCATAGTCAATAAAACACAAGTAAACATCTTTCTGGTATTCTCTGCTTTCAGCCAGGATCCATCTGACATCAACAATGATATCCCTGGTTCCACGTCCTCTTCGGAAACCAGCCTGAATTTCTGGCAGTTCCCTGTCGATATATTGCTGCAGCTGCTTTTGAATGAGCTTCAGCAAAATTTTACTTGCATGTGATATTAATAACATTGATAATTTGTGCATTTAGTAACAATAGATAATATAAATAGCTTTATTATTACAGCTACAGCTTTAGTACTTACTATTGAATTATCATTGAATTACATTTAAATAAAGTTGTTTCGGAAAAAAAAGGCATTTTCTTTTTGAGGTTCCCTCTATTTAACTTAGTCTAAGGCCTGACCAGGAGTCCTTGGGTGGTGGAAACTGTTAACAGGTTTGGCTGCTAACCAAAAAGCTGGAGGTTCCAGTCTGCCCAGAGTCATCTTGGAAGAAAGGCCTTGCCATTTACTTCCGAAAAATCAGCCATTAAAAGCCCTGTGGAATACAGTTCGACTCTGACACTCATGGGGTTGCCATGAATTGGAATCAACTTGGCAGCAACTGGTTTTAGTGACTAATAATTTTCAGTATCTTTTCATAAGCTTACTGAGTAGCTTCACTGGAGAAACCTCCTGTCAAACCCTTAGCCCATTTTTTTAATTGAGCTGTCTTTTTATTGTTGAACTGCAAAAGTTCTTTTTATATTCTGGATACAAATATCCTTTCAGGTACATGATTTTCAAATAGTCTCTCCCATTCTGTCGACTGTCTTTTCACTTTCCTGACGGTGGCCTTTGAAGCACACAAAAAAATTTCATCATGATGAAGTCCAATTTATTTCTTCTTTCATTGCTTGTGCTTTTGATGTCCTATCTAAGATTAAAAAAAAAAAAAAAAAATTTTTTTTTTCTTTTTTTTTTTTGATACCACTGCCTAATTCAAGATCGCAAGATTAGTGCCTATGTTTTCTTCTAAGAGTTCTATAGTTTTGGCTCTTATGTTTAGGTCTTCGATATATTTTGAGTTAATTTTTGTACAGGGGTCCAACGTCATTCTTCTGTATGTGGACATCCAGTTGTTGAAGCCCCACCAGCTGAAAAGGCTGTTCTTCCCGACTTGAATTGTCTTGGCATCCCCAATGAAAACCAACTGAACATAAATACATGTAAGGATTTATTTCTGAACTCTCAGCTATATTCCACTGACCTATATATTCATTTTTAAATGCCACTGCACTGTCTTGATTACTGTAGTTTTGTATTAAATTTTGACATCAGCAAGTAACTCTGTTTTTTTCAAGACTGTTTGGCTACTCCGGGTTCCCTGCATTTTCACACGAATTTTAGGCCTTGCTTGTCAATTTCTACAAAAAAGGCACCTGGGTTTGAGAGAGCGATTGTTTTGAGGCTGTAATCAATTTGAGGAGCATTGCCCTCTTAAGAATATTGTTTCCTGATCCAAGAACTTGGGATTTCTTTCCATTAGTTTAGGCTTTCTTTTATTTCTTCCAACAACGTTTTGTAGTTTTTAGAATACGAGTCTCGGGTTTCTTTTGGTAAATGTGTTCCTAAGTATTTTCAATGCTATTATAAATGGAATTGTTTTCTTAATTTCATTTTCAAATTGTTCATTGCTAGTGTATAGAAACACGATTGATTTTTATATGTTTTTTGTATCCTGCAATATGTCTGAATTTGTTTATTAGTTCTAGTGGTTTTTTTTTTTTTTGTGGGCCTCAAGCAATTTGACTCTAATCCGTCCCATGACTCAAGAACAGTAAGTAGAGCCAAAGTTTTAGCTTCTCTAAATTCTCTACACAATATAGGTGATTTGTTTTGTTTTTTTCAGTAGCACATTGCCATAATCTGTGACAAACTATTCATAATAGACATGCACGCTACCTGATAAATTTAATACTGGTTCAACACAGACAACTCTGAATCAAGACAAGCAAAAAACAAAAGTCTAATTCACTGGTTTTACATAATGTAACAGTGAAACAAGGGCCTGCACAACTAGAAATTACTCTTTCCAAAAAATAGAGCCTAAGTTATAAATTTAGTATTGCTGTCAATGTTTCAGAGCACACGCATACTAAATCACATATTCCACTTTGGATATCCACCTCGACAAATGTTTGTTCTACTTAAGAAAAGTATTTCTTGTGTAATAAAAATTAAATCTACTTTTCCTTAATCTGGGGCACAAATTAAACTGGAATATATGTAAAACTATCGTTTAGGAAATACTGAAAAACAGCAGTTTCACAGGGAGCAAATAGTATTGTTAGGCATCAAGTTAAAAGACTATTTGAAATTTAAGATGATTTTAGGGAACTGCTTTTTGTTTTTGAAACGTTAAAATCCAGAGTTTCAAAATAAATTTAAAAGGATGACATAGGCACAATATTTGGATAACTAAAACATTTTAAATCGTAACAGTACTTCTTTAAATTATCAAACTCAGATGGAACGCTTTAGTATAGTCTTCGGGAGCACAATTCTAGATTGTTACCAAATCGATACTACCACATGAAAAGAAACGTTCTGAAGTCACAAATGAAGTCAGTCACACACTTCAGAACAGAAAGTGTGGGTTATTCTCCTTTGGAATGTTAGTGGGCACTTTTCTCATAATGCTTATTCTTTATTCTTTCATGTATTAAACGAGAGCCAAAACGTAGATGTCACAACTTACTTTAAGATGTGTGTTTCTAATGAAATTGCCCAAAGAATAGCATTAGTAAATCAGAAACACCTTCCTGATGGTGCTGGTAAGCAAACTGTGTATATATACACACATATATATATATTTTTTAATTTTAGACACTACAGCCGTTTTCACAAGGCAAATGCAGTTTATTAGTCATGATTTTTATCTTCTGGTTAACACACACTTCTGGTTTTCTTTCTGTCTCTCAAGACCAAAATATAGCAAATACTTTGTTTTTGTCCCCTCCTCCATATTTCTGTACACAAAGGTAATCATATCGTATTTACAGTCTAGCATTAACTGAATCGTTATTAATTGCTAGTTAGTTCCCTTTTTTTTTTTTTCCCCTTAGAGTTCAATTGTTCAAAAAGGTGTCAAAATCCTTTTGGACAATATTGTCTGAAAAGCACTTGAATTTCCCAGGGGACTTCAGTTTAACAAGATTTCAGTAAGATAATCTGTTTTCTAAAACTGTCCAAAGTGAATCTGATACTCTCAAACCACCGTCTGGCAACGGGTCAATGGACAAATTTGTCTAGAGCTTAAACTCCAACAGCTTATTACATAAAACATGTTCCAAAATATGTTCAGAACTTAGAGACCCATACAAAATTATTGAGAAGCTAGACAAATTTGAATTACTGCTCTCCATTACAGCTGGAGAGTTATGAACCTTTTCTGCTCCTTATACCCCTTTTGCAATGTGGTGAAGCCTCTGGGTCCTTTTGCTGAATAACGTTATTAAATAGGTAAAATAAAGATTTACAGGACATCGAGTATATTAAACTAGTTATAAAAATAAACTTGCAATATACATTTATACATCTCTACTGCATTAAATAACAAGCTTGGTGATGTGTAATAATCACTTTAATTCTGAAAAAATGACTGTAAATACATTTCTAGATGTCTGCAAAAACTGTCATGTGATATGAAAGTATTAGTAATGTCTACTGATGACAAAGGAGTCCCCAGGTGGTGCAAACTGTGCCCTCCACCGCTAATGGAAAGTTTGGAGGTTCAACTGCACCCAGAGGTGACTTGGAAGAAAGGCCTGGCGACCGACCTGAGAAAAATCAGCCATTGAAAACTCTATGGAGCACAGTTCTACTCTGATGCACATAGGGTTGCCATGAATCAGAATCGGCTCTGTGGCAACTGATGATTGATCAGTTATTGATAAGTCCACAAATACTGTTGAGTTGTAGCCTATATTCATACCTAGAGGAAATATTAGTTTTTAGGTAGTTCAGTGAAAATAAAGTTGTACCTTTCCATCCAAGTTCACAGACCACCTAAATTCTATCTATGAACCCCAATTTAAGAATTCTTACTTAATTTCATATTTTACCAAAAACCAAGTTAACCCGGAGCATTTGTGTATGTAAAACAGCGTATCTCACTATCTTCACTAAGCTCAATGAAATTCCTCTTAACATTTCTTCACCCCCAGGTTAAAACCTATCTTTGATCTTTCTCCCCTTAACTGACAGAAGGGTTGGCCAACTGTGCCAGACCTAGAACAGAGACTCACTTTTCCTTTAAAATGTACATGCTTACTAATCCTAAAAACTTTCTCCTTAGTTTGCGTCTAAAATCGCCGTATTTTCCAAATTTCTACACCATATATGAATTACAATGATTAGCGTTTGGTTAACAACTCAGAACCTATTTTTAACTAGACACGGCACTTAAAAAGTAGCTCCCTACCTTCTACAATCCTGTAACTTACGTCATCAGGAGACGTTTTTCAAGAAGTAATAAAAATCGGAAAAGGGGGCCCCTTGGTGGAACCCTTTTCCAAACTTTGTACTACTTTGAAGTCTCAGTTCGCTGTAACTCGCTCCAGGCCTAGTCAGTCTCCCAGTCCCGCGACTGGTGCAGTCAAGGGCGAGGAAAGGGGGCAAGAGAAGGGGTCTCCCGGACGATTTGCTCCCCGGGAGCGGGGGACCGAGGCGGGAGGACGCT
This sequence comes from Loxodonta africana, assembly GCF_030014295.1. Lineage (NCBI taxonomy): Eukaryota > Metazoa > Chordata > Mammalia > Proboscidea > Elephantidae > Loxodonta > Loxodonta africana. The sequence continues at coordinate 40,664,816 of NC_087355.1, read as the reverse complement.
GCTGTCCAGGCCCCCACCCTCCACCACGGCCCGGGCCGCCTGGCTTCTACTCACACCTCCCCGGACGCTCTCCACCTCCTACCGAGTTCCCTGCCCACCACTCCGCGACGAGAAGTCACCTGAAATGACCGGCCAGAGAGCAGCGGCAGCACCACACGGGCATGGAGCGCTGCTCGCCGGACGCCCGAGCGCAGCCGCCGCCGCCCACGCCTCCTCCGGTGGGACGGCTGGCCCCCGGCGCCCGCTCGCTCCGGGTCGTGGGGTCCGCGGGGCGCCCGCGCCCTGCGCCTCGCCGTTGCGGCAGCGGCCCGGAAGCTGCGGCTCAGCAGCCCAGGCGGCCCAGGCGCGCCGGTGTCCGCCCCAGAGGAAGCGACTTATGCCCCTCGTCTGCCGGGAGCCGGGGCCGGCAGCGGCTGATCTAGGGGCGCCGCGATGGGGGCGGAGCGGGACGGGGACGCTGCGACGGCGGCGGCGGCGGTGCGCGGGCTCCTCCTCGCAGGTGCGGCGGCGGCGGGCGAGGCCTGCGATTGGTGGAGGCGCGGCCCGACCAGGGCCCGAGGCTGATGGAGCGGAGGCTGCGCGGGGCTGGGGCAGAGGTCGGCGGGCCGAGCGGACCGCGGCGGCGGCCAGCGGGCGCCTGGGCCTCTGCGTGCGCCCCTCGGCCCCTCGGCGTGCGTCCGGCACGCGGCCAAGAGGGTAGCACGGCCGAGGCTGGCGGATGCGCGGCGACAGGGCAAAGTGACGAGAACGGAAGGAGCTGCTAACCCGGGCCAGCGGGACGGCGCGGGGAAAACCCCTGCGTGCCGCGCGGCCTCTGCGACCTGAGCGCCGCGGTGTCGCCTGAGTTCGGCCGTGCAGGCCTTCGGCCGAGGACACCCGGGAACAGTCGAGCTTTGCACCCCCTGGGGACCCACCTTCCTGCATTGCCTCGTGCTGGCCTGGTTGCAGAGATATCCAGAGCCCCCAGGTGCTTTGCGCACTTGACGCCGCATCACAATCGCCGGGGGGAACTCGCCAAAGCACAGGTGCCCGGCCCCACCCCAAAGCTTCTGATTATGGAAGCCAGTTTACTGAATGAGGTTAGCTTCTTTTAAAGTTTAAGTGGTTCTCAAACTTCCAAGAGTGTGGGAATCGCTTGCATCGCTCTTTAAAAATCCCAAAGCTCAGCTTCGCCCCAGACCTACGAGTCGGTTTAGGGGAGGAGAAAGGGCAGGAACGTGTATTTAAGTCCCCCTGGATGACTATGATGCAATTGTTAGTCCGAGAAGCACTGAATAGTGAGTGTCAGTATTCGATGCTTGTCAAAAATTAAAGGGGGGAAAAATAGGAGAAGGGATTGATTGCAGGTACCCTTCTACTACTCCAAGTATTTTTGCACTTAAAGTATATTTAAAAAAAAAGTATATAAAGTATAAGATCTATAAAAATACCTTTTTAAAAAATTTTTAAATGTGTCAACAAACCAACAACAAAACCGTTCGCGTCGAGCCCATTCTGACTCATAGCGACCCTATAGGACAGAGTAGAACTGCCCCATAAGGTTTTCAAGGAGCAGCTGAAGGAAAGGTGACCTTTTGGTGAGCAGCCGAACACTTAACCACTGTGCCACCAGGGCCCCTTTTAGGTAATATTTTTTTTAAAATGTTTGCTTAAAAACACCAAGGTCACACGATAACTATGAGCCCAAGAGACAGAAAGGGCCACATGAACCAGAGACTTACATCATCCTGAGACCAGAAGAACTAGTTGGTGCCCAGCCACAACCGATGACTGCCCTGACAGGGAGCACAACAGAGAACCCCTGAGGGAGCAGGAGATCAGTGGGATGCAGACCCCAAATTCTCACAAAAAGACCATACTTAATGGTCTGACTGAGACTAGAGGAATCCCGGCAGTCACGGTCCCCAAACCTTCTGTTGGCCCAGGACAGGAACCATTCCCGAAGACAACTCATCAGACATGGAAGGGACTGGACAGTGGGTAGGAGAGAGATGCTGATGAAGAGTGAGCTATTTGTATCAGGTGGACACTTGAGACTGTGTTGGCATCTCCTGTCTGGAGGGGGGATGGGAGGATGGAGAGAGTTGGAAGCTGGCAAAATTGTCATGAAAGGAGAGACTGGAAGGGCTGACTCATTAGGGGGAGAGCAAGTGGGAGTATGGAGTAAGGTGTATATAAACTTATATGTGACAGTCTGACTTGATTTGTGAACATTTACTTGAAGCTCAATAAAAGTTTAAAAAAAAAAAGTTTGCTTAAAGATTTTGCGCAGCGTTGTCAAAGAACAGACTTGCCGTGTGCAAGTATTTTAAATTCTGTGGACCTTGAACGAAAATAGTAGGGCTCTTCCTGTCTCCAGGGTTATACACTGTAAGCATATTTACCATTTTAAAAATTCTGTTTTTCTCTTCTCTGAACTATTGACAATTTGACACTTTCATTTTACTTTAATACTTTTTCATAAAGTAAAGTGTGAGGTTACTTTTCTGTTAACATTCATAGTATCCTTTTAAAGGGCCCAAGTCCCAAAGGGTATGCCAAGCCAATCCAGACAATCTAAATAATATATAAAATTATAAGAATGCTTAATTTATAAGTAAAAACCCAGTACTTTGTATAAAATGTTATGGCTTTGCTTCCACTGAAATAATGAAGTCGGCGTAGCAAATGTTAGGCTTAACCTGGTTTATATTTAAACCTCGGGAACTTGCTACATTGCTTGTGGTTTATACTTGAGAATGTCCGGTGATAAACCAGGCCACATAGAAGATTTTTTTCTTATGCAAATGAGGCATATCAGAGTTTTCATATTTTGAGAGTTCAGGTGAGGTCTTATTTAAATATAAGACCCAGGGTTGGTGAGGTCATGGGAAAACAGATATTCGGACCTCACTAGTAGAAGCATAAATAGGTGTGTAATCCAAAACTGTGAGTCTCACATCCCCCCACCACCACATGATAGCACCTCAGTCCTCCTTTCAGTGCCCCCCATGGTATATTTAGAGCAAGGGCTTATCTCATACTAGTAACCACGCCAGTCCATGGTACCTCCTGGGCTTCCAGCATCACATGATTATACAATTCTTACTAAACAGCTCTTCTTATTGGCATAATACAGTATTACACACATTAAATTATAATGTAGTCACTAAGAGGAACTTCTATGTTGTTATCTTTACTCTGCCAGCTGTGTGATTTTGAGCAGGTTACTTAGCATCTCTGAGCACCTCAAACAGGATACCTCAAAACAACAGAAATCCATTTCTTCACAGTCCTGGAGGCCAGAAGTCTGAATTCGGGGTGTTGGCAGTGCCATGCTTTCTCAGAAGGCTCCAGGGAAACATCCCTCCTTACTGTTTCTAACATCCAGGAGCCCCAGGTGCTTCTTGACCTGTGACAGCATAACTCCAACCTCTGCCACCATCTTCACATGGCCATCGTCTCTCTGTGTCTGTCCATGTGTCTCTTCTCCTCTGAAGGCCACCACTCATATTGGATTAGGACTCACCCTACGTAGGTGTAACTTCATCTTAACTGATTATATTTGCAAAGACCCTATTTCCAAATAAAGTCACATTCACTTTAAAAACAGCAGCATCTTAACTGGTTATATTTGCAAAGACCCTATTTCCAAATAAAGCCACATTCACTTTAAAAACAGCAGGGGGTTTAAGACGTCAATGTGCCTTTTTAGAGGGACACAATTCAACTCATAACAGAAACGATAAGGGGTACAGTATTGTTACATGCCAAGGTGAAGATATACTAATTATTTTTGAAACAACAGATAAGAGTTTAGGTATGTTATTTAAAATTACAAGTGTAAGCAATGGGAAGCTAACAATAGTGATATATAAGGTGTTGTGGGTAGGGTGAAGTTTGGAGTGGCTTTAGTTAAATACTTATCTATCTTGACAGGAAGTGAGCATCTAAGATCTAACATTGATGTATCAAGAATTCACAGCATAGCATATTGTGTAGAGATGAGAAGGTAACTAAGAAGAATGACATAAATGAGATTGCGTCTGGAGAGCAAGAGTGGAGGGAGGACTAATGGACCACAATGACCACAGCCTCTGCCAGACTGAGTCCAGCACAACTAGGTGGTGCCCAGCTGCCACCACCAACTGCTCTGACAGGGATCTGATAGAGGGTCCCAGACAGAGCTGGAGAAAAATGTAGAATAAAATTCTAACTCACAAAAGAAGACCAGACATACTGGTCTGATAGAGACTGGAGAAACCCCAAGAGTATGGCCCCCAGACACCCTTTGAACTCAGTACTGAAGTCACTCCTGAGGTTCATCCTTCAGGCAAAGGTTAGACAAGCCCATAAAACAAAACAAGACTAAATGGGCACACCAACCCAGGAGCAAGGACAAGAAGGCAGGAGGGGACAGGAAAGCTGGCAATGGGGAACCCAAGGTCCAGAAGGGGAGAGTGTTGACAAGTGTGGTTGGCAACCAATTTCACCAAACAATATGTGAATTAATTGCTTGATGAGAAACGAACTCGCTCTGCAAACCTTCATCTAAAGCACAATTAAAAAATGTATATATATATCGGAGGTAGGGAAGGATGGGCTGGGGAATCATTGCTTTTTGTTATCCGCCCACTTGAATTCACTCATTCATTCTAAAATGTGCCAGCCACACATAAATAAAACAGACTTTACTGACGATTTGGAGAAAGATGTTTTCTATCACAATAATGCAAAACATTTGAAGTTAGACAGTAAGCATCCTTTTTCTCAAAGATCGTTATTAGGCAATTAATGTCAATCATGTTTCTTCCTTCTTTCTCCCTTTTCTTACATTCTCATTCTCTGACTAAAAACTCTTCAGTAGTCAGACATCACACACAGCCTTGTTGGTGTGGGGAATTCTTGGATATGGAGGTAAAGGAGAAATGTGGCCTGTCCCACTTTTCCAGTCCAGTGGGATTCAGGGAGAGGTCCCAGGATTTTTATTGGGGGGATTTGTGGTCTTGCAGTTCCAGGTAGTGACAACACTGAAATGAGCTGAAGCAGCAAGGATTAGCATACTAAGTAGACTGTGGTCCACTCGCTTACACCAGAGTAGTGGTTCTCCAGCATGGCTGCATTTTACAATCACCCTACGAACTTTTGCAAAGTATCAATGTCTAGGCAGGATCACTCCCCTCCCACCAATTAAATTCACAACTCTGCTACATTGTAGTGAAGAAAACAATGCGAAGGGGCCTCAGGCACATGATTCAAATTATTAGCATACAGTTAACATGCAATTTATGCACAGTTGATTGAATGGGCAACACAAACGACAGGTTCAAGCCCCTTTGTTAGCCATTTTAATTCTGATATTCATAATACAGTTTAAAGTCTGAGAAAGAGCCCTCATTTCTTTGATATCATAATACCTAGTTCTAGTGTTACAGTGTAAATAGAAACTGTATAGCTTTTATTTCATTGATAAAGTTAATTCAATGGCCAAAAGCCCCTCTACACCCACACAGCAGGTTGCAGTTCAGGTCTTAACCTCTTACTGTTCTCAGTTCTCCCATGCTGTTCTCCAAAGATGCCAAGTAGCGCTCTCCTTGGGACTTTTGTGCTCGCGGATCACTGTGCAGGAAACACTTTTCACACAGCTTTCACAGGGCTCTCTCACCTCCTGGAGTCAGCTCAAATATCACCCCAATGAGGCTGACCCTCATCACCCTGCTTAACACTGAAACCAGCACCCTATACTCCAAACTGGCACTCCCAGTCTCACTTAGCCTGCTCTGGTTTTATTGTAGCAGTTATCACCTCCTAACGTATTACATAATTTGCCTTATTGTATCCACTGTTTCATGTTTGTTTCCTTCACTACAAAGTAAGCTAAGAAGGCAAGGTTTTTTGTCTTGGTTGCTAATGAAACTCGAGTGTCTGGAGCAGTGCCTAATGCATAGCCATAAAAAACCCATTGCCGTCGAGTTGATTCCAACTCATAGCAACCCTATAGGACAGAGTAGAACTGCCCCATAGGGCTTCCAAAGAGCAGTTAGTGGACTGAACTGCACACCTTTTGGTTAGCAGTCAAACATTTAACTACTTCGCCACCAGGGCTCCAGGAATTGAAAGATCTGGGCTTTAATCTTGCCTCATTTGTTAACTAGAAATATAATATTGGGCAAGTTACTTTACCTCTCTGAACCTCACTTACGTAACCTATAAAAAGAGGTTGGAATAAATGAACAGGTACTCTTCCTCTTCTATTATACAATATTTTACTACCGGTTGTGAGCTTGAAATGCAGTAAAATGTTAATTTTGTGTTGTTTTCTATTTTCTTATCAAAGTAGTTAAACACACACATATCTCCATTTTTCAAGTTGAATTTAGTGTAGTGGTTAAGAGCTGTACTTTGAAATTAATTTGCTTTTATTTTAACCCTGTCTTAACCACTTATTAGTTATATATCAAACAAGTTATTAAACACGGATAAACCTCAGTTCCCTTGTCCATAAGATGAGTATAGTAATAGTACCAATTTTAATAACAATTTTAATAGGCATTGTTATATTTATTATGAGATTAAATTAGATAATCCATGTAAAGGCACTCAGTGCAGTGCATGGTTCATGTAAAGACCCAATAATTGTTAGTCATGAGCTTTTCATGAAATATTTACCTTAGCAATACTTTCTGCTGTTTGGGTTCATAGGAAGTCAATAACATTTTAATTTCTTTTATAGAATTATAGTTTTCTAATATCTCAGAATAATATTACAGGTGGGAACAATTTAATTAATTCATTAATTTTCCTTGATGTGTTAGTTTTAGAGTTTGTTCCAATTTATGTCGTCGTGCCAGAGTGAGGTTCTATTTGATTGATGATAGTAGCTAAGCCTTTACTAGCAAATTTATCAAGAACATTGATTGCAGAAAAATGGATTGCTTTAGTTTTCTTCTAATAAAGTTTACTTGTTTGATTTAAATATTGCCACATCACTTTGTCAGTACTGTATAATCCGATCCAATCAGCATCTTGCAAAGTGTATTAATCCATTTTACCTATAAAAAAGTCTTAAAATAAATACAACTATAAACATCCTTTCCACCTAGTCCATCCTCTGAAGTGAATATTTGCCCATTACATCAGGAAAAAATCTAAGATGCATGGCATGACTATTAATGGGAAAGGACCCATTTCCTACATTTTCCCCCCAGAGGTTTCAGAATTTAAATTTATGCCACCAAATAGGATAATTTCCTAAAGGCACTGACGTTCTTTCTTTTTACTTTAGAGTGTATTTTTGTTACTATGCTCTGAACTTTTCTTCTCATTTAGGTTTAAAAGACTATTTGGTCACCCTAGTCAAGGGTTTTATGACAGTAGTTCTTTTGCTTGTCTATTCATTGTTAGATTGCTTCTTGACATGGATCTCAGAGTAATAAAAGTAACAACCAGCAGAAACTTATTTGAAAACTCATTCTTGTTGAGCATCCACTGCTATTTTGCATTTTTTTTTTCCTATAGAATTGCAAGAAAGAACTGTAATGTCAAATACATGATAGATCAGATTATTTGGAAAGAAACATTGAATTTCCACTGTTATATAATAAATTCTTGGTAAGTTGCATTTCAAAAGAAGAAGATTGAATTGTTAAACTGGCATTTTTAAGGCATTTAAAAATATAAAACTATTTTAGCATAAGACCAATAGCTTGCATTGATATGATAGTAATATTATCTGTTATAATAGTGATATCAGATATATAGATGTTGTTTATGTGTCATCGAGTTGATTCCAACTCATAGTGACCTATGTGACAGAGTTGAACTGCCCCTCATGGTTTCCAAGGAGGAGCCCTGGTGGCCCAGTGGTTAAGCGTGGCTGCTAACTGAAAGGTCATCGGTTCAACCTAGTAGCAGCTCTGCAGGAGAAAGCTGTGGCATTCTGTCTGCTTCCATACAGATTGTAGCCTTGGAAACCCCATAGGGCAGTTCTACTCTGCCCTAGAGTGTTGCTGTGAGTCGGAATCAACTCATGGCAGTGAGTTAATCTTTACCTGAACAGATCACCAGGTCTTTTCTCCCATGGAGCAGCTGATGGGTTCAGACCTCCAACTTTTGGTTAGCAGCGCAGCTCTTAACCATTGCAACATTAGGGCTCCATAGAATACTATATAAAAACTATACTGTATATACTATAATTGTATATATGCAGGGCTGGGCAACTTTTGTTCTGTTGTGCACAGGGGGTGGCCATGAAGGAGGGGCAGACATGGCGGCAGTCAGCAACAACAGTCCTTGTTCTCAGTTCAAAAGCAGATTGTTATAAATCCGAGGAGTAATAGTTTTTGTCATAAATGTGAATAAAGGTTTATTTCTTAAATTTTATTTTAGATTGTATATAAGGCACGACTTAGTTAAAATAGTCATTTGGTAATATGTCTAATTGCCTGTTACCTAGCTATAACTAGAATGTTTGATAAGGTATTCCTTTTTTTTTTTTTTTTGGTGGTGGGGGGGAGTTGTCAAACAATGTGCTTATTCGTGTGAATTTTATGTTAATTTATGTACCATAATAAAAATCATGCTAAGTATGATTTTTTTTTTTTTTTTATGATAGAAATGTAGTGTGTCATCCAGAGCTTGGAGCTAGAGTTCGTATCTGGGATTTTCGATCTAAAGATTCCTAGCCCTGATTTCTACACCATTCCCTGATTAAAATTGATGAAATCAGTTTCCAGAAATGCATGTAAAACACATCTAGCCTTCCCTTTGCAATTTCAGGGGAAAAAAAAAAATCTCCTTTCCTGTTTAAAAAAAGAAAAAAATACCTTGTATGCAAGTGTTAATCTCCAGAGTTAATTAACAAAAGAGCCAGAGCTTTAGTTAAACTAATGAAAGAAGAGAGATTTGAAATCTATCCACTAAGTACTTTTCCCTCTCTGACTACATATTTTATTTCCAGTGTTGTGTTTGGCTCTTTTACAAATTTCCCTGTCGTTTAAAACAGTGCCTTGTTCTTTCATTGTGATTTATATTCTTTCCTTATAAACATTTATTTCAAAGTATCTTTCAGCCTAGATTGTACTCTTTTTTTCTAGTCCCTGGTGTGCAAATTCTCCCATTTGTTGTGTCTGTTGATGCTTTCTCCTGGTGATTTATTTCCTCACAAAGACTGTAATCTCTAACTTTAAATTTATCTCCAGCCAAGGGAATTTGGGGGTTTATATTGATTGCCTGAAAGGTGTTGGCCTCCTAAACCAGGGATTGTGAGTTCGTGTCCCACCTGGGATGGTTGCGTTTTGGAAACCCTGGCGGTGTAGTGGTTCAGTGCTACAGCACCTAACCAAAGCGTCAGCAGTTCAAATCCACCAGGTGCTCTTTGGAAACTCTTTGGGGCAGTTCTACTCTGTCCTATAAGGTCACTATGAGTCGGAATCGACTTGACGGCAGTGGGTTTATTATTATTATTTTGTTTATGGATTGCCTGGAGTCCTGCTGGCACAGTGCTTAAGAGCTCAGCTGCTAACCAAAGGTCAGCGGTTCGAATCTACCAGTGGCTCCTTGGAAACCCTACAGGTCTGTTCTACCCTGTCCTAAAAAACTCTGTCCTATAGGGCTGCAATTAGTTGGAATCAACTTGATGGCAATGGATTTTGGTTATTGTCTGCCCAGGACCGTAGAAACTTAACCACAGGGTAGGTTCACATTTGCTTCTGTCGGTGGCGTAGTGGTTGAATGCAACGGCTGCTACCCAAGAGGTTGGCAGTTCGAATCTGCCAGGCGCTCCTTGGAAACTCGATGGGGCAGTTCTGCTCTGTCCTATAGGGTTGCTATGAGTCAGAATCAACTCGACGGCAGTGGGTTTGGTTCAGTTCAGAGTCCATGAGCTTCACCAGAACTGGATCAGTTTTAATGCAAGCATCTCAGTTTAGGATCGTAGAGCCAAGCAACAGAATTATGGTAAATCTAGACTCCACAGCTGCCAATAGACTGAGGCACTGGCACTCTGTGGTGATTCCTTTTCCACCCAAGATCCTAGGCAGAGGGTAGGTTTCCTAGGCTGGGTCCATGGCTGAGGTTTTTCTATTTCCTATTTTGTGGAATGGTTAGTACTTTATGACTCCTGGTTGTATGCAGGAAGCTTGGTTAGATCTTTTGGCCAAGACACTTAACTCATGGTTGTCAGAGTCCCAGCACCCACTATTAAATGTAATAATTGGTTTCAAAATGTACGTTAGCTAGGAGGACCTTACAATTTATCACCTAAATCAGGACACTTTTGAAATTGAAAGGGAGCATATTAATAATTACCCTGAAGCAGCAATTGCAAAACAGACCTATCCTTGGCAAACCAGTACACCATGTGTGGTCATCCTGCAGTCATGCTTACTGTCATGGATTGAATTATGTCCCCCAACAAATGTGTGTGTCAACTTGGTTAGGCCATGATTCCCAGTATTCTGTGGTTGTCCTCCATTTAGTGATTGTAATTTTATGTCAAAGAGGATTAGGGTTGGCCAGGTCATACCCCTTATCCAATGTAAAGGAAGTTTCCTCGGGGTGTGGCCTGCACCACCTTTTATTTTAGTAGAAAAAGAAGCAAGCAGAGAGTTGGGGACCTCTTACCACCATGAAAGAAGCACTGGGAGCAGAGCGTATCCTTTGGACCCAGGGTTCCTGCACAGAGAAGCTCCTAATCCAGGGGAAGATTGATGAGAAGGACCTTCCTCCAGAGCCGACAAAGAAGGCCTTCTCCTGGAGCCAACACCCTGAATTTGGATTTCTAGCCTCCTGGACTGTGAGAAAATAAATTTCTCCTTGTTAAAGCCAACCACTTGTGGTATTTCTGTTATAGCAGCACTGGATGACTAAGACACTCACATGGAAGCTATTTTGGCCTCTGCTTCTGCTCACTAATCACTGCTCTGTGTTTTCAGTCCCATCTTTATTCCCGCAATCCAGAGATTTTCCTGTCACTTTTTTTTTTTTTTTCTTTTCTAGCTTGATTAAATATCTAAAACTTCCATCGTTACATTTGGCCCAAAGTTTAGATAGGGAGGAAGGGGCCCTTCCAATACCAACTTTGTACTGTGCTGTACAACTTGTAATGCTCTGATGAATTAACTTAAAATCATTGATTTCTTTAATACACAAGTTTTTCTAATATTTCATTGTATTGTTGCTTCTTGTGAGTTCTAGTTGAGTTTTTTATTACCTTATCTTTATAATTAATTTACTATATCATGCATATAAAGATGATAAGCAAAGAATTATTTACCTTAAAATAGTTGACTGAATTTTATCTAATATTATTTGGTTTCTGACTGTTCATCATTCCTAGAGTACAGTAAAACTACCCTTTTCTTCTTTCAAAAGAATCAAACTTGTACTTTGAACCTCAATTTGCTATTGAGATACACAGTATTTGATAATACTTTATTATTATCTGGCATCTAATTACAGCCAGTAAAACTATTTTGGCAGAAGAAAAAGAGGTTACTGTCTATAATAAATTAATGAAAAAACTTAAGCAGAAATCTTAGCAATTAAGTGCACTCTGAAGTTGACTTATAGAAAATATTTTGCTTGATTTTTATGTCAAAGCTACATTGGTTATCCAGGGTGTAAGCTACTTAGTATCTTATTAATATGTTTCCTTTTTTAAAAGGATTGAATTAAAACAAAACAGAAAACTGTCAGAGTTTAATGAATACATGGAAATAAGAAATGAAACAATGAGATTAGAATGAGCTTCCTTTTAAAAGAAGGTTTATACCTTGCAGTGATCAAGTATAGTAGTCAGTTAAGAATAAAAAGAGACATACAACAGTCTAGAACATCTGAAAGAGAAAGTCATGTTGATATAGAATAGAGATTATTTTGAACAAAACAATGTGTAGTATGATGCTTAACACAACTTAACAGTAGTACAATATGTTCTCATCTTTCCTCTTGGCATAGTGGTTAAGAGCTACAGCTGCTAACCAAAAGGTTGGCAGTTCAAATACATCAGGTGCTCCTTGGAAACTCTATACGGCAGTTATACTCTGTCATATAAGGTCACTATGAGTCGAAATTGACTCAACGGCAATGGGTTCCCCTTCTTTAGGCAAGATATATTTGGCACTACGTGAAATATCTTACATTTTAACTTGTTGCCAGTGTGACAATCAATTTACTTTTTTTCTTCATAAAATTATCCTCCTCAATTATTTATCTTTGTTTTTAAAACACTCCATGTCTACTTTCAAATTGAAGTTTGCACTTCACTCAAAGGTCAAATGCCTGTTAGTTATAAAAGATATGTGTGTATATATATATATATATATATGTATAAATTTGAGGCATCTCTTAATATACACTAGACTATAACCCAAGGTCAAAATGCTTCATCCAATATATATAAGCCCTATCCAAAATACATACACTTCAGCCAAAAATTGGTATTCCTAGTAATGTCATAATAAAACAAGAGACACCAAGATTACTTTTCTTCATAAAGTTTGATATCTTCCTGAATCTTGGTATGATGAGTTATTTTAGACTGAAAACTGGGCATTTTAGGTATTATGAGACTCTGGATCTTATTCAGTCTGCTTTAACTGGCTTCCTCTGACAACACTCCATCCATAGGAGGAAAGGTGCCATCTTGTTGCTGCTAGATGGGTGTAGAAGCCCAGGCTCCATAGCAGGCCTCTATTGACATTGAAGATGGGTAGCTCCTTGACACTACTGCATGGAGATGGGAGTTTTAGCTTCCCACTAGGCCTTCACTGATAATTCCCTGGCTGCGAGGGGTAAGAGTGACTCATTACTACTGTTCGGTTGAATTGGAAGTCCAGGTAGGTGCCTCATACCATCTCCTCTAAAACCACAGGAGAGGAGAGTGGGCTGCTTATTAGCACAGGGATGAAAGTCCCTGTTCCCTACTCACCCTACTTGACTTTTGTCGTAGATCGAATTATGTCCTCCCCCCCAAAATGTGTGTATCAACTTGGTTAGGCCGTGACTTCCAGTATTGTGTGGTTGTCCTCCATTTTGTGATAGTAGTTTTCTGTTAAGAGGATTAGGGTGGGGTTGTAACACCACTCTTTTTCAGGTCACCTCCCTGATCCAACGTGGAAGGAGTTTCCCTGGGGCATGGCCTATACCACCTTTTATCTTCAAGAGATAAAAGGAAAGAGAAACAAGCAGAGAGTTGGGGACCTCATACCACAAAGAAAGAAGCACCAGGAGCAGAGTGTGTCCTTTAGATCCAGAGTTCCTGTGCACAGAAGCTCCTAGTCCAGGGGAAGATTGATGAAAAACACCTTCCTCCAGAGCTGACAGAGAGAGAAAGCCTTTCCCTGGAGCTGACACCTTGAATTTGGACTTTTAGCCTACTTTACTGTGAGAAAAGAAATTTATCTTTGTTAAAGCCATCCACTTGTGGTATTTCTGTTATATATTTCTGCTATAGCAGCACTAGATAACTAAAACAGCCTTCCAAAAATCAGTAAAATTAACAAATCCCTACCGAGACTGTTCTGTTTTTAAAAATCTAACTATTTCCTTCAATTCTCTCCAAAGGAGCCCTGGTGGCCAGTGGTTAACAGCTCAGCTGCTATCCAAAATGTTGGCAGTTTGAGTCCACCAGCTGCTCCTTGGAAACCTTATGGGACAGTTTTACTCTGTCCTATAGAGTCACTATGAGTCAGAATCAACTTGATGGCAATGGGTTCTAGCAAGACTGACACAGAAAACACAAATTACTATTATCTGGAATGAAATGGGGGTGTCACTAAAGATTTGCAGACAGCAAAAGGATAATAAGGGAATACTACGAGCAACCCTATACACATAAATTTGACGCCCGAGATGAAATGGACTAATTCCTCGGAGGGAAAAAAAAACACCCCAATTCACCCAATACAAAACAGGTAATCTGAGTAGCCTGTAACTAGTAAGGAAATTGAATTTGGAATTTAAAAACTCCCCCAAAAGAAATATCCAGGCCCAGATGTTTTCACTGGTGAATTCTACCAAATATTTCTAGTAAAAATTAGCATTAATTCCACAAAATCTCTTGATTACTTGAAAAAGCATATTTCTGACAGTATTAGTACATCATTACTTCTCTGACTTTAATAACATGTAAACTTGAACGCTGAAAGAGAATCGAACATCTAATGCAAGCACACAGAAATTACTAGACACTCACATGTGGGACTCATCTATCCTACATATTTAAATCATTGTTGTTGTTAGGTGCCATTGAGTCAGTTCTGACTCATAGCGACCATATGTACTACAGAATGAAACACTGACCCGTCCTGCATCATCCCCACAATCATTGTTATGCTTAAGCCCAATGGATGTTTGCAGCTGTTTCATCTCATTTTGAGTTGTAGCACATCAGCAAATGAAGGTCCCAAAAGCTTGAATCCATCCATGTCATTAAGGTCGACTCTACTTTGAGGAGGCAGCTCTCCCCCAGCTGTCTTTTGAGTGCCTTCCAACCTGAGGGGCTCATCTTCTGGCACTATATCAAACAATGTTCTGCTGCTATTCATAAGGTTTTCACTGGTTAAATCTTTTCAGAAGTAGACTGCCAGGTCCTTGTTCCTAGTCTGTCTCAGCCTGAAAGCTCAGCTGAAACCTATCCGCTATGGGTGACCCTGCCGGTATTTGAATACCAGTGGCATAGCTTCCAGTGTCACAGCAACATGCAAGCCCCCACAGTATGACAAACTGACAGATGCATGGGTGATTTAAATCATATCCACTGGAAAATTCGAATGGCTGCCACTGTTCTCTTCCAGGTCTTTGATTCCCTAGCCTACCCATACAGGTTAGGATCCCTGGACTGCATGTCAATCATGCTCCAATATTTTCTTTTCTGTTTATTTTATCTAGTGCCGTAACTTGCCCAAATCCAATAACACATTAACCCCTTTATCAGAATATAAATTTTAAGTTTTGGCATTGCCTACAAGGCATGTGTTCTATTTTTACAACTCCTTGCCTGCTTAAAATTAACCTTCTGTAAAAAACCTGTTGCTATCGAGTTGTTTCCAACTCATAGCAACCAGACAGGACAGAATAGAACTACCATGCAAGGTCTCTGTAACTGTTAAGATTCTGTGTTAACTTGGCTGGGCCACCATTCTCAGTGTTTATATGTGAACTCTCCCATGATGCAATCTGCTGTGAGTAGCCAATCAGTTGAAAGGGAGTTTCCTCGTGGACATGGCCTACATCTGAATATAAACAGACGTTCTGGCTTTTTGCTCTCTGTGGATCCTGCAGCTGCCTTCTGTTCGTCTAACCTCTAGTTCTTGGAACTTGAGCTATCAGCTTATCTCCTGATCTTGGGATTTGTGAATCTTCACCGCCTGCGAGGGGAGCCCTGCTTTCTGACCCGCCCATCTTGAGTTCACCAGCCCCTGTGGCTACGTGAATCAGGAGAAGCCTCTATCCTAATCCACGGACTTAGGACGTTCTAACCTCTACAATAGCATGAGCTGTTTCTTTGATATAAATCTCTCTCTATTTATATGCTTTACTGGTTTTTCTTCTCTAGAGAACCCAGCCTAAGACAGTTTTCAAGGCTGAAATCTTTATAGAAGCAGACTGCCACATCTTTCTTCCATGGAGTGGCTGGTGGGTTTCAACTGCCGACTTTTTGGTTAGCAGTTGGGTGCTTTAATGCCTGTGCCACCAGGGTTCCTGCTTAACCTTCCAGCAACTCTCAAACCTAGTAGTTACATTGATACAACAAGCTATTTCTTGTCTTGAGCCTTTCTTCCAGTTGTTCTCTTTCTCTGGAATGCCCTCCTCTTTATTACTGAATTGAATTCCATTATATGAGTGTATTACAATCTATTCACCAATTAATGGACATTTGGGTTGTTTCCAGTTTGGAGCTATTATGAATAAAAACAAAAAATAAAACTACTATAACATTTACATACAAGTTTTTATGTAGGTGCATGTTTTCATTTCATTTGTGTAAATATCTAGGAATAAGATTGCCAAGTCATATCATGAGAATACGCTTACCTTTCAACCAGTTTTCCAAAGCAGCTATACCAGTTTTCATCCCTTGCTAGCAATGTATGAGTGTTCCATTTGCTCAATGTCCTCACCAACACTTGGTGATATCAGTCTTTTTAATTTTAGCCATTGTAGTTGTGTGTAATGATTTCTCATGGTTTACTTGTTTTTCATGAATGACTAATGCTGTTGAGCATCTTTTTTTTTTTTTTTAACTTTTATTCAGCTTCAAGTGAACGTTTACAAATCAAGTCAGACTGTCGCATATAAGTTTATATACATCTTACTCCATTCTCCCACTTGCTCTCCCCCTAATGAGTCAGCCCTTCCAGTCTCTCCTTTCGTGACAATTTTGCCAGCTTCCAACTCACTCTATCCTCCCATCCCCCCTCCAGACAGGAGATGCCAACACAGTCTCAAGTGTCCACCTGATATAATTAGCTCACTCTTCTTCAGCATCTCTCTCCTACCCACTGTCCAGTCCTTTCATGTCTGATGAGTTGTCTTCGGGAATGGTTCCTGTCCTGTGCCAACAGAAGGTTTGGGGACCATGACCGCCGGGATTCCTCTAGTCTCAGTCAGACCATTAAGTATGGTCTTTTTATGAAAATTTGGGGTCTGCATCCCACTGATCTCCTGCTCCCTCAGGGGTTCTCTGTTGTGCTCCCTGTCAGGGCAGTCATCGATTGTGGCCAGGCACCATCTAGTTCTTCTGGTCTCAGGATGATGTAGGTCTCTGGTTCATGTGGCCCTGTCTGTCTCTTGGGTTCTTAGTTATCGTGTGACCTTGGTGTTCTTCATTCTCCTTTGATCCAGGTGGATTGAGACCAATTGATGCATCTTAAATGGCTGCTTGTTAGCATTTAAGACCCCAGACACCACATTTCCAAGTGGGATGCAGAATGTTTTCATAATAGAATTATTTTGCGAATTGACTTAGAAGTCCCCTTAAACCATGGTCCCCAAACCCCTGCCCTTGCTCCGCTGACCTTTGAAGCATTCATTTTATCCCGGAAACTTCTTTGCTTTTGGTCCAGTCCAGTTGAGCTGACCTTCCATGTATTGAGTATTGTCCTTCCCTTCACCTAAAGCAGTTCTTATCTACTAATTAATCAGTAAAAAACCCTCTCCCTCCCTCCCTCCCTCCCCACCTCGTAACCACAAAAGTATGTGTTCTTCTCAGTTTATACTATTTCTCAAGATCTTATAATAGTGGTCTTATACAATATTTGTCCTTTTGCCTCTGACTAATTTCGCTCAGCATAATGCCTTCCAGGTTCCTCCATGTTATGAAATGTTTCACAGATTTCTCACTGTTCTTTATCGATGCCTAGTATTCCATTGTGTGAATATACCACAATTTATTTAACCATTCATCCGTTGACGGACACCTTGGTTGCTTCCAGCTTTTTGCTATTGTAAACAGAGCTGCAATAAATATGGATGTGCATACATCTGTTTGTGTGAAGGCTCTTGTATCTCTAGGGTATATTCCGAGGAGTGGGATTTCTGGGTTTTATGGTAGTTCTATTTCTAACTGTTTAAGGTAACGCCAGGTAGATTTCCAAAGTGGTTGTACCATTTTACATTCCCACTAGCAGTGTATAAGAGTTTCAATCTCTCCGCAGCCTCTCCAACATTTATTATTTTGTGTTTTTTGGATTAATGCCAGCCTCGTTGGAGTGAGATGGAATCTCATCGTGGTTTTAATTTGCATTTCTCTAATGGCTAATGATCGAGAGCATTTTCTCACGTATCGTTTAGCTGCCTGAATATCTTCTTTAGTGAAGTGTGTGTTCATATCCTTTGCCCACTTCTTGATTGGGTTGTTTGTCTTTTTGTGGTTGAGTTTTGACAGAATCATGTAGATTTTAGAGATCAGGCGCTGGTCGGAGATGTCATAGCTGAAAATTCTTTCCCAGTCTGTAGGTGGTCTTTTTACACTTTTGGTGAAGTCTTTAGATGAGCATAGGTGTTTGATTTTTAGGAGCTCCCAGTTATCTGGTTTCTCTTTGTGATTTTTGGTAATGTTTTGTATTCTGTTTATGCCTTGTATTAGGGCTCCTAGGGTTGTCCCTATTTTATCTTCCATGATCTTTATCGTTTTAGTCTTTATGTTTAGGTCTTTGATCCACTTGGAGTTAGTTTTTGTGCATGGTATGAGGTATGGGTCCTGTTTCATTTTTTTGCAAATGGATACCCAGTTATGCCAGCACCATTTGTTAAAAAGACTATCTTTTCCCCAATTAACTGACACTGGGCCTTTGTCAAATATCAGCTGCTCACATGTGGATGGATTTATCTCTGGGTTCTCAATTCTGTTCCATCGGTCTATGTGTCTGTTGTTGTATCAGTACCAGGCTGTTTTGACTACTGTGGCTGTATAATAGGTTCTGAAATCAGGTAGAGTGAGGCCTCCCACTTTCTTCTTCTTTTCCAGTAATGCTTCGCTTATCCGAGGCTTCTTTCCCTTCCATATGAAGTTGGTGATTTCTTTCTCTATCACCTTAAAAAATGACATTGGAATTTGGATCAGAAGTGCATTGTATGTAGAGATGGCTTTTGGTAGAATAGACATTTTTACTATGTTAAGTCTTCCTATCCATGAGCAAGGTATGTTTTTCCACTTAAGTATGTCCTTTTTAATTTCTTGTAGTAGAGCTTTGTAGTTTTCTTTGTATAGGTCTTTTACATCCTTGGTAAGATTTATTCCTAAGTATTTTATCTTCTTGGGGGCTACTGTGAATGGTATTGATTTGTTTATTTCCCCTTCGATGTTCTTTTTGTTGATGTAGAGGATTCCAAGTGATTTTTGTATGTTTATCTTATAACCTGAGACTCTGCCAAACTCTTCTATTAGTTTCAGTAGTTTTCTGGAGGATTCCTTGGGGTTTTCTGTGTCTAAGATCATGTCATCTGCAAATAGAGATAATTTTACTTCCTCTTTGCCAATCCGGATGCCCTTTATTTCTTTGTCTAGCCTAATTGCTCTGGCTAGGACTTCTAGCACAATGTTGAATAAGAGCGGTGATAAAGGGCATCCTTGTCTGTTTCCCGTTCTCAAGGGAAATGCTTTCAGGTTCTCTCCATTTAGAGTGATATTGGCTGTTGGCTTTGCATAGATGCCCTTTATTATGTTGAGGAATTTTCCTTCAATTCCTATTTTGGTGAGAGTTTTTATTATAAATGGGTGTTGGACTTTGTCAAATGCCTTTTCTGCATCAATTGATAAGATCATGTGGTTTTTGTCTTTCGTTTTATTTATATGGTGGATTACATTAATGGTTTTTCTAATATTAAACCAGCCTTGCATACCTGGTATAAATCCCACTTGGTCGGGGTGAATTATTTTTTTGATATGTTGTTGAATTCTATTGGCTAGAATTTTGTTGAGGAGTTTTGCATCTATGTTCATGAGGGATATAGGTCTGTAATTTTCTTTTTTTGTAATGTCTTTACCTGGTTTTGGTATCAGGGAGATGGTGGCTTCATAGAATGAGTTGGGTAGTATTCCGTCATTTTCTATGCTTTGAAATACCTTTAGTAGTAGTGGTGTTATCTCTTCTCTGAAAGTTTGGTAGAACTCTGCAGTGAAGCCGTCTGGGCCAGAGCTTTTTTTTGTTGGGAGTTTTTTGATTACCGTTTCAATCTCTTTTTTTGTTATGGGTCTACTTAGTTGTTCTGCTTCTGAATGTGTTAGTTTATGTAGGTAGTGTTTTTCCAGGAATTCATCCATTTCTTCTAGGTTTGCAAATTTGTTAGAGTACAATTTTTCATAATAATCTGATATGATTCTTTAAATTTCTGTTGGGTCTGTTGTGATGTGGCCCTTCTCGTTTCTTATCTGGTTATTTGTTTCCTTTCCTGTATTTCTTTAGTCAGTCTAGCCAATGGTTTATCAATTTTGTTAATTTTTTCAAAGAACCAGCTTTTGGCTTTGTTAATTCTTTCAATTGTTTTTCTGTTCTCTAATTCATTTAGTTCAGCTCTAATTTTTATTATTTGTTTTCTTCTGGTGCCTGATGGATTCTTTTATTGCTCACTTTCTATTTGTTCAAGTTGTAGGGACAGTTCTCTGATTTTGGCTCTTTCTTCTTTTTGTATGTGTGCATTTATCGATATAAACTGGCCTCTGAGCACTGCTTTTGCTGTGTCCCAGAGGTTTTGATAGGAAGTATTTTCATTCTCGTTGCATTCTATGAATTTCCTTATTCCCTCCTTGATGTCTTCTATAACCCAGTCTTTTTTCAGGAGGGTATTGTTCATTTTCCAAGTATTTGATTTCTTTTCCCTAGTTTTTCTGTTATTGAGTTCTAGTTTTATTGCCTTGTGGTCTGAGAAGATGCTTTGTAATATTTCGATGTTTTGGATTCTGCAAAGGTTTGTTTTATGACCTAATATGTGGTCTATTCTAGAGAATGTTCCATGTGCGCTAGGAAAAAAAGTATACTTTGCAGCAGTTGGGTGGAGAGTTCTGTATAAGTCAACGAGGTCAAGTTGGTTGATTGTTGTAATTAGGTCTTCCGTGTCTCTATTGAGCTTCTTACTGGATTTCCTGTCCTTCTCCAAAAGTGGTGTTTTGAAGTCTCATTCTATAATTGTGGAGGTGTCTATCTCACTTTTCAGTTCTGTTAAAATTTGATTTATGTATCTTGCAGCCCTGTCATTCAGTGCATAAATATTTAATATGGTTATGTCTTCCTGATCAATTGTCCCTTTTATCATTATGTAGTGTCCTTCTGTATCCTTTGTGGTGGATTTAAGTCTAAAGTCTATTTTGTCAGAAATTAATATTGCTACTCCTGCTCTTTTTTGCTTATTGTTTGCTTGATATATTTTTTTCCGTCCTTTGAGTTTTAGTTTGTTTGTGTCTCTAAGTCTAAGGTGTGTCTCTTGTAGACAGCATATAGACGGATCGTGTTTCTTTATCCAGTCCAAGACTCCCTGTCTCTTTATTGGTGCATTTAGTCCATTTACATTCAGTGTAATTATAGATAAATAAGTGTTTAGTGTCATTTTGATGCCTTTTTATGTGTGTTGTTGACAATTTCATTTTTCCACTTACTTTTTTGTGCTGAGAAGTTTTTCTTAGTGAGTCGTGAGATCCTCATTTGTTGAGTCGTTATGTTTTTCTAGGCTTTTATCTTGAGTTATGGAGTTGTTATACCTCTTTGTGGTTACCTTAATATTTACCCCTATTTTTCTAAGTAAAAACCTAACTTGTATTGTCCTATATCGCCTTGTATCACTCTCCATACGGCAGTTCTATGCCACCTGTATTTAGTCCCTCTTTTTGATCATTGTGGTCTTTTACATATTGACTTCAATGATTCCCTGTTATGAGCATATTTTTTTTTAATTAATCTTAATTGGTTTTTGTGCTTTCCCTATTTGAGTTGATATCAGGATGTTCTGTTTTGTGACCTTGTGTTGTGCTGGTATCTGATATTATTGGTTTTCTGACCAAACAATATCCTTTAGTATTTCTTGTAGCTTTGGTTTGGTTTTTGCAAATTCTCTAAACTGGTGTTTATCTGTAAATATCTTAATTTCGCCTTCATATTTCAGAGAGAGTTTTGCTGGATATGTGATCTTTGGCTGGCAGTTTTTCTCCTTCAGTGCTCTGTATATGTCATCCCATTGCCTTCTTGCCTGCATGGTTTCTGCTGAGTAGTCTGAACTTATTCTTGTTGATCCTCCATTGAAGGAGACCTTTCTTTTTTCCCTGGCTGCTTTTAAAATTTTCTCTTTATCTTTGGTTTTGGCAAGTTTGATGATAATATGTCTTGGTGTTTTTCTTTTTGGATCAATCTTAAATAGGGTTCGATGAGCATCTTGGATAGATATCCTTTCGTCTTTCGTGATGTCAGAGAAGTTTTCTGTCAGGAGCTCTTCAAGTATTTTCTCTGTGTTTTCTGTCCTCCCTCCCTGTTCTGGGACTCCAATCACATGCAAGTTATCCTTCTTGATAGAGTCCCACATGATTCTTAGGGTTTCTTCATTTTTTTAAATTCTTTTATCTGATTTTTTTTCAGCTATGTTGGTGTTAATTCCCTGGTCCTCCAGATTTCCCACTCTGCATTCTAATTGCTCGAGTCTGCTCCTCTGACTTCCTATTGCGTTGTCTAATTCTGTAATTTTATTGTTAATCTTTTGGATTTCTACGTGCTGTCTCTCTATGGATTCTTACAATTTATTAATTTTTCCACTGTGTTCTTGAATAATCTTTTTGAGTTCTTCAACTGTTTTAGCAGTGTGTTCCTTGGCTTTTTCTGCAGTTTGCCTTATTTCGTTTCTGATGTCTTGAAGCATTCTGTAAATTAGTTTTTTATATTCTGTATCTGATAATTCCAGGATTGTATCTTCATTTGGGAAAGATTTTGATTCTTTTGTTTGGGGGGTTGTAGAAGCTGTCATGGTCTGCTTCTTTATGTGGTTTGATATCGACTTCTGTCTCCGAGCCATAGTGGTTTATTCTATAATTGCTCACCGAGTCTTATCTTGTTTTGTTTTCTTTCAATATATGTGGATGGGCTCCTAGATTGTGCTGTCTTGTTTGTTGTAGCCCTTGACTTACTTATGACCTATTACCAGCTGGTTTGGGCTGTTGCCAGATATATATGCCTGAGTCTATTCACTATTCTTGAGTAGAATCTGATTTGGGGTCATCAAGTGTGTGCTGCACCCTAACACCTATACACCTCGAGAAGTAGTGGTGATAGTTGTGTGTACCAGATTCTATTAGCAGCTGGGGTTCACCCTCTGGGGGGGCAGGATGCTGACAGGCTTGCCCAAAGTGTCAGTGAGGTAGGTGTGTCTCTATTCCTATAGCACCTTGGTGGGAGGGCACTGCAACTGTACCTTAGGCCCCCAATGCAAGTACCTCTACTGATTGGTAAGTGTTACCCTCCTTAGGCCCCTAAGGCAAGAGGCTAGGTGGTCTGGGGGGAGCTTCAGCCCTCTGTTCCCTGTTGTGGGTCAGTGAGGGCTCTGTTGAATAAGCAGAGATATCAGACCTGGGAAACTTGTTTTTCCAGAAAATCTGCTAAAAAAAAAAAAATGCAGTCAGATCCCTATCAGAACTGCCTTTGGAGTATAACCGCCACCTTGTTCCCTGTAAGGATGAAAGTCCGAGATTTGGATCATATATGCTTGGCTGTAGCTGGTTCTGGGTTTTTAGTCCAATTAGGGATGGATTTTGGGTCCCTGGGTTTTTTGTGGTTCTTTCTCTCAGGCCAGAAGAATGGGTTAGGAAGACCAAAAAAAAAAAAAGGGGGGGGGAAGCAAAGCTGCCGCAGAGCCTGAGCCGTTCTCCCTCTGGCTCAGGAAATTCCAATGTTAATGAAGCCACCTGGGAAGGGTGGGGAAGGGTTCAGAGAGATAGGAGAGTAGCACCTCGGAATATAGCCAAAGTTGCTTGTCTTGCTTGGAATGACTATTTTATCTGAGATTCCCAAGAGGTGTGTCACCTATGTGTGCTGGCTGTGTGGAGATTGCCCCTGGGGGTCTGGTCCGCTGAAGCTGCGGTCAGATCCTCTGCTGCCAATCCAAAGCCCAGCGTCAAGGTTCCCCGGCTGGGACGCTGCACTCCCGGCTCCAAAACCAGTCACTGCCTCCCCGGGGCTTCTCATCCCGCCAGCCGCATAGCCACGCTGCCCGCGCGGACCGGCTGGGCCCCCTCCCAGGGTCAGTTCAGGGGGGTAGGGCTGCGCCCCTTGTTTGCGCCGTCACAAGATTTTTGAGTTCAGCTGCCCTGGGCCCAGACCTAAGCCCGGCGCCAAGGTTACCTGACTGGGACGCTGGCTCCAGGCTCCGAAAACAGTCACTGCTTCCCTGTATTTGTTCGTTCTCCGTCTCTAAATCTGTGTTTGTTGTTCAGGGTTCGTAGATTGTTATGTATGTGATCGATTCACTTGTTTTTCCGAGTCTTTGTTGCAAGAGGGATCCGAGGTAGCGTCTACCTAGTCCGCCATCTTGGCCCCATCTCTCCACGAGCATCTTTTTTTGTGCTTATTTGAAATTCATATATCTTCATTGGTGAACTGCGTGTTCTCATATTTTGCCCATTGTTTTACTGGATTATTTGCTTTGTTCTTATTAAGTTGCAAGGATTATTTTAGATCCTGGATACAAATTCTTTTCCAGATTTAGAGTCTACTCAACTAATTACTCTTAGTATCACAGGTGCAGTAAAGATAGTGCAATAGTTTGTAAAGCAATGCTACCAACCTTTGATCACTTATCTCCACATTTCTTTCCATGCATGAGGAGTAAATTAAGCCACTGTTATTTTGGGTTTCTCTCACTATGAGCTAAACTCAACCCAAACAGATACATCATAGTATCATGTTGGTTTCTTCTTAACCTCCTGAACAATTTGGTTAATTAAGCTCCTTCTAAAAGGCTATATCAAAGTCAAAGGAGTTGGATCTAAAACATAGTAATGGAGTTTTCTAGTAAGGGGAAAGTGGGGGAGAATGATTCACATTAATGTCAGGGAGCATAACAAGTTTTTTTAGTTCAGGAACAAAAAAACTTCTAATAAACAGCAGCATAACTAATGTGGAAGGAAATGGCTGGGGGATATTATTTCAGTTGTTGGCTAGCATTTGCTAACTGTGTGGTCTTAGACAAATTTATTAACCTCTCAGATTCTGTTTCCTCATAAAATGGGAATAAAAATATTTGGCCTCCCTACGTCAAAGGATTTTCAAAAAGATTACATGAGATAAAAAAAAAAAAGTTCTATGCAAATATAATAGAATTAATAATAATAGCAGCAACAGGAGAAGCTGTAATAATAGAAATAATGTTAGGGGAAATAACTAGCACTGGTCAGCATTCAAATGGGGTGCCTTAAAAAGGGGTAAGCTCCCTGATTTCTGAGGTAGTTTTAAGGCAGAGCTGAACAACCAGCCTTTAGCATGTTGTGGAAATAATCCCTCTTGGATGGGCCTTCCAAGCAGATGGTCTCTAATGTTTCCAGCTCTATGACTCTGTATCATCATTATATTTAACTCATTTTAGCATAAGCTAAAATGAATAGAATTTAAAAAGTATAAGTTTCTTATTATACCCAAAGACATGGGCAACAATTAAAAGAGGAAAAACAGGATATTCCAGATACCTGCAGTTTAGTGATTTTTTTTTTTTTTAAATTAACATTATTAGGCATAGGAGCCCTGGTGGTGCAGTAGTTAAGAGCTCTGGCTACTAACCAGAAGATCGGCACTTTGAATCCACCAGCCGCTGTTCGGAAACCCCATGGGGCAGTTCTTCTCTGTCTTATAGGGTACTACGAGTCGGAATTGACTTGATGGCAATGGGTTTGGTTTGGGGCTTTTAGCATAAGGAATAGGTATTTTGGGTTTATTAAATATCTGGGATATTTTAAAAGCATTTATATCTAAATGATTTCCAAAAGTGTTTAAGATAATAACCCTCTCCCTTAAAAAAAAAAAAAAAATTGAATTTCCGCTTTAGAAGTAGTAGCTGGTCATTACAAGATATTTATAAAAAGGATAAATATATTTCTGTAAAAAGGAAATAATAAGAGTTATAAGAACCTTACCACTAAATGAAACCACAGTTAATATTTTTTATATTCCCTTTTATAATATACATGTGTATGTATACCCAAATAAATATAATATGCATACATACACTGACATTTTTAAAATCCTGCTCTCAGCTAGATTAGTGGAAATTGAACAACCAGACGGGAAATAATGAAAATGTTGACACATTGTAAAAAAAAAAATGTAACCAATGTCACTGAACAATACGTATACCAAAAAACTCATTGTCGTCCAGTTGATTCCGGCTCACAGCAACCCTATAAAATAAACTAGAACTGCCCCCATAGGGTTTCCAAGGAGCGGATGGTGCATATGAACTGCCAACCTTTTGGTTAACAGCCTTAGCACTTAACCACTACACCACTAGGGCTCTGAACAATATGTATAGAAATTGTTAAATGGGAACCTAACTTGCTGTGTAAACTTTCACCAAAAACACAATAAAATACTATTAAAAAAAAGAATGAACTATTTAAACTCTTAAAAAAAGGTAAAACTCTGCTCTCATTAAATATTCTTTGAAATATTATTTTAAATGGTTGCCCAATAGTATACAGTTATATCTTTTTTTTTATTTAACCATATTTCCTCCTGTTGAACATTGAGGCATAAAATATGGGACTTACTAATTTAAACATCTAAAGCTGGTAAATTCCATTCTGAATTTTTTGCTGTGTTTTTTATCCTCCATGCTGAGTTTCAGTAGGTGCCACAGCTTTCACAGATGATATTAAAATCAAGGCGCCCACTACGTTAAGAGGGGAGTTCATTTAAGGTAAATGGTTCTGTACCAGAAAAACAAGTTCTTTACCTGGAACCAAACAGTTTGGAACTCAATGAGCTTGAGGATGTGATGTGGTCTTACTTACACAGAGTGTCTTAAGAAAAACTAATTAGATCTGGAAGTATAGACACAGAAACACCAGCTGGAAAAAAATTATTTAAAGGAAAATGTTAAGAACCAGATTTCCCTTATATTTTTAGAAAAAAAAAATCAACATCATAATTGTGCAAATAAGACAGAGCTTAATGGCTAGCTAAGCTAGATCAGAAATGAAATGATTCAAATGAAAACTTAAGAATGTGGTTGGTAATGGGTGCATGCAGGACTAGGGTGGGATGGGAAGGCAGAGGAAGGAAGGCTTACAATCCCTCTTCCTCAAAGCCCTCAACAAGTCCTCTTCACTCCTCAGAGAAGTTAGAAGAGGCCTTTCCCCCTGGAACGCAGACTGGGTTTACGTCAAGAACTTGGAACCACTTCCAAGTACCTCAAATATCCCTTACCCAGGGCCAGAGATGGCAGAGGCAACAGTCTCTCCAAGCCTGCTTCAGATCAGCCTTTCAGGAGACCTAGGATAATTTGGGAATGAGATCAGTGGGTCCAAAATGCCCTTTAGATGTTATATTAATATGGTGAAAACAGTTGTAAACAAGGATGCAGAGTGTGTACCTGGTCTGAATCCAAGGGGTCGGTGGGTGAGAGTAAGGAAGAGGGCGTCTGATAGTAACTAACACCTATGTAGTATTCACCAGACACTTTAAAGGGCTCCATACATACTAATCCATTTAAGCCTCATTAACATCTTTGCCTTTTAACACTTTTGAGAGGCCTTTTGCAGTAGATTTGCCCAGTATGATACGTCATTTGATTTCTTGACTGCTACTTCCATGGGTATTGATTGTGGATCCAAATAAAATGAAATCCTCGACAACCTCAATATTTTCTCTGTTATCATGACAGCACCTAACAACAACAACGAACCCCGTAACAACTCTAAAATGTGTTTTATTTCTAATTGCCGTTGTTTTTAGTTGTTATTGAGTCAATTGCAACTCATGGCAACCCCATGTGCGCAGAGTAGAACTGCACTCCATGAGGTTTTCAAGGTTGTGTCCTTTTGGAAGCAGGCTGTTGGGTCAGTTTTCCAAGACACCTTTAGCTAGTAGTTGAGCACTAAACCATCGCATCAGTCACTGGACATGAATGAAGCAGGAGAGGACCCACTTCATGAGTTATATCTAGGCAGAAGGGGTGAATGTAAGAAATAGTTTAACAAGAGCAATGGATAACAGTTTAAGCGGACTGGGAGGGTGCAGGAAACCCTGGTGGCGCAGTGGTTAAGAGCTACAGCTGCTAAACAAAGGCTGGCAGTGTGAATCCACCAGCCACTTCTTGAGAACCCTATGGGGGCAGTTCTACTCTGTCCTATGGTATTGTGAGTTGGAATTGACTTGAG
The DNA here is from genome assembly GCF_030014295.1 of Loxodonta africana. NCBI lineage: Eukaryota > Metazoa > Chordata > Mammalia > Proboscidea > Elephantidae > Loxodonta > Loxodonta africana. The sequence continues at coordinate 40,636,990 of NC_087355.1, read as the reverse complement.
GGCAACAGGTTGGGCAAATGTGGTCAGAACAATCACAGAACTATCAGGCTGGCCATTTACATTCTGAGAGCACGTGGCTTTTCGACCTCTGATAAGTTATCACTGGTGAGTGACTACCTTTTTGCCCTCTACATTTAGTACCTTCACGGGTCAGCCGCTTTCCCCGATTATTCCCCTCCTGTAGAATGTTGCTGCCATATTAGTTTAAGGAAGATTAGATAAGCAGTATCAACTAGGAGAATAAATGTTGACTTTTCCTTTCTCTTAAAAACAAAATCAGGAGATTAGAAAGTGCTATTACACAGGGGAGTGAATAAGAGCAAGCACTAGACTACAGTTCAAGTGCTTTACATGTATTAACACATTTAATTCCCCAAGCAACCCATTCAAAGTCCCTATTTACAGCACCGGGAGGCTAAACCACTTACCCAAGATTACACAGTTCAGAAGAGGTAGTCTTCGATTCCAAGCTTCACAGTCTGGATCTACAGTCCACGGTGCTCTGATAACATAGGTTCTACTTCCACCCATTTGTGCCACTAAAAAGATGTGTATGCTTAGACACGTTACTTCATCTCTTAGTTCCTCTGTTTTCTTATCTCTTAAAATCAAAGGAGAAAACAAAATCTTCATTTACCTACCTCTGAAAGCTGTTGTGAGTGGGATGTGATATAATGTATATGTATATAACACAATGTTGTTGTTAGGTGTTGTCCAGTCAGTTCTGACTCATAGCAACCCTACATACAACAGAATGAAACACTGCCCAGTCCTGCACCATCCTCACAATTGTTGCTATGTTTGAGCCCATTGTTGCTGCCACTGTGTCAATCAGTTCCATTGAGAGTCTTCTTCTTTTTTGCTGACCCTGTACTTTACCAAGCATGATGTCCTTCTCCAGGGGCTGGTCCCTCCTGATAACATGCCTAAGGTGGGCCTGACCCAAGCGATGGTATTTTCAGTTGCAAAAGCTGGACAGCGGATAAAGAAGACCAAAGAAGAATTGATGCTTTTGAATTATGGTGTTGGCAAAGAATATTGACTATACCACGTGCTGCCAGAAGAACAAACAAATCCGTCTTGGAAGAAATACAGCCAGAATGCTCCTTAGAAGGGGGATGGTGAGACTTCATCTCATATACACACGTGTAATCATATGACACAATATGATATTGTAATTTATTCATTTAAGCATAAAGCTCTAGGAGTTGTGAGACATTCCTGTAAAGATGACATTATGCCAATCAAGATGGCCTTATGCCAATACTTCCTTTTACTACTGATGGAAGTCCCAGGGCTGACTCTCTAGACAACCTTCCTCAGAATGTATGTTTTCGGACATGACTGGGGAGATAGTGAGCACTGGGCTGGCCATCCCTTGCTGTGTCTTGTCTTCTGAAGATAAATCAAAAAAGAAAGGTGACTGAGGGTATCGCCACTGCCAAAGGTAGCTTGGTTATGCCTTTGGTCATTGGCTTAGTACTTGTTTATCCTCTGCTTCTCCCAGATTTTTGGGGGAGCAATAAAAAATGTAAAACTAAATGGTTTTATCTTTTTTCTTTGACTGGCAGGGGTTTGCTTATTATTTTATTACAATGAATTTTCTCTTTCAGAACTGTTGCAATAGTGAATAGGCATAGGACTAGGAAGAAGGGAAGGTAATTTCCTCTCTCCTTTTTCTCTAGCCCAATGTTCTGCTTTAAACATTTATTTTTAAATTTGTTTATTTTCAGTGTTAAACTGATTGTTAAACCATTTAAAAATAATCCTTCTATTATTCATTTGCTTACTGCTGTGATTTTAATTTTAACATTTGCTGTAGTTTTGGCTCTGATGGGCTGTTAGAGATTAAACCAAACAATTGAGACTTTTTCAGACTATACAGGTATAACATTTGCAAAAATGAGGAATGCATATTGTTTCTATTTTAGAAAATTCCTGTAGAATGGGTCCTATGCTTCTTTGTTACTTTAGCTGTAAACATTCCATTTATACTCTTTGGGGCAGTAGCTGTAGGGGTTGGGGAGTATAAAAGATATGAAGTCAGGGAGAGTTTGGGGGGTGACCCAAATGATTCAACTTTCCAGTGCAGAGTTCTTTTAGTTATTTCATCAATCAGTTCTTTCCAAATTTAAAAGGCTGTAATAACAAATGCAAGCTTTTAGCATTTGATTTTATTTTGGACAAAGCAAGTTTAATTCTAGAGAAAAATTTGTCATGTGTTAGCACAGTTCTATTTAAAGATCGTGGTATTTTTAATTATAACATAGTTCTCTCTGCTGCTGTGGCCCTCAGCCATATGATTATGTTTTGCTTTATACTGTATTCCATTTCATTAACCCAACAGAGAGCAGACTACCAACTGTAAAATGAGTAATGCAATAAATGGATTAAAAAAAATACAGAACGTGAGTTTTCTGCAGCTAGATAAAGTAAAATATACTAGTACAGGTCCACAAGCTCTATCCGAAACTCTGCAAGCCCCATATGCTCCAGCCTTAAAAAAAAATAAATACATGCTGCCTTTTACCATTTGTTATGTAATACCCCCATCATGGTCTAAGGCGGTACCCTTTAATCAAACATAATAATATTTTTACAATGAAATGTATTAATATTTACACTAATTGAAATAAAGACCATAAATAATCTCACCTCATCTCAGGCAGGTTTTGTTGCCCACTGAGCTTATTCCAAAATCACAGAAAAGCATTTACTGTTCAGACTTTTTGCATTTCAGAATTGCGGAGACAGAATTGCCACAGGCATCTTTAGTTCAAAATACTACATTTTCTCTAATTACAATTTATATTTTACTTATGTACAAAATAAAATATGTACTAAATACTAAGAAAGAATTTTTTATGGAGAAAAACCATTAAAAGAGGAAAGATGTATCAAAGTTGTCTCTTTTTTATTCCAATTTCAGGTATGTTGAAATGTCTGCTTAGAATAAATAAAATACAGGAATTTCTGGAATACTGTAAATATTGACATTTTAAAATACAACTATCACATGTCTCTTTTAAAATGTCTCTAACAAACTCTAAATACAATGTTAAATTGATACTTTCCATCATCCAGTTTACAAATACATGACTTAGTTGAAATCATCGTCAGGGTTGTATCCTTTCACCATACTTACTCAATCTGTATGCTGAGCAAATAATCCAAGAAGATGGACTATGGGAAGAAAAACGTGATGTCAGGACTGGAGGAAGACTTGTTAACAACCAGAAAGATATAAATGACACAATTTTGCTTGCTAAGAGCAAAGAGGACTTGAAGCACTTACTGATGAAGATCAAACACTACAGGTTTCAGTATGGATTACACCTCAACATAAAGAAAACAAAACTCCTCACGACTGGACTACTAAGCAACATCACAATAAACTGAGAAACTGTTGAAGTTGTTGAGGATTTCATTTTACCTGGATCCACAATCAATGCTAGTAAAAGCGCATTCAAGAAATCAAACCAGGTATTATTGCATTGGGGAAATCTGCAAAAGACCTATTTAAAGTGCTAAAAAGCAAAGATGTCACCTTGAGGACTAAGGTGTGCCTGACCCAAGTCATAGTATTTTCAATCACTTCATATGCATGTGAAAGCTGGGCAATAAATAAGGAAGGTGGAAGAAGAATTGATGCATTCGAATTATGGTTTTGGTGAAGAATATGGGATATACATGGACTGACAGAAGAACAAACAAGTCTGTCTTGGAAGAAGTACAGGTAGAATGCTCCTTAGAAGTGAGAATGGTGAGACTTTGTCTCACATACTTTGGACATATTATTAGGAAGGACCAGTCCCTGGAGAAGGACATCATGTTTAGTAAAGTAGACAGCCAAAGAAAGAGAGGAAGACCTTCAATGAGATGAATTGACACAGTAGCTGCAACTATGGGCTTAAGCATAGCTATGATGGTGAGGATGGTGTAGAACTGGGCAGTGTTTCATTCTATTGTGCATAGGATCACTATGAGTCAGAAATGACTGGATGGCACCTAGTAGTAATAATGAAATGATATGATATAGATGTATGATATCTGAGATTTGCTTTAAAAACTCTAACAAAAAAGAAAAAAGGTGACAGAATAAATGAAATTTGGAAAAAATATTAATTGTAGAAGCTGGAGTGATGGAGTTAATTATGTCATTCACACTATTGTTGTGTATGTTTGAAAATTTCCAATGAAATATAGTTTGTAATAGTGAGCAAATTTTTAAATGATTGTATCCTGTGATCCTCTTGGTAGAAACAATTGTTGCTGGGAATATATCCTAAGTAAATAATAAAGCAAAGAGTCTATGTGCGAAAGTGTATACAACAATGTTATTTATATTTGCAAAAATTAAAAATGTTCTTTATCTGACTATAATGACAGATAAAGAGTTAAATAAAATATGATAAATTCACACAGAATTCTTAGTATTTAGTCTCTCTATATATATGGTATCTACCATCATCCAGGGATTATATGTGTATGTGTGTGTGTATATATATATATATATATATATATATATATATATATATATATATATATACAATCCCCAACTCTTCTGTTTGCGAAAAAGATAGGAAGAAGAAGGAAATACATCAGAATGTTATCATTATTTGTGTTTGGGTGATTTACGATTTGTTTTTGCTGTTTACCTTTCAGTATATTGAAATTTCAAATTTTCTTTAGTAAGTGACTCAGTGGCAATGGGTTTGGTTTTTGGTTTTAAGTATATATTACTTTTATTTTTGATTGAATATTATTTAGTGTTTTATTATTTAATAGAAGCCACAACCTCACATTGTATGAAAGTTTTAACTAGATTTTCCATTGTTATCACATATGGCAGGCATTTTAGTGATTAAAAAACCCTGTAGATAGGAAAATATTTGTCAGAATGTTTAATATGCCTTTTCCTTTCCAAGATTTTTGACTGACCACAAAATGTAATTATTTCAGAAACCTAGAATATTACATTTCCATCTGAAAGCACCATTGCAAATTAATTGATTCAACAGCCTCTTCAGTTCCAAGTGCTTTTTAGTCTCCTTGTTGATCTAGAAATTGCAAGCCATGTTGTCCTAGAAGTATCACCCGTCTCGTCCTGTGAATGCAAGAACAATACAGACATACCCAAAATAAATCTTGCCTTTAACTTTCCCATGACATTTTCATCTGCTCAGTTCTCATAGCTTGTCTGTTAACATTATTGCCTTTCCTGTTTATACCCTTAAAATTACATTATAGGAAAACAAAAACCACATATTTCAGATTTTCTAGGGCAATACTTTAAATCTGTTCTTTTATCCTAAGTAGATTTTTTTTCCTTTTGTGGTTTAGAAATTCAAATTCCAAAAGTCATTGGAAGAGAAAGGGATATGAGTTTTGTCTTGGAATAACTAATAACTTATCTTGGGTTTGGAGAACAAGACAGTTTTCTAATTTTTTTCAGAATATTTGCAGCACCCATACCCAAACATAGGTATAGGAATACATTCCATAGTTAAGGAATTTAAAAAATTTTATTTACATTCTGTGTTATTCACACTAATGTTGCCTCCCACATTATCTGTATTAACTACCAATAGTATTTTTCACATACATTCGGTTAAGGAAATTATGTGGGATTCAGTGTGGTACTAGGATTTGGAGTCACATGATTGAGTTTGTTTTCTCAATTCTGATACCAAGTGGTTAGGTTATGTTGAGGAAGTTACTTCAGTTCTCCAAAGCTTAGTATTCTCAGTTGCTTCAACAACAGTTTGAGAAAACATTCTCTTCACAGTCTTGTCATTTGATAGTCCTTTGCCACTGCACTTCAGATGTAGAAATACCAGACAGGGAACAATCCTCCTTGGACTTGTGAATCTTTACCAGGTGCTATATTACAACAGAGAAACATACCTTATCTGTAAGGTAAAAGTTTCCGAGCAGGTTTTGCCAAGAAACTGCTTGGGGCCATATTGTGCTCTCAGTCATCTCAGATATTACAATCAAAAGTGGTAGAAAATATGGTGGTCAAGGCAATGTTTTGACTCTGGGAGCATAACTCATTCCATAACTCAACATATACTGGTACCTTTATGTGTGTAAGAACATATAACCCCTTGATAATTAAAATTTTACACATTAAACTTCAACTGTGAAATTTTTGATATATTGTCAAGCTAGGTCAGTGAAAATAAAATTACACTATGCATCAGAAGTTGGGGGTGAGGGTGAATAGGTGGAGCACAGTACATTTTAGGGACAGTGATACTATTCTGTATTACACTATAATGATGGATACATGCATTATGCTTTTATCAAAATCCATATGACTGCAAAACACAAAGAGTGAACCCTAAACTATGAACTTTAGTTATAATGTTGGATCAATAATGGCTTATCAATTGTAAAAAATGTACTACATTAATATAAGGTGTAAATAGTAGGAGAAATTTTGTGCAGGGGGAGAGGAATATATAGGAACTCTGTACTTTCTGTGCAATTTTTATATGACTCTAATGCTTCAAATAATCCAAGAAGCTGGATGATATGAAGAAGAATGTGACAATATGATATTGGAATTGGAGGAAGACTCATTAACAACCTGTGATATGAAGATGACAATTTTGCTTGCTGAAGAACGAAGAGGACTGATGAAGACTAAAGCCTACAGCCTACAGTATGTTACACCTCAACATAAAAAGAACAAAAATCCTCACAACTGGACCAATAAGCAACATCATGATTAACAGAGAAAAGACCGAAGTTGTCAAGGATTTCATTTTACTTGGATCCACAATCAATGCCCATGGAAGCAGCAGTCAAGAAATCAAATGACTCATTGCATCAGGCCAATCTGCTGCAAAAGACCTCTTTAAAGTATTAAAAAACAAAGACGTCATTTTGAGAACTAAGGTGTGCGTGATTCATGCCGTGGTATTTTCAGTCACTTCATAGGCATTCAAAAGCTGGACAATGAATAAGGAAGATCAAAGAAGAATTGATGCATTTGAATTAATGGAGTTGTCGAAGAATACTGAATATACCATGGACTGCCAGCAGAACAAACAATTCTGTCTTGGAAGAAGTACAGCCAGAATACTGCTTAGAAATGAGGATGGCGAGACTTCATCTCATGTACTTTGGACATGTTATCAGGAGGCACCAGTCCCTGGAGAAGGGCATCAGGCTTGGTAAAGTAGATGGTCATCAAAAAAGAGGAAGAGCCCAACAAAATGGATTGACATAGTGACTACAACAATGGACTGAAACATAGCAATGACTGTGAGGATGACACAGGACTAGGAGTGTTTAATTCTATTGTACATACAGTCACTATGAGTTGGAACCGACTTGATGGCACTGAACAATATTACACTAACAATACAACTCTAAAACATAAAATACGTTAAAAATTATATTGTGCAATTTTCGTTACAGTAAGTAGTGTTGTTAGACAATTTCTTTCCACTTTAAGCTTGTTTCAGCTTTTGATGGGAATACAAAGCTTTCCCCAGATATGCCCACAGCCAATAGCAGAATGACAAGAGTAGCCTTGACTAAGCTGCTGCTCAATGAACTGTGTTTGGGGTCATATGGAGTGCCAAAAATTAAATAAGCCAGCTAAAACCATGCCTTACCCATGTCAAATCGTTCCTAGAGAAAATATTTTAGAACGGGAAAAATAAAATATTTAGTTTTGCAAACTGGTTCAGTTATTTTGATCTTATCTTAGGTGGTCATTGACACTGGCTTCAGAGCGACATGAATCCCCTTACATTTCAAAGGGCTTCAGGACTCCCCTCCCCTGCAAAAATAAAAGATTAAGAAATACTGGTCCCGTCTGAATATGGCCCTATCTCACTCCGGGAGTTGACTCAGCAGAACCTAGGTTAGTTATCTGGAAGCCATGCTGCCAGTGTTGGCAGCCTGAAATGAGAAGCCTGGATGGACTTCAGATTCCGATTTACCGAAGACAAAGGGCTGTTGGCGTGATCAGTTCTCTGAACAAGCAACAAGTGGCATTCCATTCCCGGGTGGAACTGGGTGACCTCATGATCCTTCCCCAACTGTGAGAAAGTTGCTATTAGCTCAGCTCTTAGGAAACAAAGGAAGGCTTATATTTTGTGAAAACTGTAGCTTGTTAGAGATTAAAAAAAAATTTTTTTTTGCAGGATTTCTGTTGAGAAAAACTGAAGTCCTTTAAAATCCACTGCATCTGAAATATTAGATATTTCTATACTCAACAATTTATTGTTTTATTAAGCATTTATTGGGTACCTATGGGTTTTAGGTACTTTGCTAGGTATCGGAGGCACGAAAATCGACAAGACCTGCTGCCCTCAAGGAACATGTAGTATACTGGAAGGATATTGGTATTCAGTCTTTCTGATCATTAGGGTTATGACTATGAACATAGGAAGTCAAGTGATACAGAAGAATTAGCAGAGCTTCACAGTCATAAAAACCTGGCTTTAAATGGAGACTCTGCTAAGGAGCCATGAGAACTTAAACGAGTTCTTTAATCTCTTTGAATCCCAGTTCCTCATCTTTAAAATGGAGATATGATATCTCCCTTGTGTGGCTGTAAGGATTAGACATACATGTGTAAAGGGTTTAGCATACAGCCTGGCCCAGAGTGAAAAGTCAGGAAAACGTAACTTTTATTAATCCTATGACTTATAATCAATAATAATATTGATTAATGGCCTCTCCTAGTGTACATGAAGTAGATGCCTAGAAAAATTTCCCTGACTCTTCATTAAATACTTTGTTTTTGAAGAATATGTTACTTACCTCGATTTACTAAAGACAGAGCGTTAAAGTAAAAAACAAACCAGTTGCCTTTGAGTTGATTCCGACTCACAGTGATCCCATATATGTCAGAGCAGAACTGCTCCATAGTGTTTTTAATGGCTGCGATCTTTCGGAAGTAGATTGCCAGGCATTTCTTTCGAGGCACCACCCCTGGGTGGATTAGAACAACCAGCCTTTCGGTCAGTAGGCAAGTGCTTAAGCATTTGCACCACCCAACTGTTAAACTAAAATGTCAGTGTAAATTCAGACAGGTGTTATATTTCCAAAGGCATACCTAGTGCCAGTATGAGGCAGTAATGGAGAAAGCACTGAACTAGGAGTCCTAGCTCTGGTTCTAGCTCTACCACGTGCAGATGGAGAAGCTGGACAAGCCCCTTACGGATTCTTCTCTAAAGCCTCCAGAAAGAACTGGCCCTGCTGACACCTTGATGTTGGCCCTGTAAGTCTCCTTTTGGAATTTGGACCTCCAGATCTGTAAGAGAATACATCCGTGCTGCTCCAAGTAGCTACATTGGTGATAATCTGTTTCAGCAGAAATAGGAAACTAATACAGTGCATGTATGTATATTTAGTCCTGTGGGACTTAGTCTGGAAGTGAAAATAGGCGAAGCAATTAAAAAGGTACTTCTTGGAGATGCTAAGAGACAGTTTCCCTAGCTGAGAAGGGGATAAACTCAAGGGATTCTATCCAAAGAAAAGACTCTACCCAGGGAAAAGAGCCCCGTGTTAGAAATTGTTTCTAGATCTTGCTCTGTCGTGGGCTGGCTGTGAGGGTCTGAACAAATCACCTCAGCTCTCTGAGTTTCGTTTTTTCATCTTTCAAGTGAAGGAATTGTACTAGTGTGGCTAGATTATATGCGTGTTATTAAAAATTTGCTTGAGTAGGTAACATAGACATGTTCCTGGTAATAGAACTGAAAAAGTTTACAGGGAAAATTAAGTCTTCCTTCTACTTGTTGTCCTTCAGGCACCCAAATCCCCTTCTGGGGGCAATTGTAGTTTCCTACTTTGTGTATCTTTTAGAGATGATCCGTGCATTACAAACCTGTACATATGCATATTCTTTTTTAATTATGCAAATGATAGAATATTATACACACTGCCCTGTACCTTACTGTTATCAGTTAACAAATAACTTGGTGATTATTCCACATTAGTATATGCTATGATTCCTCTTTCATTTTGATAGCAGCATATTCTGCTGTTTCGTGTAGGAGGATATGTTTAACCTGTCCTCTATAGAGATGCTTAGATTTTTTCCAGTCTTTTGTTATCGTGAACAACATTGCAACGCTCATCTTAGTATACATGTTATCTTGAATGTGTGCTTGTATAGTAAATACATGAAATTTCTGTGTTATAGTGTGACTGACTTAAATTTTGATAAATATTGGCAAATTATAGTCTCAAGAGGTGTATCATTGTTATCTACTGCTATACATCTTACCACCCCAAACCTAGTGACTTAAAACAACAATTTATTATTATCTCTTAGTGTTTGGTGGGCTCGGCTGAGTGGTTCCTGCTTTGGGGTTTCCCATATACTTGCAGTTAGATGGCTGCTGAAGGTAGAAAACCCCTTCTCTCATAGTGTGGCAGTGGGCTAAGAGGACTAGCTAGGGGCCGGGGTCAAAGAATTTTCAGCCAGTTTTTAACCTACTCTAATGCGTATTCTCGTCAACAATGTATTCTCTTGCTTCAGATCTCTGTCATTTGGATAAGTGAAAGATGGTATCTTGTGGTAATCTTATTTGCATCTTTCTTATTGTGAGTGAGGTTGAACATCATTTCATGTTTAAGGAGTATTTGTATTCAGCTACCAACCAAGAATTTAGAGTTTCCCAAACCACCTGAACTTCTAACCAACTGGCTACAAATTCAGAGGCCCTGTCATGGATTGAATTGTGTCACCTAAAAATATGTGTATCAATTTGGCTAGGCCTTGATTCTTAGTATTGTGTGATTGTCTACCATTTTGTCATCTGATGTGATTTTCCTTTACGTTTTACATCCTGCCTGTATGATGTTAATGAGGTGGGATAAGCAGCAGTTATATTAATGAAGCAGGACTCAATCTACAAGATCAGATTGTGTCTTGAGCCAAACTCGTTTGAGATATAAAAGAGAGAAGCAAGCAGAGAGACAGGGGAACCTCATAGCACTAAGAAAACAGCGCCAGGAGCAGAGTGTATCCTTTGGACCTGGGATCCCTGCGCTGAGGAGCTCCTAGTCCAGGGGAAGATTGATGAGAAGGACCTTCCTCCAGAGCCAACAGACAAAGAAAGCCTTCCCCTCCCTGGAGCTGACATCCTGAATTTGAAACTTCTAGCCTACTAGACTGGGAGAATAAATTTCTGTTTATTAAAGCCATCCACTTGTGGCATTTGTTGCAGCAGCTCTAGATGACTAAGACAGGCTCCCATTTCCCCATCAGGACAGCAGCCATAATCTCAGGGCCCCTAAGACATCTGCACTTCTGACCAACTGGCTACAAATTTGGGGGCTCTCACTAACCTCTCAGGTTCAATAATTCTCTAGAATGACTCACTGAACCCAGGAAAGCACTGTAGTTAATGATTGTTGTTGGTGTTGAGTCGATTCCCACTCATAGTGATCCCATCTAATGGAGTAGAACCGCTCCACACGGTTTTCCAGGCTGTAATCTTTACAGAAGCAGATCTCCAGGTCTTCTGCATAGCTAACCTTTAGGTTAGCACCCAAGTGCTTAACCATTGCATCACCAGGGCTCATTGGTACTTATGGTTACACTTTTATTACAGCAAAAAGGATACAGAAGAAGTGCATAAGGCAAGGCCTGGGAGAGTCCTGTTAATATTATATTTTACTTGAACCCTGTGATACTGGAAATCAGCAGTGTTTAAATAAATCCCTCCACCCTTTGTATTCATGAAAACAGCTTGCTGCAAATACCACCCTAACTCTTAAGACTTAGATAAGACTCACAGATGCCCCTTGTTTACTTGTGACAAGGCCAGACACAGACTCTCCAGACGTCCATTCCTTGCCTCATAAATGAGTAACTGAATTGCATGTCCCTACGGATCAATCAGGAACAAAGTGCTTGTTAACCAAACTTTGGTTAAGCTTCTCTCCCTTTCTCAAATCCCTGAACTTTGGCCCGGCATCAGTATGAACCAACATATTAACCCTCCCTAAGGCTGCCTCATGGAGAACAGGCTGACCTTAGCCTAAAATATTCCGATTTGCTGTCTGATGATGTTACCCACTTATCCCACTTACCCATACCTGCTTTTCTCTCTCTCTCTCTCTGTACCAATGGAAACACAAAAGTACATTAAAAAAAAATGTTTTAAATAAATTTGTAATATTTTGGCTGGATATAAGAAGTCTTGGTGGGAAGGTGTTGGGGGCCGTGAAGAAGTGAGAAGTCATGGAGGCCATGATGGCTATGTTCAGAGTTGATGGCTTTCCTGAGGACAGGAGAGGAAACCGCTTGCCTTTTGCCAAAGGGCAGAGCCAGAAAATTCCAGTTCCAAAGATGGAAGAGTTTCTTTCTTCAGAACTAGAGCCATCCCATAAAAGATGAGGCTGCCTTAAAGCACGGTGGGGCCCCCACCCCACGAGGTGAGCACCACAACTCCCCAAGCAAGGCTGAGGGACTAGAGGTGACAAAGGAATCTGTGTGTAGACTTAACTGTTCCTGAATTCCTTCTACCTTTTAAGAGTTTGTGATTTTATATGGGCTTTTGCATTTCCTCAGGAGGTGCAAATAACACAGCCTGAGTGCCTTAAGGCTCATATTTATTGTTTCATTCTTGGGGGCATAAAAGGAATGCCCTGGGTCTCTTATTTTCATTACGTGAAAAAAATATGGAAATATCCTTTTTGCTCTTATTTATCAGGCTCAATTACACCTGTGAGGACTAGGATTGCCTTTAGTTTTATTCAAAAGCCCCCCAGCTTCAGGACTTGGCAGAGGTTTACTGTCTTCTAGAAGTCTTATCGAATTCCTCCTTAAAAACAACTTGAGTCAAAAGTTCAGTGGCTTTTGGCTATAAATGGTGGTAGCAAAATAAACGTCTCTCTTGTTTTTTAAAAAGATGTATCTGTCACAAGAGGTATACTTTGAGATACATTTAATAATAACAGTAGAGATTCAAATGCTAGCACGGTTGGGGTCCAGGCCTTGTACCTGCGGTTATTGCGGTGTCTGCGCAATAACATAGGCGCTCCTACCGAGACCGCTCAGCTAAAGCTCATTTCCTGCCCTGTGTTCTAATCTGTATTCACGCGTTCCATCTTGGACCGTTTGCAAAGAGCCTGAGCCACTTTGGAGTCTCATTCAAAGAAGTTTATGTGTTATTTTGACAGTGGCGCCACAGAGATGAAGGCATTCATACTTGCCCTAGCTACCGTGAAAAGCCTGAGAGCAAATGCTTTCAGTCACTTTCGTTTTCTAGGACAGATAATAGTGTTGGTTTATTTGAAACAGCGCAACGGGAGGGATGCAAACTGCTGGTTGGCTGCCAGCGTGCTGGCCTCTTTTAGAATACAAATTAGTATTAGTTGCCCTCTAGTGGCAACATAGATACATTTAAGCAAATCGATAGCTGTTTAGATTTTCCAATTCAATTATTTTAATTCCACTCAATTAAATTACTTTCGATTCCACTTCATTTTATACAACAACAGATTATTTATCACGTCAACCATTTTGCTAAGGATAAATTAATAAACTATAATTGTAAAAAGATCACTGAAGATGGAAATTACAACAATAAAAATGTTTCGTGTGATGATAGCTCAGCCCAAAAAGACAACATTCAGACAGGGTTAGTGCTATATAGTTCCCCCTCCCATGCCATTCAACATTTCTGTTCCAATGTAGACGCCTCTATCCCAATGCCTTCCCCATTAGTTGCGTAGGTTTCTTTTTCTTTTGCATGCTGAGGGTAACACAGGCATCTCTCCATAGATGTAAAGGTCATAACCTATTACCACAGTAAAATAGAGAACCCATGTCTTAGTCATCTAATGCTACCATAACAGAAATACCACAAGTGGATGGCTTCAACAAACAGAAATGTATTTTTCATTCAGGGCGTCTGCTCCAGGGGAAGGTTTTCTCTCTCTGTCAGCTGTGGAGGAAGGTCCTTGTCCTTAAACTTCCTGGTGGAGGAGCTTCTCAGGTGCAGGGACCCCAGGTCCAAAGGACCTGCTCTGCTCCTGGTGCTGCTCTCTTGGTGGTATCATGTCCCCAACTCTCTGCTTGCTTTCCCTTTCATCTCTTGAGAGATAAAGGGTGGCGCAGGCCACATCCCAGGGAAACTCCTTTTACCTTGGATCAGGGAGGTGACCTGAGTAAGGGTGGTGTTACAGTCCCACCCTAATGCTCTCAACATAAAATTACAACACAAAATGGAGGACAGCCACGCAATACTGGGAATTATTACCTAACCGAGTTGATAAACACATTTTTGGGGGGACATAATTCAATGCGTGATAGCCTGTGAGCATGTCCTATTAATAAATCATTAGAGAGATGTTCATGCCTTTTAAAAGTGCTTTTAAAAATCTAAGGTCCCTGGGTGGCACAAATGGTTTGCACTCAATTACTGACCAAAAGGTTGACAGTTCGAACCCACCCAGAGGTACCCTGGAAGAAAGACCTGGTGATCTGTTTCCATAAAGATTACAGCCAGGAAAATGCTAAACAGCTCGGTTCTACTCTGTAACACACGGATTTGCCATGAGTTGGAATCGACTCAATGACAACAAGTTTGGTTTAATGGGTTTAAAATGACTTACTTGTCCCAAACAAAAAGGTCTAAAGTACACAGCTTCATTCTTTAGGAATATAGAGCCAACTCTAAAGTGTATTTGTTAAGTAAAAAAAAAAATCCAAAGAGATCAAGGTGTTACTGGTTGTGAGTTTTGTTTTTCTACACTGGAATAACTCATTTTACCTATCAACAATTCTCATACTTTGTATTTATCATTAGAGGTAAAAAAGTTGCAGGTGAAACAGTCACTAGAATAGAAACATTTTCAGAATACTTGCCTGATCCCTCCAGTCCAGTCTCTCCTCCACATTAGACCCAGAATAACATTTCAAAGGCCTAAATCTGATTCTGTTACTACGCTGCTTAAACTTCTTCAGGAGAAAACCAACCTGTTAACCTGGCTGGAAGAAGAAAGCACAGTACAGTAACAGAAGCTTGGGCCCTGGAGCCAGACTGTTGGGGTTCAAGTCCTGGCTCTGATACTTGCAACCTGGGTGATCTTGGGCAAGTCAGTTAACTTCTTCTATCTTCATGAGGATAGATAATAATAGTACCTACTTCATAAACAAAATGAAAACAAAAACCAATCCCATTGCCATCCAGTTGATTTGGACTCATAGCGAAACCTATAGGACAGAGTAGAACTGCCCTGAGGAGTGGCTGGTGGATTTGAACTGCCAACCTTTTGGTTTGCACCTGTAGTGTAAGGGGGAGGGGGAGAGCTTCCACTCAGGAAGAGGAAGAGGCAGGGGGTGATGACATTCCTCAATAAGATGGTCCCTACATAGTTAAGGAAACCCTGGTGGCATAGTGGTTAAGTGCTATGGCTGCTAACCAAAGGGTTGGCAGTTCAAATCTGCCAGGCGCTCCTCGGAAACTCTATGGGGCAGTTCTACTCTGTCCTATAGGGTCGCTATGAGTCGAAATCGACTCGACAGCACTGGGTTACATAGTTAAACCTTAAACCAAAGAAATAGCCTCCATAAGCGGTCCTGTCCTGGCTTTTAAATGTTAACAGAGAGATAAGAGACAAGAAAGGTATAAAACCCTAGGAAAAAGACTGTTGGGGCTCTCAGATTCTCTCTATATCTGAGTAGTCCGCTTGACACTCCCTAGTCAAGTGTACTTTTACTACTAACCCTCTGCTTGCTAGTAAACCTCTGCTCGGTTGGCACTATTTATCTTAGTGTTTGAATTCTTTCCTACACTGAAAAAAAGAACTGAGGCCATTCTCCGGTAACAGTTGCACTTAACCACCGTGCCACGAGTGCTCCACCTACTTCATAACAAGAAAAAAACCAAACCCACTCCCGTTGAGTCGATTCTCACTCAAAGCGACCCTATAGGGCAGAGTAGAACTGCCTGATAGAGTTTCCAAGGAGCACCTGGCAGATTTGAACTGCTGACCTCTTGGTTAGCAGCCGTACCACTTAATCACTCTGCCACCAGGGTTTCCACCTACTTCATTAAAAAAAAGAAATTTTTTTTTTTTGGACTAAATAGTTCCCTGGCATACGGCAAAACTGAATAATTAAAATATATTATCTGGTGAAGGAGGCATGGGTCAGTCTCTGAACTGGTTAACTGACATATGTCAACTCATCCCAGGGCTTTCTTAACTAGTATTTTTCTATTTGAAGAGCGAGGTGTGTTAGGTCTCAATAACAACAGCCCATGGTTATCCTACTTCACCCTGCTGGCTCAGTGAAGTCTAAATCCTTTTGCACATGGCTAAAATAGCTCAACAATCTTTCTCAGATATACTTTTACAAACTTAACAACCACCTCTTCTGAATGTAAATTCCCCACTGCTGCCAAGCTGGTTTATCTACTGTCCTCAGACATGCCTTCGTCACTCCTCTCTCCCTCCCTTCTCCCTTTTTCTATCTTCCTTCTTTCCTTTCCTTCTTTCCAGACTAGCAAGTCCTCCAACCCTCTCTAGCACTAACCTTAAGGCTTAGCCCAAACCCCACTTCCCTGATAAAGCAGATGTTTGGCTCTGGAAAATTATCTAAAGTATAGTCCCTTAGTATAAATTAAAAATATTGCGATGCGCAAGGTTTGGGGCATCTTAGGGAGAATACCTTTAAGAGCTTGGCATTGACTAGAGACCAGAAATATTCAGCCTTTTCATCCTCATAGTTACTCCTGTGATGGGAATGTTTGTCTGGTTACCGTAACTGTCAAAATATTTCCTGACCCTTCAGCCAAAGATTAGACAAGTCTATAGAGCCAACAATAACAAGGTGAGCAACGTGTTCAGTAGTTCGATTACATATATGACGCCAACAGGCCAAAAGCAAAGATAAGAAGGCAGGAAGGGGCAGGAAAACTGGACAAATGGAAACAGGGAACCCAGGGTGGAGAAGGTGAGAATGTCGCCATATCGAGGGGTTGGTAACCAATGTTACAAAACAATTTGTGTATTAACTGTTTAATGAGAAACTAATTTGCTCTGTCAACTTTCATCTAGTGCACAACTAAAAAAATAAAAATTCCTGAGTCCCTGATTTTACCAATATCGATGGGCCCTACTACTTCAAGAATATGACAAAAAGAAACTTAAAAAAATTTTTTTTGTAAAATATACATAATATTAAATTCGTTATTTTAACTATTTTTAAGTGCACTGACGTTAATTGCATTTACCATGTTGTGCAATCCTCACCACTATCCATTTCCAAAAGTTTCATCACCTCAGAAACTCAGTGCCTATTGAGCGATGACTCCCCATTTTTCCTTCCTCCCTGCTCCTGGTAACTTCTGCTCTACTTTTGTCTCTATGCATTTGCCTATTCTGGATACTTCGTATAAGTGGTATTGATTTTGCATCTGGTTTATTTCACTTAGTATAATGTTTTCAAGGCTAATCCATGTTGTAGCTTGTATCAGAACTTCATTTCTCTTTATGTTTGAATAATATTACATTGTATTATGCACCACATTTTTGTTTATCCATTTATCCTTTGATAGACAGATTGTTTTCACCCTTGGGCTATTGTGAATAATGCTGCAATGAACACTGGTGTGCCAGTATCTGAGTTCCTCCTTTCAATTCTTTGAGAAGAAACTTGTTTTTAACTTTTCTTATACTGAATATAGGAGAAGGTAGCATTTAAAATTAAGATTGGTAAAAATTACCATTTTTTTAAAGCAGAAGATGCAAAAAGGTGACCTTATTTCAAAGTTTAACATGATAACTTATGCCTTTTATTTTTCAAAAATCTCTCCCACGTCTGTTATTTTGTTTCATCTTCCCTAAAAACTCACAGGGATTATTTTTCAAATGGACTCTAAGTGACCAGGAATGAAAATTAGGGAAGCATACTTTGCTTTCTACCTTCTGTGGGTACTCAGTAAAGAGGTCCCCTCATTAGGACTCCTTGTGGATCATTATTGACATTGGCTAGCCTAAGGAAGGACTTTTTTTTTTAAATTGTGCTTTAGGTGAAAGTTTACAAAGCAAATTAGTTTCCCATTTGATAATTTTCCCATTTTCGAAATATTTCATGACCTTGGTTTCATTCCCCTTAATGTGTCAGCACTTTCCCTATTTCCGCCCTGGTTTCTGTTTTCTTTCATCCTGATTATGCACCCCTTCCTGCCTTCTCATCTTATAATTAATTGTTCTAAGGAGTACATTCCTCTTGGTTATTATTGTTTATCTTATGTGCTTGTCTACTATTTGGCTGGGAGGTGGTCTCAGGGAATGGTTTCATTTCCAGGTCAGAAGGGTGTCTTAGGGCCATAGTCTCATCTTTTTTGTGAAATTGATTTTTCACTCTACAATTTTCTCCCAATCTATCTAGGACCCTCTGTAGTGATCCTAGTCAGAGCAGTTGGTAGTGGTAGCCAGGCACCATGTAGTTCTTCTGATCTCAGGTCATGTAGGCTATGGTTCATGTGATCCGTTAGTCCTTTGGACTAATTGCTCTCTTGAGTCTTTGGTTTCCTTCACTCTCCCTCACTCTGGATAGGAAGAGACCAATTGTTGTATCTTAGATGGTCACTCACAAGCTTTTAAGACCTTAGATTCTACTCACCAAAGTAAGGAGCAGAACATTGTCTTTATGTACTATGTTGCGCCCATTGACCTAGATGTCCCATGAGTCTATGGTCCTTTGTCTTGTAGCTAAGGAACTTAATACTGCGCAACGTTTGGTTACGTCTAAGAGGTTTCCCTGACTTTTCCCCTTGTGTGCTCTATATGAGCCACGCCTACAATCACGTATGCAACAATATCCAAATATATTTGCCAGTGGGTGTGTTCCCTTACATCCTCCCCCACCTCTTGGCATATCTATCCACCTATTTGTCATTTCATAAATTATTATTTGTTATTACTATTGCTGCAGGATTGTCTAAGCTATAGTGGTTACCATACTTGTCCTTTATTCTTACGTTCCTTTCAGTGTTGTACTGACTTTCCTCATATTATGTATTGGCTTTCCCTTCACCAATATTAGCTCTTGTCTTTTATCTAATTGGTAGTTTTTCCTCCCTCCTTTTCCCATCCCTGGTGACCATCAAAGAATGTTTTTTTCTTTTTTTCCCTGTGTGTAAACCTTTTGTTGTTACTTTATAGTAGTGGTCTCATACAATGTTTGCCCTTTTGTGATCGGTTTATTTTACTCAGCATAATGTCCTCCAAATCCATCCATGTTGTGAGATATTTCTTGAATTCATCATTATTCTTAGTTGTTGCATAGAATTTCATTGCATATATGAACTGCGGTTTGTTTATTCATTCATCTGTTCATGGGCACTTAGGTTGTTTCCATCTTTTTGCTATTGCGAATAACGTTGCAATGAACATGGGTGTGCATATTCTATTTGTGTTAGGGATTTTTTTCCTTTAGGGTATATACCTAGGAGTGGTATTACTGGATCATGTGGTATTTCTATTTCTAGCTTTCTGAGGAAGCTCCACAAAATTTTCCATAGTGATTGTACCATTTTACACTCCCACCAACAGTGTATAAAAGTTCCAATCTCCCCAAAATCTCTCTAACATTTGTTATTTCCTGTTTTTTTTTTTTTATTAGTGCCAGTAGTGTCGGAGTGAGATGGTATCTCACTGAAGTTTTGATTTGCATCCCTCTAATAGCTAAAATGGTCGTGAGCATGTCTTCATGTTTGTTACTCACCTGAATATCTTCTTTGGTCAACTGTCTGTACATATCCTTTGCCCATTTTTTAATTGGATTGTTTGTCTTTAATTATTGAGATGTAGTTTTCTATAAATTTTAGAGATTAGTCCCTTGTCTGATATTTAGTAGCCAAAAAAAAATTTTTTTCTCAGTCTGTAGGTTTTCTTCTAGCTCTTCTGGAGGAGTTTTTGTTGAGCATTAAGTGCTTAATTTTTAGGAGGTCCCATTTATCTAGTTCATCTTGGGCTGTGTGTGCATTTTTAGTTATGTTTATATATTTATGCCATATGTTAGGGCCCCTAGCATAGTTGCTATTTTTTCCTCCATGATCTTTATAGTTTTAGCTTTTGTATTTAGGTCTTTGATCCAATCTGAGTTTTTGTGTGTGATGTGAGGTATGCGTCCTGTTTCATTTTTTTTTTTTACAGATGGACATCCAGTTTTGTCAGCACCATTTATTGAAGGGACTGTCTCTTCCCCATTTAATGGTCTTTTGCCTCTAAAGAAGGTCTTATTCTAGAAAACTGGGGCTGAATTAGATGTCTCCTCACCTTCCCTTATGACCATTTTTTGTTCAAGTATCACCAAAATAGGCCACAGGGTATGAACAGGGGAGGGATGCATAAGAAGGAAGCAAGGCAAGTCCACATTCAGGAAAATATATGGCAGTTCTTAGAATACGTCTGACTTATAGACAACTCGTACTTAAGAATGGACTGTCACAAAGGAGAATGAAGAACACCAAAGACACAAGGTAATTATGAACCCAAGAGACAGAAAGGGCCACATAAACCAGAGACTAACCAAATCAGCCTGAGACCAGAAGAACTAGATGGTTACCAGCTACAACTGATGACTGCCCTGACAGGGAACACAGCAGAGAACCTCTGAGGGAGCAGGAGAGCAGTGGGGTAAAAAAAATCAAATTTTTGTAAAAAGACCAGATTTAATGGTCTGACTGAGACTAGATGGACCCTGGAGGTCTTAGTCTCCAGACCTTCTGTTAGCCCAAGACTGGAACCATTACCAAAGCCACCTCTTCAGACAGGGATTGGACTGGACTATGGGATAGAAAATGATACAGGTAAAGACCGAGCTTCTGGGATCAAGTAGACACATGAGATTGTGTGGGCGGCTCCTGTCTGGAGGGGAGATGAGAGGGCAGAGGGGGTCAGAAGCTGGCCTAATAGACACAAAAATAGAGAGTGGAGGGAAGGAGTGTGCTGTCTCATTAGGGGGAGAGCAGCTAGGAGTATATAGCAAGGTGTGTATAGGTTTTTGTGAGAGATAATGACTTGATTTGTGAACTTTCACTTAAAGTACAATAAAAATTAAAAAAAAAGAATGGACTGTCATAAAGCCTACTATATTAAAATTTTGAGTTAAATACAATGGTTCGTAATAACTTACTCACACAATACTTTGTGACTCTTGAAAACATTGTGTGGTTTAGAATTGTTTCTTATGCATAAAAAAAAAAAAATTGCTGTGGAGTTGATTCTGACTCCTAGAAAGGTAAAATATATACTATATACTAAGACAAACATTTGGTTAACTGATGCTAGATAAGAACCGTATGTACCTGTTCTAATTTACCTACAAATTTGACTTAAAGACAGACTTAGGAACAGATTTCGTTCATAACTCGGGACTGCCGGTAATACAAACCAGAAAGCATGGACCCAAGGGGCGTTCTGAAGGAAAGAAAGGGAAGTGCTGTGCTCAGAGCCAGATGTGGTTAACTGGGAATTATCAAATCTCTAGAAAAGAATAGTGGTTCCTCCAACCCCGTACAATTTCTTTCCTACCGCTTTCAGGGGAGAAGGATTTCAGGAAGAAAGTACTTACTAAAGAAAAGGAAAAGGCTCTTCAGAAAATTAAAGAATATACCCATTAGTATGGAAACGCTGGTGGTGTAGTGGTTAAGTGCTACAGCTGCTAACCAAAGGGTCGGCAGTTTGAATCCGCCAGGCGCTCCTTGGAAACTCTATGGGGACAGTTCTACTCTGTCCTACAGGGTCGCTATGAGTTGGAATCGACTCGACAGCACTGGGTTTGGTTTTTTGGTTTTACCCATTAGTATAGACTATTCATCAAACTTTAATTAAACACCTACTGTGTTCCAGATTTTGGGAATGGTGAGGAGCTTATAGGCCAGGGAGGGACAGAAAATAATAACAATTACCCTGTGCAGAACTTCTTTATGCTTTACATTATTTAATCTTCACAACAACCCTATAAAGCGATTGTTACTTTTTCACTTTATTTATGTAGCAACTAAGGTATAGACAGCTTAAGTAAGGTACCTAAGGTGTCCCAGCTGGCAAGGAACACAGTTATTGATGGCTGCTTAACAAACCATTCCAATCTCTTTGTTGTTAGGTGCTGTCCGGTTGGTTCCTACTCAAAGCAACCCTATGTACAATGTACAATGGAACCAAAAACTACCCAATCCTGTGCCAGCCTCACAATCTTTGCTGCACTTGAGCCCATTGTTACAGCCACTGTGTCAGTTCATCTCGTTGAGGGTCTTCCTCTCCTTCAATAGCCATAGGATGCAGGATATCTTCACGTGTGCAAAGGTCTTGACCCTTGTCTTAATTATATCTGTGAGTGGCTATTCATTTTTAAAAGGCAAGACAAAAAGCTTGGAATATGTAAGTAAATAAAACAAAAATGCTCATGAAGTAGTTAAATGGATATTAACTACTATACTAATAAATATGAACCTACTATATAGTCAGCGAAAACCCTGGTGGAGCAGTGGCTAAGTGCTACTGCTGCTGACCAAAGTATCGGCAGTTTGAATTCGTCAGGCGCTCCTTAGAAACTCTATGGGGCAGTTCTATTCTGTCCAGTAGGGTAGCTATGAGTTGGAATGGACTCGAGGGCAACGGGTTTTGGCTTTTTATTTTTTCTTTTTTTCTATATAGTCTGCAGTTCGAATCCACCAGTCATCCTTGGAAACCCTATGCGGCAGTTCCTCTCTGTCCTATACGGTTGCTGAATTGGAATTGACGCGATGGTAATGGATATACAGTTCTTAGGAGTGTCTGGGTGGGGTAAATGGTTAAGCACTGGGCTACTAACAGAAGGTTAGTGGTTTGAACCCACCCAGGGGCACATTGGAAGAAAGGCCTGGCAATCTGTTTCCAAAAGATCACAGTCATGAAAATCCTATGGAGCTCAGTTCTACTCTGACATACATGGGGTTGCCATTAGTTGGAATCAACTCCTAGGTAACTGGTTTTACTGGTATATAGTTCTTAGGGACTAAGCTCTACTATTTATACAATAGCTGCAACAATAGCTCCAAACATGTCATCGGTCATGAAGATGGCACAGGATTAGGCAACATTTCATTCTGTTATACATAATTCCTGGGTGGCAAAAGCGGTTAAACACTCAGCTACTAACTGAAAGGCTGAAGGTTCCAACCTACCCATAGGTGCCTCAGAAGAAAGGCTTGGCTATCTGCTCCTGAAAGGTCACAACCTTGAAAACTCTATGGCGTGCAGTTCTAATCTGAAATACATAAGGTTGCTATGAGTTGAATCTACTTCACAGCCAACTGGTTTGATTTGTTTTTTTATACATAAGGTCACCATGAGTTGGAGTCAACTAGCCTACAACTAACAAGAAGTTAGCTAATGTCACTGCTTAGAGAAAATTTTGAGTCTCATGTAGAACCCATTGCTGTCGAGTTGATTCTGAGTCCTAGTGACCCTGTAGGACAGAGTAGAACTGCCTCATAGGGTTTCCAAGGCTGTAAATCTTTACGGAAGCAGACTGCCTCATCTTTTTCTCTCCAAGCGGCTGGTGTTCAAAGCGTCAACTTTGGGTTAGCAGTGAAGCGCTTAACTGCTGTGCCACCAGGGCTCCATTCTCATACGCAGCCACTATTAAAGGTTCTGAAGGAGCCCTGGTGGTGCAGTGGTTAAGTGCTTGGCTGCTAACTGAAAGGTCGGGACTTTGAACCCATCAGCAGCTTCGTGGGATAGAGATGTGGCAGTCTGCTTTCCTTTCTCAACGATTACAGCCTTGGAAACCCTGTGGGGCAGTTCTACTTTGTCTTATAGGATCACTTTGAGTAGGAATCGACTCGGCAGCAATGAATTTAAAGGTTCTGATTATGAAATAGTACATCTATGTAGCTTTTCAATTTTCAGCGGCTTTTCAGGCACAATTATTTAATCATCAAAACTAACCTATGAAATAAATCAAGAAGGTATTTCCCTTTACTATCTCAAAAATGGTGTGCCAATGTCTTTCAAAAAATATCAGTGAGTTGCACAATTAACCACTCGAAAGCAGCTTCCATCATCCTAGAGAAAAGCACACTAGTTATATTACATGCTTTCCAACAGCAGAGGTTAAATGTATGAAATGTTGTAACCTCTTTTCTGGGCTCAAAGACATTCTCTACTCAAAGAATCCTTGAATTTTAGAGTCGGAGGATCTTTTAGAGATCACCTCGTCCAGTTGGAAATCATCTATTTCTTTAAAATCTCTTTCTTTACTTGTAAGGTAAAAACTACAACTTTGATTAAATATTCAATATAGGCCAAGTCCTGTGCCAACTCATTTTTTTTTTTTAACTTTATGAGTTAGGTACTATTTTTTATCTCCATATTAAAAATGAAAAAAACTGAGGCTCAGAGACTTGTTCAAAATTACATAGTGAGTGACAGCAGTACTCAATCCATATCTGACAAGCCCTGTTCTCCCAACTGCTATATGAGTTGTTCCTGTTGTTGTTAGGTGCCCTCGAGTTGGTTCTGACTCATAGCAACCCTACGTACAACAGAACGAAACACTGCCCGGTTCTAGGCCAATTGTTGTCATGCATGAGCCCATGGCTGTAGCCACTGTGTCAATCCATCTCGTTGAGGGCCTTCCTCTTTTTCACTGACCCTCTACAAGCATGATGTCCTTCTTCATGATATCCCTCCTGATAACATGGTCAAAGTATGTGAGACATAGTCTCTCCATCTTTGCTTCTAAGGAGCATCCTGGCTGTACTTCTTCCAAAACAGATTTGCTCATTCTTTTGGCAGTCCATGGTATATTCAATATTCTTTGCCAACACCATAATTCGAAGGTGTCAATTCTTCTTCAGTCTTTCTTATTCATTGTCCAGTTCTCGCATGCATTTGAGGTGATTGAAAATACCATGGCTTGGGTCGGGTCAGGCACACTTTAGTCCTCAAAGTGGCACCTTTACCTTTTAACATTTTAAGGAGGTCTTTTACAGCAGATTTGATTTCTTGACTGCTACTTCCACGGGTGTTGATTGTGGATCTGAGTAAAATGAAATCCTTGACAACTTCAATCTTTTCTCGGTTTATCATGATTTTGCTTATTGGTCCATTTGTGAGGATTTTTCTTTTCTTTATGTTGTATTTATGTTTCAGTCTTAAAGGCACAAAATAACTATTTGTTATGGCCATGAATTCTGTGGGTCAGGAATTTTTAATTAGTACAGGAGAATGGCGTGTCCCTTCTCCACAATGACTGGAGCCTCAGCTGGGGAGACTTGAAGGCCAGGGCTGCATTGATGGCTAAGGCTGGAATCATCTAATAGCTTGTTCACTCACATGGCTGTCACTTCATGCTGGCTGTCAAATGAGCCCTCCCCTGGAGGTGTTGATGTGGCATCTTGGGGTTTTTCAAGGAAAGGTGGCTAGGTTTTAAGAGCGAGTGTCCCAAAAGAACCAGGTGGATGTTGTATTGCTGTTTATGACCTAGCCTATGAAGTCATGTGGTGGCACATTCACCTTTATAACAAAACAAACAAAAAAAAAACCACTCAAAATTATAAGGGGAGCAAACATAGAACTCCTCACTCGATGGGAGCAATGACAAAAGTCAAAGTCACATTGTAAAGAGAGCATGTGGGGTGGGAGATACTGTTGTGGTCATCTTTGGAAAATGCAATCTGCCACAGCTCTTCTGTGTTTCTGCACACTATTTGTCCTTTACCACAGCCATTTATTTACAACTTTCTTGTCTGCCATATCACAATGTTGACAGCATTAAACAGACAATCAACTAAAACCCCTATGTCTTTCCCAAATGTACTGAGAAGAAAGCTACTTTCCTTTTATCTCATACATACTTTTAAACACAGATTTTGTGTTAGTCACCATTAAATTTAATTATCATTCAATACATTTTAATCGATAACCTATCATTTGCTAAACATTGCGCTAGGCAGAGGAAATCAATAGAATGCAATACAGAAAATAGTTTCTTCTCTCAAGAAGTTTACAATCTATAGGGGAATAACAAATTAGAAATGTCTAAAATAGGTTATGAAATTTCTACTAGCTCGATGTTCTAACTATTAATCACTGGTGGGACATAATTTCTTTGTTTACAGGGTATCATGAAACAATTTATGAAATTGTTTGCTAGAATCCACACACATCATGTTGCTGGCATTCCCCATTCTACCAGTCTGATGACCTCTCAAGAAAGGAAATGAGGTAACTGAGGCATGACTTGCACTTCACGAGGTCATGTGATTGCTGCTTCCCCGTCCCCTTCTTCTTCTTTTATGTATTTGAAAAATCCTAAATATCTTCCTAAGTATTTAGTGGCCATCTGTATTTTACTTCTTATAGGTTCAGAGTGCCCTAGAATCTCTCTGTAGATATTAAATATGCTTATTTTAAAGTTTTTTTTGTGTTTGCCCAGGGGTTAGTTAGTTCTGCTTATTGAGTTTGGTACTTCCCTTTTCACCTTCTCAGTTGTTCCACGGTTCTTGGTTATTTGATCATATTTGTAGGAAACAGCCTTATTTGAACAGCATCAGTGGCTGGAGAAAATAAGAATTCTTGTTTGCCTGGCTAGAAAGGAAAGCTTGGATTAACGCAGCTTTGGCTCAAGTGGTTGTGTGTGGCAGAGGGAGGGTGAGATATTCTTGAAGATGTGAATATGATTTTTTTTAAGGATTTCTCAGCCCTCCTTTTCTTGTGACAAGGACCTGATTCTTCGGACTCAATGGTCCTTTTGAGAATCTCCTATATAAAAACTGGCACAGTGGTTAAGCACTCGGCTGCTAACCAAAAGGTCAGTGGTTCAAATCCACCAGCAGCTTTGTGAGAGAAAGAAGTGGTGATCTGTTTCTGTAAAGGTTATAGCCTTGGAAACCCTACAGGGCAGTTCTACCCTTTCCTAAGGGTTGCTATGAATTGAAATCAACTTGAAGGCAATGGGTTTGGAGTGGTATAGACAGGCTGGGGCACACATCTGCATCAGTCCCTAGGTGGCTCCAGGATCAGCTCTCCCTTTATTAGTTACCTGGCCCTGACCCAGGGCTCACTTCTTCCAACCACCTTCTGCTAATTTTGATTGAGAGGCTTTTGCAGAATTCTGATGGGAAACTTTTAGTTTGGAAGTTCTCTTTCACTAGTCTGAACTTGTGGGTATCTCAGCTCTGTTGTTTCAGCATCAATGTATTTCAGAAATTCCTCATTCTTCTGGTTGACTATTATTAGTAGCCCTCTTCTGAATTTCCCAAAACTTTAGATTTAGTTTTATTTAATTTTACTTTTCTGATATTTCTGAGAGATTTGGTGAAAGGTAACCACATATGCCTAGTCAGCCAGCTTCAGCAGGAAGCCTCCCACCCTGTTCAATGGTAATGAACCTGTTAGAAAGTTCTACTGGAGTCCCTGGGTGGCCAAAATGGTTAAGTGCCCAGTTACTAAACCCCTCAGCCAGAGGTGCCTCGTCCTGGAAGACAGGCCTGGTGATCTGCTTCTGACAGGTCACAATAGCTCAACAGCAAATAACAACAACAACTGGGGGTCCGAAGCAACCTTGTCCACAGAATTTTTCTTGGTTTTTAAATTAAGGCAAGCCTATATTCATTCCTTTTCCATCTCTCCCGTTCTCTGCAAGCAAAATTGTTTTATCATTGCTCACTGATCAAATGGATTTCAGTTCCTTCTTAATTGTGCTTGTTTTACTTTTTCAGGTGTTGAAGCTTTTTATTGAAGACCTTTTTCTTACTAGAAAAGGAGAAAGTCAAACAGAAGTCATGTAATTCACTTTTTTTTTTTTAACCTGTTAAACATTATATCAGCATCTCTAAGGCTAACTAATTCCTTTTGTCTTAATTATCTCTGAGTTTTAATTTCTTTCTTTCTTTTTTTTTTCTCAAACCTAACCTCATTTAAAGCTTTGGTATTCCTGACATTTTTCATAGAGGCTGAGCCACAACTCCAAATTTGTTCTTGATTTTATACTACTGTCACTGTATTTTTGTACCTACCTTTTTAAAGACTGAGCTTTTGTGATAACTCCCGGAACAATCTTGGTTGTAGTGGCATTAAGGCAGAGGAGAAACTAAGGTTCAGAGACTAAGGAATGAATCATTGGTGATGAAATATAGGAAGTCTGAAGAGTCTGGTGAAACGTTTCACTTATTAATAGCTGCCTCTGCTAAGGTGGTGGCTTCCATTGGCTATCTTTGACCATGCTGCAATAACTTTTCCTTTAAGAAGACATGTCAGAGTTATCCAGTGAACTTGCACATGACTTTCATCACGTACATATGTTTAACAGATTTCAAAGCATTTTCATATATGCTATAACACTTAAATTTCCTTTCCATTTTCATAACATTTCTTTGAAAGGAAGGAGGGAGCTAAGATCAGGGGAGAACTGTCTCCGTTTTCAGACACAGAGGAAGGACCCAGGAGAGGAGGAGAGCAGGAGAGCAGGAGAGCTGAGGTCTTTGGATGAGAATATGAAGTAAATACTGTTCTCCTCTGGCTTTAGCTCTATAACCACTAAACCACTCTTTTCCCCTTTGAAATTCTTTCCTTGACTTCATCAATACTACACTCTCTTGATTGTCCTCTCACCCTTCTGGCTTTTCTCAGTCTCCTTTGGTGGATCCTTTTCTTATCATCCATTAAAAGGGGTAATCTTCAAAACTTTCCCTTCATTACTCTGAAGCTTATGGAACTTAACAGTGGTGGTTCAGTGGTAGAATTCTTACCTTCCCTGCGGGAGACCTGGGTTCCATTCCTGGCCAGTGTAACTCACACGTAACCACTATCCACCATTAGTGGAGGCTTGCTTATTGCCATGATCCTGAACAGGTTTGGCAGAGCTTCTGGACTAAATTTGCCTGAAGTTATTTTGAAGAGCTGAGATTAAAATCCAAACAATTTGATTCCAGAGCTCAAGCCCTTAACCACAATGTTGTATGGCTGCTCACCTACAAGGTTATTTTCATACTATCACTAGTAGCAAAAATTTGAAACAGCCTAAATATTCTAGTAGGGAAGCTAGCGAGGTGTTAAAATTGATAAGGATGCAGTTTAATTTATAAAAAGAGAAGATGTTCGTATGTGTAAAAGAATAAAAGTAAGATGCAAAGTAGTATGTAGAATATAAGCCCATCATTTCCCAAGAACATTTATATGTTTTTAAATTAGTTAGCTTTACAAGCAACTGGAGATCTCTTCGTAAGGAAACAGTGCTTTTCGAATTACATAACTTCATAAGTTTTCTGTATATGAATCACGAGATCGTCTGTATAGATACAGTTCCGTGTTTTACAGCTAGTTAATGTGATGAATAAAAACAGCATTATGAAGCTTTGTATATTACAAGGATTACGCACCTATAGACCACAAAGAGTTTTAATTTTGTTTTAAATAGTCCTGTTCAGTGAAAAGCTAAAGGTCACACTAACATGAGATGAATAGATTTTAAAAGAATAGTAAAGAAAAGGCTATCCTGATTTCTTGACTCTTTCAAAATGACCTTCCAGAATTGTATGAATTTTACTAAAAAATATACAATTAAGATCTGTCTGGCACGTACAACACACACAGAGTAGAATCTGAGACTTTATACAACTGCAGCTGTGCACATTTGAATAGCACAAGGACTTCCAAACTAAAAGTCCTTTTTAAAAAGCAAAAAAATCTCCCATCAATGCAAAGCAATTTCTATTAAACCTAAAAACTGATAACACTTTTGAATAAGTCTATTTTTAAAAAATATGTATTTATGTATCGATTTATGTATAAAAAGCCTGGAATGATGTGCATTAAAATATCAACAGTGCTTATGTTTGTGTTCATCTCTATTGAGCTTATTTTATATCTGTACTTTTTAACTTTTCAATATGAACAGGTATTACTTGTATGAACATAGCATTTTTGGATTTATTTTGTTTTCCAGGCTTCCATATTTAACCTTCTTTTCTTCCTATGCAATTTCAGCTATAATCCTCACTCCTGAACATTATTTGAAAGAATCAGGGCAATAGCTTTCTCCTAGTTTCCTAGTGACACTTTCAGACAAGTGTCCTTCTCTCTCTCAATAACCTCTTCTCGAGTCATGTTGCTCCAAGGTCCCTCAGCCAACTGTGGCCTTGGAAAATAGAGAGGCAGCGTAAGGACACCAGGACAATCCCTTACGTTTCTCCTTTGACTGATACACTCAGCTTCAATCAACTTCATCTGCTCTATGCTTCTATCCATCACAGTGGAGCTTTCTGTCTTCCTGATCTGATGATCTTGTTAGGTAGGTAGATGCCGTCGAGTCTGTTTCGACTCATAGCAACCCTATATACAGCAGAATGAAACGCTGCGCAGTCCCATGCCATCCTCAGGATCATTGCTTGAGCCCATAGTTGCAGCCACTGTGTCAATCCATCTCTTTTTCACTGGCTCTCTGCTTTACCAAGCATGATGATCCAATAAAGCAACCCAAACTGATGTCTGCGGAGAAGGGGCCCAGAGCAGGCATGTTTTTTCTTTTGCCTTCAAGATAATATGTTTGGACTTATGTATTCTTATATAATTTATATTCCCTAATCTCTAATGATAGAAATTTTAGGCAACTTCAGAAAGTAAGTAAGACCTTGTGAATTACATTGTCCAAGGTCACACCATTGGACAAAGTGAGGTCTAGGATCTAGATTCCAATTCTAGTGCTCCTTCCTCTAAACCATAATGCCATCGATGCAAAGAACAATCTCCACGGTTTTGTTAGAGAAGTAAGAAAATATGACAAAGCACGAGTCATTTATTTCCATTTAAAAGCTCAATTTCTCATCACACATGATTTGCTGGATTACAACTAACAGTCAGTTTGGATGATTCACAAAGATTGTTTACAGTATTCTTAAAAAAAAAGTGCTGGGGATTTTTATAGCAATTTCTACTTTCTTGAAAGCCTTTTATTTCCTCGGCTCTCTCTTTTTGCCTTTTTACACGTGCAAGTTCCTCTCTCCCCACTATCTGCACAGAAACAGGATGTGTTGAAGTCAACTTAAGAGAGATACTTAATGGAAAGGTTCAGAGATGATGTGATATGAGAATGGTTTAAAAAATCAAAAAACCAAACCAGTTGCCCATGAGTCCATTCTGACTTATAGTGGTGCTACAGGGCAGAATAGAGCTGCTCCGTATGGTTTCCAAGGAGTGGCTGGTGGATTCGAACTGCCAACCTTTTGGGTAGCTACTGAACTCTTAACCACTATACCACCAGAGCTCCAAAGAACCCATTAGTGAAGTGGAAACCAGTGGAACAATTTCATTATTGTTAGTATTCAGAAAAATATTTGCAAAAGAAACTGGTATTGGTTCATTGTGGACCACTAAAAACAATAAGAACCCTAGGGTAGAGCTGGATTTTTGTTTACTTACTTTTACTATGGTAATAAAAACAAACACAAAATGCCAAAAAATCAAAGCAAACCAGGTGCCCTTGGGTCACTTCTGACTCATAGTGACCCATGTGTGTCAGAGTAGAACTTTGCTCCATAGGATTTTCAATGCCTGATCTCCAGGTCTTTATTCCAAGGTGCCTCTGGGTGGACTCAAACAGTCAAACTTTTGGTTAGCAGCCAAGCACAACAACCATTTGTACCACCCATGGAGTCCACTATGGTAATATTACTTTTAAAATTTCCTTTAATGGATTCCTTAAGATCATAAATATGTACCCTTGATAATGAATATGCATTCCTCTGCCCAAATTATAGATACTAATTCAACTTTCATGTGTTAAAATAAATCAACACACATATTAATTCAAAATATTTAAATAAATATTTTTAAAAATTCCAGTAGTGAAGTACACTGATCCTAGCAGAGAAAAGGTTACGGTAATACAAAAAGAGAAACTGACAAAGAAACGTCACTATAGACAAGTCCCAGCCATTTTGAAAAAAGGGCACATGATTGCAAATATCCATTGAGTTCTACTTAGATTTTTTATCTAGTTTTTTCTTTTTCACTGTCCAAATCTGTGAGGGAAGAGTGGCAAAGCAACTAAATACATTTTGTTGTAGAAACTACAACACACACACACACACACACTGGGAAATCATATTAGTAAAACACAATATTGGGTGATAGTAACTCAAATTATTCTGAACTAGGGCTCTAAAGGAAAATCTGGTGGCATAGTGGTTAAGTGCTAGGGCTGCTAACCAAAGGGTCAGCAGTTTGAATCCGCCAGGCGCTCCTTGGAAACTCTGTGGGGGCAGTTCTACCCTGTCCTGCAGGGTCGCTATGAGTCAGAATCGACTCGACGGCACTGGGTTCAGGTTTTTTTTTTTTTTTTTTTTGGTTTAGGACTCTAAAAGGCATTTAAATGGACATTCTCCCCTATCATCCTTTGGGGTATGAAAGATCTTTCATTAACAATTCCAAGGAAAAGATTCCATTATTTTCCTTTGGGGAAAAAAAACCCATTATCATATCAGCGTTATTGTACAAATATCTTTCCTCTCTCTTGACGGAGTTCCTTCCTTCTCTTTGAAAGTATAAAAAATGTGATTAATACTTTTTGGAAATATTTAAGATTATGTTTAGAGAAAGAGAACACAATGAATAGGTTCAAGACACTTATTTGTCCCTTAAAATAGACGTTAAATATTTCTTTGTTTTAAGTAAAAATTTCTAATTTATTACCCTTCCCATTGCCTCATATGCATGCAAAAGCTGGACAATGAATAAGGAAGACCAAAGAAGAATTGATGCATTTGAATTCTGGTGTTGATGAAGAATACGAAATATACTACCATGGACTGCCAGAAAAACAAACGAGTCTGTCTTGGAAGAAGTACAGCCAGAATATAACTTAGAAACAAGGATGGTGAGACTTCATCTCATGTACTTTTGACTTGTTATCAGGAAGGACCAGGCCCTGGAAAAGGACATCATACTTAGTAAGGTAGTGGGTCAGCGAAAAAGAGGAAGAACCTGAACAAGACAGTTTGACACAGTGGCTTCAACAACGGGCTCAAACACATCAATGATTGCAAGGATGGTGCAGGACCAGGCAGTGCTTCATTCTGTTGCACACAGGGTCACTAGGAGTCAGAACTGACTTGACGACACCTAACAACAACAGTGCTCAGGTGGTAGCTTCCCATATTTTTACTTTGAACATAAGAATTAGCCCACACTTTGCTGTGCTGAATTATATACTGACATCCATAAACAAGACTAAAGTTAGGTCTCAAAATAATAAGTGACTAGCCCTATGAATAGAAAGGTAGAAATTATTTACTGTTTTTCCCTGCTGTGATGATTAGCTAGAATTTATTTGTAAAAATCACAAGTATAAAAAGAACTTTTCAAATGCAATATCTTGGATTAATTCTCACAATGCCCCGTTAGAAAAACACGGTCATCTCCATTTTTACTGATTAATAAAGTCATCCTCAGAGAGGATAAACCAGTAGTCAGATAAGGATTCGAGCTCATCATCTTGACTCCAAACTACAAGGCTTTTTTCTACTTCTCTCTTTTTCAAAGTTTTGTGTTCTTCCTCTCAACTCTTCTCATTTCCAATTCTGAGGCAAAGCGTTTATACAAACATACTTACGTTTTCATAATGGGTTCTTTCCAGTCTCTCTTTCGAGTATCCTCAAAGCTGAGGGAGAAAGAGTGCTTCTGGTCACCCTGTTCTATCAGTTACACAGCCTTTCCTCTCCCCCTAACCTGAAAAAAAATAAAAAGGAACCCCCAAAACATACTTTAAGTGATGGGAACCATCTCCTCTTCTTCCTCCTCAAACTAGAGATTATGTTCTGACAAATGCGTTCCTTTTTTTTTTTTAGTCCAGCTTTTTAAAACTTAGAACTTTTTTTTTTTTAATACTTGAGTCTATATAATGGGCTAGACCCTCTGCTAAGTGCTTTGCATGCAATAGCTCTTTTCTTCTAACAGTCTCTTTATTCCTCTAGCTCACTTTTCCCAGTGAAAGACACAACTGCTTCTGTTCCCATGGCTGCGCTTCCCTATGTCAATGATCCAAGCAATAGGTCAAGAGCTATAGGTTTCGTTTTGCTTACACAATGACAGATCCAGTGCTGATGCTGACATTTGAGATAATCCTAAATCCCAGGAAAATTGGGTCATGTGAAGACATGACTCTTGACTGAAATATTTTACTTGTGGCTGAGCTTCGTTAGTCATGAAAAGCATCAAGTGCATGGGAAACTAAAATGATATTATCTGTGCCTTACAACTAAGAAACGCATTAACTCCCACCCCCAATTATCTGGATAGAAATAGATTGGGATCTACTATTACAATTTTTCAAATTGGCAGCACTAATTGTAAATAAAAGTACCACTAGGTAAAGGAATATAAATCTCCCATTAAACTTATAAAGAAGCAGCAAAAACTACTCCTGGTATTTATAATACTTAATGAGTGTTGCCAATGATGCAGGAACAAATAGTTAATATTTATAGCCAAATGTGATATCATCAATGGCCTCTCACCACTACAACATGGTGGCCAAGTGGAGAGCTTGGTAATGTATGTTGTATCATAGCCTTCAGAGAGGAATTTGTGAGCTAGCAACAGTAAGTCAAATTACCTCAGGGCCAATAATATTTATAAACTTTATAGATTTAGAATTGAAATAAAACTACCAAGTATATCAAATATCACTCATAGATATCATATCACATCTTTGGGAATCACAGTTGTCTGTGAAAATTACATGCAGATTCATTATTTGACTACATCATCCCATTTCACCTGTACTCTTCATGAGCATTCTTCCCTCATTTTGCTTTCTTTTTCTCTTTTATGTGACTTATTATTATTTATTCTTTCATACTCTATTAATAGCTCAACTTCTCTTAATTATCCTCAAAATCCTAACAAAACTTCAATTAATTAAACTCTCTTCTCAAGGAAAGCAGCTTAAGCTGATGAACTAAGAATGCAGTGCAAGGAAATAAAACGAAAGCTGCCGTTACATCTCTAAATGATTAGTGCCTTATCTCGATTGCTCAGTCTTAATTTTTAAGTATATTCACCAGGAAGATTATACAGTTACCAAGTTCCATAAAGCACTTCACAACACAGCAGTGAATTATTAGTCAATGCACCAGTACATCAATGACGAGATGCAAAAGTTAAATCTGAAATGTGAAATCTGTTGCAAGAAGGTGAGAATTTTTGAGTAAATGACTTTCACATAAATTTGTTTAATGGGGCATTCCAACAAAATTTTGTATAATAATTTTACTATAAAAATTATTTAAAAATTCCAGTTTATCAAAGAATTGTTCCTGTTAGACAGAATTAGCACTACTGGTATTCCTAGTTTGCAAATGAGAAAATAGAGACTTAGTAAGATCAAGGTCATAAAGTTCGTAAAACCAAAGAAAACCAAACCAAGTGCCATTGAGTTGATTCCAACTCATAGCGACCCTACAGGACAGAGTAGAACTGCCTCATAGAGTTTCCAAGGAGCACCTAGCGGATTCAAACTGCTAACCCTTTGATTAGCAGCCATAGTACTTAACCACTACGCCACCAGGGTTTCCAAAGTTTGTAAGTAACTAAATATGATTTAGATCAGGATTGTCATATTCCAAAATCTGTTTTAGATTCAAAATACTGCAATATTAATGCTATCTTGTGTGTTTTTCATTTAAATGTTTTGTCATAAATATTTCTCTCTGTTTTAGATGGATAGCCTATTTAATGCTTACATAATTCTCCATCAAGTTGATGCATATTTTCTTTTGCTGTTTTTGTAAAAACTGCGTAAGTATATGCTGGCTGAAAAATCTTCAAACAATATAACGAGGCATTACTAGATAGCGTCTTTTTTACTTACTTTGACTGGTCTTGGTATTTCAGGCTGTGCTTTCCTTAAGTAAGTTAATCCTACAGTAGAGAGCCTTATGTAGAGCCAGCAGCTGAAGGAATGGTAATGAGTTGCAAGATGTCTTTTGGAAGGTACATCATAGCTACTATCCTCCACCAAACCAAAGAGTGTATTTACAGAGTTACACAGATGAAATTTTAAATACTTTGATATAAATTTCCAGTATTGCATAAACATTCTCCATGTATACAGTCACGCTTACTTTACTAAGTCAGTCTACTTTTCTCAAGAACTTTTTATGATGCAGTTCATCATGGATTATTTATATCTTCATCAACTCAGCCTTTTAGTTCCTTACCATGAACTTACCCTGACCCAAAAAAACCCTTTCAACTAACCTCATTTTCCAGATCATGAACACTCTTCAGCCTACTAATTTGCATAGTCATTGTCATTCATTTATTTCACAGATAGTTCCCAGTTCTTGTAGGTGTGGAAATACAGCAGAGTCTAAAAGAGACAGATAAAGTCTCTGTTTCTATAGAGCTTATAGTTTCGTTGGAGGAGAGAGGTAATACAAAGCAAACAGACGTTTTCACGTTGTAATGAATACTATGAGGTAATAAACAGGGTGATGTGACTGAAAGAGTCTTGGGCAGTGGGTGGGGGAAAGAAGGCTACTATCATAGGATGGCTATGAGTCAGAATCGACTCAATGGCAATGGGTTTGGTCTTTTTTTTGAATCATAGGGTGATAATGAAATGCTCCTTGAAGCGTTTGAGTCAGGAACTGGATGCTGAGTTATGGGCATCTCAGGAAAAAAAAAAAAAAAAAGGGGGGAACAGCAAATGCAAATGCCCCTAGGAAGCAAAAAGTTTGCCTGTAAAATAGAAAGAAGGCCCGAGCGACTGGAGCAGTGATGTGGTGGAAAATGAGATTGTAGAAATTGGCAGGGCCCGATCATGTTGGGCCTTGTATGTCACGGTAAGGAATTTGGTTTTTTTTTGTGTTTTCAAGAAAGGATCAGTCCCTGGAGAAGGACATCATGCTTGGTAAAGTAGAGCATCTGCGAAAAAAGAGGAAGACCCTCAACAAGATTAAATGACACACTTAATGGTCTGACTGAGACTAGAAGGACCCCAGTGGTCATGGCCCCCAGACCTTATGTTGGCCCAGGACAGGAACCATTCCCAAAGCCAACTCTTCAGACAGGGATTGGAATGGACAATACGTTGGAGAGGGATGCTGGTGAGGAGTGAGCTTCCTGGATCAGGTGGACACTTGAGACTATGTTGGCATCTCCTGCCTGGAGGGGAGATGAGAAGGTAGAGGGGGTCAGAAGCTGGTGAAATGGACACAAAAAGAGAGGGTGGAGGGAGAGAGCGGGCTGT
Organism: Loxodonta africana; assembly: GCF_030014295.1. Lineage (NCBI taxonomy): Eukaryota > Metazoa > Chordata > Mammalia > Proboscidea > Elephantidae > Loxodonta > Loxodonta africana. Next base: position 40,599,753 of record NC_087355.1, on the reverse strand, counting down.
CTCATTAGGGGGAGAGTAATTGGGAGTGTGTAGCAAGGTGCATATGGGTTTTTGTGTGAGAGACTGACTTGATTTGTAAACTTTCACTTAAAGCACAATAAAAATTACGAAAAAAAAAAAAAGATTGAATGACGCAGTGGCTGTAACAATGGGCTCAAGCATAGCAACAGTTGTGAGAATGGTGCAGGACCAGGCAGTGTTTCCTTCTGTTGTGCATAGGGTCGCTATGAGTCGGAACTGACTCAACAGCACCTAAAACAACAACAATAAGGAGGTCTTTAAACAGGAGAGTGAAATGATGTGATTTTCGTTTTAAAGAGATCACTCTGGCTGCTGTTCAGGGTTGATCTCCATCTCCATCTCCTGATTACATCCAGTGCTTAGTATTAGTCATTAATGAATAATGAACTAGCTAATTAATTGATTATAAGTTATTCATTCTATCTCCGGTATCTTCTATATAATCTCTCGTTCTGAACCCCTCTTCCCTGCTTCCATGACCAAAAGAAAAATCCCTGGTCATTAAAATCCAGCTAAAGCATCACTGTTATGGGAAGACTTCCTAACATGCAGAGCTGAGTGAAATGCCTTCTTCTATGGAGTTTTTGTGTTTTGGGCTCACTTCTGTTATAATATTAACCACACCTTATTGTAATTGTTGGTTAGGCTATGTCTCTCCCTCTATACTTTGGTTTAACATAATACTTAGCACGGGACTTGATATTTAGGAGATGCTCCAAAAAGGTAAAGGCTCATCCTGTCTCCCAGCCCTGAAGGCAAGGCCTGTTTCTTATTATCATTTAACCTTCAGTAACTGTTATGAAAAGTCTCAGTGGAGGAAAAGAGCAGTTGATGGCTTCAAACTTTCCATAGCAACAGCATCACTTGCCAGGAAAGAAGACCTGTCCAGAAGGCCGTAATAAGCCACATTGGTCAGTAAATAAATGACATAGACACAGAAATAGCCAATGGTAGTTTCCTAAGAAGAAAAACGTAAAGGATATTTTACTGTTTCAACATTTGAAAAAGAACCCAGTAATTTAAGAATTGCATCCAACTGGAAGATTACTGTGGGCAAAAGTGGCCTTACTCCTGAGTTTGGACCAATTACTCCAAGACGTCTTTTCTCTCTCTCTCTCTCTCTCTAATCCATTAAGGAACTATCACCCCTAAATAAGCAATGATATGGTCTTTGTTTCCAAAAAGTCAGTTATATCCACGTGTTCTCTCCAAGAATATTTATAACTACAGAGAAGAATCATTACGCTTTTCTTCACAGAAAATGCATTCCCTTAGCCTGTCAAGGTGATGACAGAAGAAACTCTGAGGCATTAGCAGTGAGGCAGCAGATAGGATTTTGGCCCCCATGATCTTTCCTCCAGTGTTACGCCATTGAATAATGTTCTAATACATGGCAAAGGGAGTTAAGGTAGCAGAAGAAATTAAGGTTGATAATGACCTGACAGTAAAAGAAAGAGATTTCTACCATAGGAGAAGATAAAGGAGAGATTCAAGGTGTGACAGGGACTTGACCCACCTTTGTTGGCTTTGAAGACGGAGGAAAGTGGTCACAAACCAAGGAAAGTGGGTGGCACCTAGATTTTAGCCTGGTGAAGCCTGTGCCAGATAAGTGATCTACAGAAATGTGAGCTAATCAATTTGCATTGTTTTAAGCTGTTGCAGTTTGTTAATCTGTTACAGCAGCAGTAGAAAACTAACAGAAGCAGCAAAAGCCAGGATTCAGCTATTGGCTGTAAGCTCCCTTGCTAAGCTCCTTCCAGAAAAGGCATTAGTTCCCAGTCATAATGCAGCACCTGACCTTCACTGAAGTCATTCAGAAAAAAATTTATTGAGTGCCAACTCTGTGCCAGCATTGCTTTGGGTTCTGTAGAGACTTGGGTTTTACAGTTAGTTGAAAATTGAGACAAGCAATTGAACACCTACAATATAGAGGGAATATACAATTCCATGGGAGCACAGAACCAAAAAACTAGTTGCTATTGAGTCATTCTGACTCATGATGACCCCCTGTGTGTCACAATAGAACTACATTCCATAGGGTTTCCAATAGCTGGTTTTTTTGGAAGTATATCACAGGGCCTTTTTTATTGAGGTGTTTCTGAGTGGACTCTAACCTCCAACTTTTTGATTAACAGCTGTTATGGATTAAATTATGGTCCCCCAAAATATCTGGGAACTTAACTGGGCCACATTTCCCAGTATTGCGTGATTGCCCTCCATTTCGTGACCTAGTATAATTATGCTATGTGTTATAAATCCTAATCTCTATGATGTTAATGAGGCAGTTTTAGAGGCAGTTATGTTAATGAGCAGGACACAATCTACAGGACTAAGTTATATCTTGAGTCAAGCTCTTTTGAGATATAAAAGAGAAAAGCAAGCAGAGAAGAGAGTGACTTCATTACCAGTAATCAAGAAGAGCCAGGAGTGGAACATGTCCTTTGGATCCAGGGTCCTGTACTTAGAAGCTTATAGACTAGGGGAAGATTGACGACAAGGACTTTTCCCCAGAGCCAACAGAGACAGAAAGCCTCCCCTTGGAGCTGGTACCCTGGATTTGGACTTCCAGCCTCCCAAAGTGTGAGAGAATAAATTTCCGTTTGTTAAGATTGCATGATAGAATTTTGCAAGACCAACGACTTCCTCATTATGAATACCTTTTTTCAACAACATAAATGGTGACTGTACACATGGACCTTGCCAAATGAAGTTCACAGGAATCAAATTGACTATATCTCTGGAAAGAGACAATGGAAAACCTCAATGTCATCAATCAGAAAAAGGTCAGGGACTGACTGCAGAACAGACCATCAATTGCTCATATGCAAGTTCAAGTTGAAGCTGAAGAAAATTAGAACAAGTCCATGAGAGCCAAAGTACTTCAGTATGTCCCAGTAGAATTTACAAACCACGTCAAGAATAGATTTGACATATTGAATACCAGTGACCAAAGACCAGACAAGTTGTGGAATGACATCAAGGATATCATACATGAAAAAAGCAAGAGGTCATTAAAAAGACAGGAAAGAAAGAAAAGACCAAAACGGATGTCAGAAGAGACTCTGAAACTTGCTCTTGAACACCGAGTAGCTAAAGGAAGTGGAAGAAATGATGAACAAAAAGAGCTGAACAGAAGATTTCAACGGGCAGCTCAAGAAGACAAAGTAAAGTATTATAATGACATGCTCAAAGACCTGGAGATGGAAAGCCAAAAGAGAATAACATGCTTGACATTTCTGGAGCTGAAAGAACTGAAAAAAAAAAAAAAAAAATCCAAGCCTCGAGTTGCAATACTGAAGGATTCTATGGGGGAAAATATTAAAAGACACAGGAAGCATCAAAAAAAGATGGAAGGAATATACAGAGTCACTATACCAAAAAAATTGGTTGAGGTTCAACCATTTCAGGAGGTATCATATGATCAGGAACTGATGGTACTAAAGGAAGAGATCCAACCTGCACTGAAAACATTGGTGAAAAACAAGGCTCCAGGAATTGACGGAATACCAATTGAGATGTTCCAACAAACGGCTACAACACGAAGTGCTCACTCGTCTATGCCAAGAAATTTGGAAGACAGCTACCTGGCCAACTGACTGGAAGAGATCCATATTTATGCCTGTTCTCAAGAAAGGTGATCCAACAGAATGTGGAAATTATAGAAGAACATCGTTAATATCACAGGCAAGTAAATTTTGAGGAAGATCATTCAAAAGTGGCTGCAGCAGTAGATGAACATGGAACTGCTAGAAATTCAAGGCAGATTTAGAAGAGGACGTGGAACCAGGAATATCATTGCTGATGTCAGATGAATCCTGGCTGAAGGCAGAGAATACCAGAAAGATATATACCTGTGTTTTATTGACTATGCAAAGGCATTGGATTGTATGGATCATAACAAATTATGGATAACATTTCAAAAAATGGGAATTCCAGAACACTTCATCATGCTCATGTGGAAGCTGTACATGGACCAAAAGGCAGTCATTTGAACAGAACAAGGGAATACTGTGTGGTTTAAAATCAGGACGGATATATCATTTCACCATACTTACTCAATCCATATGCTGAGCAAATAATCGGAGAAGTTGGACCATGTGAAGAACGGCATCACAACTCGCGTTATGCAGATGAAACAACTTTGGTTGCTGAAAGTGAAGAGAACTTCAAGCGCTTGCTGGTGAAGGTAAAGAAACATAAAGAAAACAAAAATCCTCACAACTGGACCAAGAAGCAACATCATGATAAGTGGAGAAAAGATTGAAGTTGTCAAGGATTTCTTTTTCCTTGGAGCCACAGTCCACACCCATGGAAGCAGCAGTCAGTAAATCAAATGATATATTGCATTGGGCAAATCTGCTGGAAAAGAACTCTTTAAAGTGTTAAAAAAAAAAAAAAAAAAAGCAAAGATGTCACTTTAAGGACTAAGGTGTGCCTGACCCAAGCCATGGTTTTTTCAATCACCTTATATGCACGTGAGAACTGGACAATGACGATGAAAGACTGAAAAAGAATTGATGCCTTTGAATTATGGTGTAGGCGAAGAATATTGAATATACCATGGACTGCCAGAATAATGAGCAAATCTGTTTTGGAAGAAGTGCAGCGAGAATGCTCCTTAGAAGCAAGGATGGTAAGAGTACATCTCACATACTTGGGCATATTATCAGGAGGGATCAGACCCTGGAGAAGAACATCGTGCTTTGTAAAGTGTAAAAAGAGGAAGACCCTCAAAGAGATGGATTGACCCAGTGGCTACAGTGATGGGCTCACACATAGCAGCAATTGTGAAGATGGCACAGGACCAGGCAGTATTTTGTTCTGTTGTACATAGGATCGCTATGAGCCTGAACCAATTCGAGGGCACCTAACAACAACAATTCACAAGGCAGTTGGGGAAACAGGGCTTTGTTGTCAGACAGATATGGATTGAGTACTGTTGTCACTCACTGTGTAATCTTGGGCAAGTCTCTGAGCCTCAGCTTTTTCATTATTAATATAGACATAAATACCTAACTTATAAACTTATAAGGTTAAATAAAAATGGCTTGGTACAGGACTTGGCCTATATTGAATATTTAATTGATGTTAGTTACAATTATGACCTTACAAGTGAAGAAAGTGTTCTTAAAAAAATAGATGATTTCCAACTGGACGAGGTGATCTCTAAAAGACCCTCAAACTCTAAAATCAAGGATTCGTTGAGTAGAGAATGTCTCTGAGCCCAGAAAAGGGGTTATAACATTTCATATATTTAACCTCTGTTGTCTGAAACCCTGTGATATAACTAGTGTGTTTTTCTCTAGGATGATGGAAGTTGCTTTTGAGTGGTTAATTCTGCAACTCATTGATATTTTTTGAAAGACGCTGGCACGCCATTTTTGAGATAGTAAAGGGAAATACCTTCTTGGTTTATTTCACAGGTTATTTTGATGATTAAATGAGATAATTGTTCCTGAAAAGCCACTGAAAATTGAAAAGCTTCATAGATGTACTATTTCCTAATCAGAACCTTTAAACTCGTTGCTGCCGAGTAGATTCCTGCTTAAAGCAACCCTATAGGACTTTTTTTTTTTTTTAATAGGACAGAGTAGAACTGCCCCACAGGAGTTCCAAGGTTGTAATCTTTGGGGAAGAGAAAGCAGACTGCCACGTCTTTTTCCCACGGAGAGGCTAATGGGTTCAAAGCGCCGACCTTTCAGTTAGCAGCCAAGTGCTTAACTGCTGCACCACCAGGGCTCCTTCAGAAACTTTAGTAGTGGCTGTATATGAGACTCGAGCCGTGGTGGTTAAATGCTTGGCTGCTAACTGAAAGGTCAGCGCTTTGAACCCACCAGCCGCTTGGAGAGAGAAAGACGTGGCAGTCTGCTTCCGTAAAGATTTACAGCCTTGGAAACCCTATGAGGCAGTTCTACTCTGTCCTACAGGATCACTAGGACTCAGAATCGACTCGATGGCATTGGGTTATATATGAGACTCAAAATTTTCTCTGAACAGTGACATTAGCTAACTTGTTAGCTGAAGGCCAGTTGGCTCCAACTCATGATGACCTTATGTATAAAAAAACAATTGGTGGTGGAATAGATTCAACTCATGGAGACCTCATGTATTTCAGATTAGAACTGCACTCCACAGAGTTTTCAAAGTTGCGACCTTTCAGAAGGAGATGGCCAGGCCTTTCTTCTGAGGCATCTCTGGGTAGGTTGGAACCGTCAACCTTTCAGTTAGTAATTCAGTGATTAACCATTTTTACAACCCAGGGATTCTGACCTTATGTATAACAGAATGAAATGTTGCCTAATCCTGTGCCATCTTCATGACCGATGACATGTTTGAATCTATTTTTGCAGCTATTGTGTAAATAGTATAGCTTAGTCCCTAAGAACTATATACCAGTGAAACCAGTTGCCTAGTAGTTGATTCCAACTAATGGCAACCCCATGTATGTCAGAGTAGAACTGAGCTCCACAGGATTTTCATGGCTGTGATCTTTTGGAAATAGACTGCCAGGCCTTTCTTCCAATGTGCCCCTGGGTGACTTCAAACCACTAACCTTCTGGTTAGTAGCCCAGTGCTTAACCATTTACACCACCCAGAGACTCCTAAGAACTATATACCCTTTGCTGTCATGTCGATTCCAACTCATAGTGACCCTATAGGACAGAGAAGAACTGCCCCATAGAGTTTCCAAGAGTGACTGATGGATTTGAACTGCCAACTATATATAAAAAAAAAAAAACCCAAACCTGTTGCCTTTGAGTTGATTTGGACTCATAGTCACCCTATAGGACAGAGTAGAATTGCCCCATAGAGTTTCCAAGGAGTGCCTGGAGGATTCAAACTGCTGACACTTTGGTTAGCAGCAGTAGCACTTAACCACTACACCACATCCATTTAACTGCTCCATGAATATTTTTTATTTTATTTACTTACATATTCTAAGCTTTTTGTCTCACCTTTAAAAATGAATAGCTACCCACAGATGTAATTAAGACAAGGGTCAAGAGCTTTGCGCATGTGCGGATATCCTGCACCCTAGTCCCCCACTTTGCGCTGATGCAGTTAATAAATGTTAAGGAGCCTGCAGAGAAAATGAATATGGTAAGTGATATTTAGCATTATGCTAATTATGTCACAGGAACAGATTATTGCAGAAATCAGTGTTCAGGGAGAGCTCTTAAAAGGATGACAGTCCATTGTTTAAAAATTAAAATTCCTACATTTGAAAAAATGAAAGTAATTTCCATTTGCTAAACACATTTTTTTTAAAGACATAGATTTTACACAGTTGTTCTGAAACTTTTTCTACTTTTATTTTTCCTACCTTTCCTTAAGCTATCATTACCGTGACTTGATGAGTTCTGGAAGGGATTCTAAAGCAGATCACAGAGGTAGATCTAAATGCCCGAGTTGGACCACACCAGTGTTTTACTTACCTGGAGAAACTAGGGCCACCCTGTGGCACACCTCATAGGCGCCATTTACATCAAAGACATTTTTTATTTTCCCTGCCCCCATCTCTTCGCTCATGCTGGTTTCTAAGTGTGCACTCCTGTTTCTCTTTGTTAAAATCCAATCATTCAAAGTCTATCTTGACAGTCACCTTGTCCAAGAAACTTTTTCTGATCCTCAAATCAAATGTGAGCTATCTCACCTTTGAAATATAAGAACACTTGTTTATACATTTCTAATGGGATGTAATCTTCCGCCTGTGCCGGTGTTTATATGCTTTCATAATCTAATTGGAATTTAAATTAATTGAGCAAGACTTTATTTTTATATCCCTGAAGAAGTTTTTAACATATAGAAGAAAATTCCTAAATAAATGAACTATTGAGACTTTGTTATGGATTGAATTTTTTTCCCCCCATGATTCCCCGTAATTTGTGGTTTTCCACCCTTTTGTGATCTGAAGTGCTTTTCCTAGGTATTTTAAATCCTACCTTTCTGATGTTAATGCGGCAGGATTAGAGGCAGTTATGTTAATGAGGCAGGCTTCAACGTATAGGATTAACTTGTTTGTTGAGTCAATCTCTTTTGAGATATAAGAGAGAGAACCCAGCAGAGAGACGGACCTTCTACCACCAAGAATAAAGAACCAGGAGGGGAGTGCATGCTTTGGACCTGGGATCCCTGCACTGAGAACCTCCTACACCAGAGGAAGATTGATGAAAAGTATATTCCCCCAGAGCCAAATATCAAAAACAGACTTAAATTCTCATTCTAGGTTCATCACCCACTAAGTATAACCAGTTAATGGAAGTTACCAAGTGTTTTCATAAAATTTATAAAGTCAATCTGGAACAAATAAATGCTATTTTCAGTGAGACAAAAGATCCTAAGTTTAAAAGTTAAATATTATTAGAAATATAAATGGCAACTTTCCACAAATAAACGGGCCCACAGCTATAATTCAAATATCAGACTGATGTTATTGTTGTTAGTTGCTGTCTACTGGGTTCTGACTCATAGTGACCCTATGTACAAGAGAAAAAAATACTGCCCAGACCTGCACTATCCTCACAATAGTTATGCGTGAGCCCATTGTTGCAGTCACTGTGTCAATCTATCTTGTTGAGGATCTTCCTCTTTTTTGCTGACCCTGTACTTTACCAAGCATAATGTCCTTCTCCAGGGACTGGTCCCTCCTGACATGTCCAAATTACTTGAGACGAAGTCCCGCCACCCTTGCTTCTAAGAAGCATTCTGGTTATACTTCTTCCAAGAAGTCCTATGCTTTGGTAAGACTTAAAAACAGCTTATGAAGACTTCTTGATTATGATAAGATTATATGGTTCTGAAGGAAAAAGTACTGTGCTTACAAATGCAGGCAGACGAAATCAACTTCGCTGCTTCATATGGGGACTCACAATTTGACCAAAGAGATGTGATCTAATTTATGACCTGTCCTATTGGCTTAATGAGGAGTAAAGACATCCAAACTTCGATGAAGGCAATGAATCCATCAAAAGCTTCCAGGATGTATGTATAGCTTGCCCCTGACTTCTGATGAAGGTTCCCAGTTCTGCACAAAGCCCCAAATGGTGAAAAAAGTCCAGCAAGGCCTCAAATAAGTTGGGAAAGCCCATAAACCAAACCAAAACCGATTGCCCTCGAATTGATTCCGACTCATATTGACCTTATAGGACACAGTAGAACTGCCCCATAGGGTTTCCAAGGAGCAACTGGTGGATTTGAACTGCTGACCCTTTGGTTAGCAGCCAAGCTCTTAACCACTTCACCAGAGATATGGAAAAGCCCTTAGGAGGCATAGTACATGAGGACCCACCAAAAACCAAACCTGTTGCCCTCGAGTTGATTCTGACCCATAGCAACCCTTTAAGACAGGATAGAACTGGCTCATAGCGTTTCTAAAGAGAGGCTGGTGGATTCGAACTGCCAGCCTTTTTGGTTAGCAGTCGTTATCACTTGACCCTGCTCCACCAGGGCTCCATGAGGACACACACACACACACACACAAAAACCCACTGCCGTTGAGTTGATTCTGACTCATAGTGACACTATAGGACAGAGTAGAACTGCCCCACAGAGTCTCCAAGGAGCACCTGGTGGATTTGAACTGCTGACCTTTTGGTTAGCAGCTGTAGCACTTAACCACTACACCACCAGGGTTTCCATGAGGACACAAGGGGGACCCAAATATGCCTGAGCCAATTATGTTTTTCACTATGAGACAGATGCCAATCTGTCAGGTAATAATTGCACTTCATCTAGACTTTTTCATCTTGGTCTTTGTCTTGCTTGTCTTCTACTCATGCTCCATTACTGGGTGTGGCACGTTTACCATATAGCAAGCCATCTTGTGCTGCAATCACACCTGTGGGTTGATGAAAGGAAAGGAAAACTCTTGATAAGATGGCACAAGAAGATAGCAAAAACAATCCTTGACAACCCTCAAACCAACAAGAAACATGAAGAATGGTTAAAGAATACTCAGTAGAAGGTTCTGAAATGTTGCCAAGTAAAGTCTCATTTATACACTGAGCGACTTTACTTTTAGCATGACTCACTCATTCATGTATTCATTTCCATATGCTGTTATAGAACTTGGGAGGCATAGGCTCTCGGAATAGAAATAATAAAGCCTAGTTTTTACCCTCAGGGATCTCAGTCTACTCAGAAAAATTGGAACACAATGTAAAAGATCACTTGGGCTGCAATGAGCTCAAGGAGCAGCAACTAACTTGCCTCTGGGATTATGTGAGTGTCCTTTGGTTTAGGAATGATAACTTAGTTCCCCAGGTGCATGAGAGAGGAAGAGAAAGAGTCATTCCAGGCAGATCTCACAGCATATGCAAGGCTACGGCAAAAGAAAGATGGAGTAGTCTCACGCAGTTGAAGCTTAGGGCATGGAGGGAACGGTGCTGGGAGCAGAACATGAAAACATCTGATGAGCACTTTCCACGTGGGGGAAAAGGTTCATCAGGAAGGAGTCAAGAAATCTGTGTCTAATGCTGTCTGGGGCCATTGTGTTTTCTTTTTTTTCTTCACAGAATGTGCCCAGAATGTCAGCTAAGCCAGTACTTTAAATTCTTCCTCCCTCTCCTACCCCACTGGGGGTTCTGCAATGTGTTTCAGTGAGAACTTTTACAATCTCAAATGTTTTTGGTAGAGATTGTAAGCCATCACATGGCTACTGAGAGGAAATTCCCCTTAAGACGTACTATATTTACTACAATTCATTCATTGATATTACCTTTTTTTTTCTATATTGACTCACTAGATACTTTGTTATTACTGAAGCTCAAAGAAGATTTAAGGAAAAGTTTTTGGATAGTTGTCATTGAATGGAAGTATAATAATGATAAAATGTGAGTTTTTCTGGAAGCAAAGATGCAAAAGTTTTTCTCTAAGCCCCTGAAAACAAAAACAGTCTGTACTTATTAGACTGTAGAACACTTTCATCCAGACCAGACATGCTGCATGAACCTCCACAAAGTCATTGAACAGAAAGTTACTGAGAGGCAAATTGCAGCAGTACAAAGAACTTTCAAAACTTTATAGATAGAAGAAGTCCTTGTGCCATTTATTAAGACAAAAATTAAGGCCAGACCCTCCTTTGCAGAGCACAGATTCTCCCCACGGAGTTACATGGAAAGCTAGAACATGGAGTTAGGTTTTGTCTCAATAAATCATATAAAAATATAAGACCCACAAGCTGGAACTCTGTTTCTAGTTGATAAAGTGCAAGACAACAAATCCACACTATATCAAACATATTTGTGACCTTTCTGAACAAGCAGCACGTCTGATTCTTTCATCCCTACCCTCACTCTCTAAACATATAGTAAAACAATGATGACCTGTGGATTTGAAAGATAAATGAAGGCTTCACAGTGCAAACGTGTTGTGCACGCCACTTGGCTTTTAAGAAAACCCATCAGAAATTCCAGAAAGAAAAGGTATAACCCCTTGTATTTTTCTCTCTTTTCAAACACTTAAAGAGTTATTTTGCTGTGACTGGTAACTGATAGAAACAAAAGTCAAATTTCCTTCCCCTGGGGGAAATCCAGACCTGTGCCCTCTACCCCTACTAGGTTGAGAACACCCTTAGCGGAGTCCGATGGCAGTCTTGTGTCAACAAGAGAGTTCTCAGAGCAGGTGAAGTGGAGTTATCTTCTCAGGCTTGACTTGCCTTTTTAAAGCACAGGTTCTCCCCATGACGTTATTGGAAAGTCCACAGTATTGTGTCTAGTGGCTCAGTTTGGTCTTAAAACAGATCAAATGCAATCATGTATCTATACTTAGGAAAAAAGGCTGAGAGAGAGGGTGGTTGTCGTTCAGAACAGGAAATAAGAAAGAAAAGGAAGTATGATTTTTCCCTATTGGTAATTGTTACAGTTAGTGAAGGATCTTACCAGTGTAAGAAAAAGCCATTGTCAAGTTATTCCTTATGAATCTAAAGACTTCTTCCCTTACCTGGCCTGCAATGCAAAGTCCTCCTTTTTGTTTTCTGGAGGTTCAGCTCAATCTCAATCTTATTGCCTTCCTTTCTAACAATCACGCTCCTTAACTGGCTGCTAACTATGGCTATTATTGCTCAACAGCATTTTATTCTGAAGTAAACTGCTTCTATTCCCTAATGACTATTTATGTTATAGATGTACAAGACGAAAGAGATACTAGCAAAGACAGAGGGTCTTTAAATAACTTTCACTGTAGAAATTTTTTTTATTGTGCTTTAAGTTAAAGTTTACATTTCCAGTCAGTTTCTCATAAAAAACTTATACACACATTATTATATGACCTTAGTTGCACCCTATAGTGTGACAGCACACTCCTTCTCTCCACCCTGTATTTCCCATGTCCATTCAACCAGCTCCTGTGGCCCTCTGCCTTCTCATCTCACCTCTAGACAGGAGCTGCCCCCATAGTCTCATGTGTCTACTTGAGCTAAGAAACACACTCCTTACCAGTATCATTTTTATGTCTTATAGTCCAGCCTAATCTTCTTCTGAAGAGTTGGCTTTGGGAATAGTTTTAGTTTTGGCTAACAGAGAGTATGGGGGCCATGACCTCTGGGGTCCCTCCAGTCTCAGTCAGACCATTAAGTCAGGCCTTTTTACTAGAATTTGATGTCTGCATCCCACTTTTCTTGTGTTCCATCAGGATTCTCTGTTGTGTTCCCTGTCAGGGCAGTCATTGGTGGTAGCTGGGCACATCTAATTCTTCTGCTCTCAGGCTGATGGAGTCTCTGGTTTATGTGGCCGTTTCTTTCTCTTGGGCTCATATTTTCCTTATATCTTTGGTGTTCTTCATTCTCCTTTGCCCCAGGTGGGTTCAGACCAATTGATGCATCTTAGATAGCCACTTCCTAGCGTTTAAGACCCCAGGCACCACTCACCAAGGTGGGATCCAGAACGTTTTCCTAATACACCTTGTTATGCCCATTTACTTAGACTTCCCCTGAAACCATGGTCCTCAGACCTCCTCCCCTGCTACTTTGTCCCTAGAAGTGTTTGATTGTATTCAAAAAACTTCTTAGCTTTTGGATTAGTCCAGTAGTGCTCACTTCCCCTGTATTGTGTGTTGTCCTTCCCTTCACCTAAAATAATTCTTGTTAATTGTAGAAATTCTTATTCCCTGCAGGTAGAGGGATTGTTAATTCTTTAAAGAGTTCATCTGAAAGGATTAGAAACAACAAGAATTGATCATATCTCACCATCAAGAAGCTAAGTGTCTAGTTGAATTTCCTATTGCAGAATTGTTTTCTTAGTAAGGGTGTGTTTAGCCATTGCCCATCACCCATGACCATGCAAAATATTCAAGAGAGAACTGAAAAGAAAACTTGAGCTCTTTAGAATTCATCTCTTTTTCCACTGGAAATTGATGTCCCTTCTTTGCCTAGGTAGATTTTTTTTTTTTTTTAATTAGGAACATTTAGTTACAAATAATATTCTACTTTTTAATCTTCCTGATACAGTTTCAGAATCATGAGTAACTAAAAACAATTTAAATAACTTAGAAATGTATATAATGTATATATTGCAGGGAGAGAAGGAGTACTCTTCATGTTGGTCTATTTACTATACTTTGGATAATCATCATTTATTTATTTCAGTATAGCTTTATCCATCCAGTCTTCTCTATTCTCCTTCCTGGTGATCTCACCATTTTCATAATTTTAAGTAACACCTATATACCATCTATATATCGATGACTCCCTCATTTATGCAGCTTTTTCTTCTCTCATCACAGATGTTGGGAGGATGGTCTGCCACTATGATTTCCATCTGGGCTGACTAAGCTGAAGCCTTGAACTCAGGACATTCTCTGATAAGGAGGCTGGTAATTGAGCGTCTCTCGCTCCCAGTTCCTCTTCCTTGTCAGAGAAGCTTTCCTCCCTGTTCTGAGCTCACAGTAACTTTCTCTGTCTCTTGCTAAGCGTGTACCCCAGGGGAGGCAGTTTCTCCTGTTGACTTAAAAAAAAAAAAAAAAAATTTTTTTTTTTTTATCGTTAATCGAAGGAGCACTTGGCTGCTAACTGAAAGGACCCGCCAGCCGCACCACAGGAGAAGGATGTGTCAGTCTGCTCCTGTAAAGATTTACAGCCTTGGAAACCATATGGGGCAGTTTTACTCTGCCCTACAGAGTTTGCTCTGACTCAGAATTCACTTGCTGACAATGGGTTTGGTTTTTGGTTTATCATTAATCAGAAAATGCAGGCTCACAAAATAAATCTTGTAGCTAGGTGGGACAGAATGTTCTTTCTGGTTATGCTGTTTTGCACTGGAACAAAAGACAACGGCCTGGTCAAATGTGCCTGAACAAAGGCCCCTTCCTCTTATCCCCTTTCCAGCATGCATACTCTTCTGGTTTACACTATAAAAACCCCAGGCCCAAGTGCCCCTTTGTTCCCTTGCCCACAATGTATCAAAGTGCCGGTAGAGGGGTAACCAAACATCTCACCCTTGGACGGGAGCCTTTTGGGAGAATCTGGTTCCTGCTAAACTCTACTCTGTTTATCACATAAAGACCTATGACCATGTCAGTGAGTAGTGTGATTATTTGTTCTGACCCAAAGAGCCCTGCACTGTCTGATTTATTTCACTTGCTACCTTGAAACAGACTTCTACTTGATATTTTTGACTTCTTATGTAATCTTAAACTTAATGTGACCTTATGAACAGATACTTCACCGAAGAAGACATTCAGATGGCTAACAAACACATGAAGAAATGCTCAGGATTATTACCATTAGAGAGATGCTACAGTGAGATACCACCTTACCCCGACATTACTGGCACTAATCAAAAAAATAGAAAATAACAAATATTGGAGAAGCTGTGGGGAGATTGGAACTCTTATACACTGCTGGGGGGAATGTAAAATGGTACAACCACTATGGAAAATGGTATGGTGCTTCCTTAAAAAGCTAGAAATAAAAATACTATATGGCCCAACAAACACACTCCTAGGCATATACCCTAAAGAAATAAAAGCCATGGCACAAATAAGCATATGCACACCCATGTTCACTGCAGCATTATTCACAATAGTAAAAATATGGAAATAACCTAAGTGCCTATCAACAGATAAACAGATTAATAAACTGTGGTACATACATAATGGAATACTATGCAACAATAAGGAAGAATGATAGATCCCTGAAATATCTCACAACATGAATGAATTTGGAGGACATTATGCTGGGTGAGATAAATCAATCATAAAAGGACAAATATTGTTTAAGAGACCACTATTATCAAGAAAGAAGAAAATGTTTACACACAGGAGAAAAAAAAAATTCTTAATGGTTTCCAGGGATGGGAGGGGGAGAGAGGGAAAATTACCAAATAGATGGAAGACATGTGTTAATATTAGTGAAGGGAAATGCAATACGCAATATGGGGGAAGTCAGCAAAACATGACCAAGGCAAGGGAGGATACTGAGAGGAACACAAGAAGAGAAGGCAGCAATGGTTATTACTTATAACATAGGTAACCCTGCAACAATAATGTTAACAAACAATAATTTATAAATGGATATATGGGTAAGTAACAAAAAACCCATTGCCAAAGGTAGATAGGTATGCCAAAAGGTGTGGGAGGGTGTAAGGGAACACACTTACCTGCAGATATAAATTTGGTGCTAGATATTTCTACGTACATAACTATAGATGCTGCTTATGTATTAATATAGACAATAGAGCACACAAAGGCCACAGTTAGGGCAACTTTTTAGACACAACCAAACACCTTGTGGGAAGAAGTTCCTAGGCTTGAAGGCAAAGGATCATAAGCTCAGGGAACACCTCCATCAGTTGACACAACATAGGCCATAAAGACATCCTACTTTGGTGAGTAGCATTTGGGGTCTTAAAAGCTTGAGAGTGGCCATCTAAGGGGCAACCATTGGTCTTTTACTGTCTGGAGCAAAGGAGAGTGAGGAAAATCAAAGACTCAAGGGAGCAATTAGTCCAAAGGACTAATGGACCACATGAACCACGGTCTACATGACCCTGACACCAGAAGAACTAGGTGGTACCCAGTTACTACTACTGACCATTCTGCCTGGGATCACAACAGAGGGTCCCAGACAGAGAGGGAGAAAAATTGTAGCGCAACAACAACAAAAATTCACAAAAAAGACCAGACTAACTACTCTGACAGAGACCTGAGGCAGAGGAACCCCTGAGTCTATGGTCCTAGGACACTCTTCTGAACTGGAAGTGAAGCCATTCCCAAAGACCACCTTTCAGCCAAACCATAGACACACCATAAAATAAACAATAACGCCCAGGAGGAACGCGCTCCTTAGAACAATCAATTATACAAGATCAAAAGGGCAACATTTGCCCAAAAGCAAAGATGAGAAGGCAGGAAGGGGTAGAAAATCAGTACAAAAGGAAATGGGAAATCTAGAGCGGAAATGTCCTGACAAATTGAGGGGAATGAAACCAATGTTATGGAATACCTTATGTACCAACTATAGAAACAGAAACTAATTTGCTATATAAACTTTCACCTAATTTACAATTAAAAAAAAAATACATATGAAATATATATATATATATATATATATATATATATATATATATATATATATATATATATATATATATATACTTAACTTAATGTGACCCAAACTGAACTCTTGGTATTCTTCATTCTAAACCTGGTTTCTCCCCAATTTTTCCTATCTCAGAATATGATATTATCCAACTACATTTTAAAGCTAAAATCTTGGGGCTTGTTCTTGACTCCTCTTTCCTTCCCTATCCCCATGTTTCCAAAGGGAAGTCTTGTTGTTCTATCTCGAAAATACATCTTGATTTGCCTCCTCTCTCCATCTCCACTCCCATGACCCTCAACCAAGTAACTATGGTCTCCCAACTGGACTACTGTAACAGCCTTCTAACGAGTCTCCCCTCGTTCACCCTTGGATCTCTAAAATCGATAGTCACACTTAGCAGCCTGTGTGGCTTTTTAAGAATTCAGCTACTCCTCTAAAAACCTAGTCTTCTGACCAAAGTGTCTTAGTAGTTACCAGGGGGTGGAAGGGAGAGAGGGGAAGAGGAGGCCACTGCTTAGGGGGCACTAAGCTCCTATCAAAGGTGATGGGAAAATCTGGAGATAGATAGTGATGGTGGTTGCACAATATGATGAATGTAATCAGTGTCACTGAACTGTACATGTAAACAATGTTGCAATGGCAAATGTTTTGTTATGTATATTTTATCGTAATTAAAAAAGTTCAATGTAAAAAAAACAAAACACAAAAAACATATTCTTCTAAAAAAAAAACCCTTTATAAAGTTCCCTTCGCCCTTGGAATTATACACAAACTCTTAACCATGGCCTGTAAGCCTCTCCATTGTTTCAGTTACAGCTGCTTCCTTTCCATTTCTCAGAAATTTTCCATCTCAGTTTTCACATTTCCTATTCTCTTGGGCTAAAAGATCTTATGCCAGGAAGGCTGGTTCTGAGTCTCAGTTAGTATTCAATTTCAATGGCACCTCTTTAGGGAGGCTTTCCTTAATTACTCTATCTAATGTAAGCCTCCCCAGTTCACTAGTTCCTCCAGGTACTCAAAGCTCCAATAATAGTCTGTAATTATTTAATGTATTTATTTGAGTTTGTTTATGGTGTATTCACCCTACGATAAAGGAAGCTTCCTGCGGGCAGATATGCCACCTCTCCTTGTCACTACAGGGCCTAGTAAAGGTAGGTACTCAAAAAATATTTGTTAATAAATAAATACTAACACTCTCACCTCACACCAAAACCTTGTTGTATCATATCATTCGATTTTTCAGCACAGTAATTTTGGTCTGAATTTTCTAATATCCACACATTTTCACATTTTTACCAGGCTGTACTCAGGGGCAGATTACTCAATAAGTAAGGTAAGCATGGGTTTACTTGTGCTTACTTACTACTCTGTAGTGAACAATTACCCAAGGTTTTCAAAACATCAAAGATTCTGCATCTAGGTATGGCTGGCATCTTTGATGTGGTGAAAAACATGTGATGAAAAACATCTGAAACTGTTCATTACAGATTAGTAAGTAAACACAAGTAAGCCTGTGCTTACGTTGCTTATTGGGTACTCCATCCCTGTCAGGGATTGTAAATTTTTTTTTCCTTCAGTTTCTTTTTTTAAAATTTTATTGTGCTTTAGGTGAAAGTTTATAGCTCAAGACGTTAATTTCTCATTGAAAAATCTATACACATATTGTTTTGTCATATTGGTTGCAATCCCCACAATGTGACAGCACATTCTTCCTTTCCACCCTGGGTTCCCTGTGTCCATTCGTCCAGTTCCTGTCCCTTCCTGCCTTCTCAACTTGCGTTTGGACAGGAGCTGCCCATTTGGTCTCATACATTTGATTGAACTAAGAAGCACATTCCCCACTTGTGTTAATATTTGTTTTACAGGCCTGTTTAATCTTTGTGTGAAAAGTGGGCTTTAGGAATGATTTTGTTTCTGGGTTAGCTGAGTGTCCAGGGGCCATAGTCTAGCGAGTTCCTACAGTCTCTGTCAGACCAATAAGTCTTGTTGTTTTCCATGAATCTGAATTCTATTCTACATTTTTCTCCCACTCTGCCTGGTCTGTTGTCATCACTGTCAGAGTGGAAGTTGATGGTAGCCGGGCACCATCTAGTTCTTCCTGTCTCAGGCTGATAGAGTCTCTGGTTTATGTGGTCCTTTGATTCTTTGGGTTAATATTTTCCTTGAGTTTTTGGTTTTCTTCATTCTCCTTTGCTCTGGACAGAATGGGACCAATAGATGTATCTTAGATAGCTGCTTGTAAATTTTTAAGACCTCAAACACTATCCATCAAAGTAGGATGTAGTGTATATAATTTTTGGAGATTGTACTACAACATAAAGAAAACAACAATCCTCACAACTGGACCAATAAGCAACATCATGATACATGGAGAAAAGATTGAAGTCGTCAAGGATTTCATTTTACTTGGATCCATAATCAATGCACGTGGAAGCAGCAGTCAAGAAGTCAAACGACGCATTGCATTGGGCAAATCTGCTGCCAAAGACCTCTATAAAGTGTTAAAAAGCAAAAATATCACCTTGAAGACTAAGGCGTGCTTGACCCAAGCCATGCTGTTCTCAGTAGCCTCATGTGCATGTGAAAGGAAGATCAAGGAAGAATCGATGCCTTTGAATTGTGCTGTTGGTGAAGAATACTGAATATACCATGGACTGCTAGAAGAACAAACAAATCCGTCTCGGAAGAAGTACAGCCCAAATGCTCCTTAGAGACAAGGATGGTGAGAGTATGTCTCACATACTTTGGACATGTTAACAGGAGAGATCAGTCCTTGCAGGACATCATGCTTGGTAAAGTAGAGGGTTAGTGAAAAAGAGGAAGACCCTAAATGAGATGAATTGACACGAAGGCTGCAACAACGGGCTTAAGCATAACAACAATTGTGAGAATGGTGCAGGACTGGGCAATGTTTTGTTCTGTTGTACATAGGGTCACTATGAGTTGGAGTTGCCTGGATGGCACCTAGCAACAACACAATTTTTGCTAAATATAGTTTACTCACCTTTTAACGATGTTAAACATTTTTCTATAATTCCATGTTAATGATGTACATATATTCTATTGTGAAGATACGCCTTAATTTATTTAACAATATTCAAGAAATATCAGTTGAACATGTTTGTGTCAGGTACTCTGTTAGACTCATTGAAAGTTATTATGAATAAGATACAATTTCCTTTTTCAAAGAGTTTACAATTAAATGGGTGATGCAGTCTAATAGCAAGGCAATTGCATGACAGGGGGCTAAAACTATAATAAACCAGTTCTATTGAGTGGATTCCAGCTCATCGTGACCCCATGTGTGTCAGAATAGAACTGTGCTCTGAGGGTTTTCAGTGGCTGATTTTTTGGAAGTAGATTGCCAGGTCTTTCTTCCAAGCACCTGAATCTTGATTAGACCTTGATATGAAAAGGATAATTGGAAATTTGAATATTAGAAGCTATTAGGAAGTTATTGTTAGTAATGTAATGGTTATGTAGGAGAATGTTCTTATCTTCCAGAAAGTCATACTGGAATGTTAAAGGTTGAATTGTCATCCCATGTGTAACTGAATTTGAAATAGTACAGTGAGAATAAACAAATGCACACAGATAAGTGGAGGAAGCAAAGTTTACAAAATGTCAAAAATTGTTACATCTAGATCAGTTATGTCCAACAGAAATGCCATGTGAACTACATATGTGAGTCCTTTAGGAGCACATTTTAAAAAGTAAAAAGAAACAGATGAAAGTAATTAAAAAAAATTTATTGTGCTTTAAGTGAAAGTTTACAAATCAAGTCAGACTTTCATACAAAAATTTATATACACCTTGCTATATACTCCTAATTGCTCTCCCCCTAATGAGACAGCCCGCTCCTTCCCCCCACTCTCTCTTTTTGTGTCCATTCTGCCAGCATCTAACCCCCTCTGCCCTTTCATCTCCCCTGCAGATAGGAGATGCCAACATAGTCTCAAATGTCTACATGATCCAGGAAGCTCATTCTTCACCAGCATCTTTTTCTACCCCGTTGTCCAGTCCAATCCCTGTCTGAAGAGTTGGCTTTGGGAATGGTTCCTGTCCAGGGCTAACAGAAAGTCTGGGGGCTATGATCACTGGGGCCCCTCTAGTCTCAGTCAGACCATTAAGTCTGGTCTTTTTATGAGAATTTGGGGTCTGCATCCCACTGCTCTCCTGCTCCCTCAGGGGCTCTCTGTTGTGTTCCCTATCAGGGCAGTCATCCATTGTAGCCAGGCACCATCTAGTTCTTCTTGTCTCAGCGTGATGTAGTCTCTGGTTATGTGGCCCTTTCTGCCTCTTGGGCTTGTAATTACCTTGTGTCCTTGGTGTTCTTCATTCTCCTTTGGTCCAGGTGGGTTGAGGCCAATTGATGCATCTTAGATGGCCGCTTGCTAGTGTTTAAGACCCCAGACACCATTCTTCAAAGTGGAATGCAGAATGTTTCCTTAATACATTTTATTACTCCAATTGACTTAGATGTCCCCTGAAACCATGGTCCCCAAACCCCCACCCCTGCTACGCTGGCCTTAGAAGCATTCAGCTTATTCAGGAAACTTCTTTGCTTTTGGTTTAGTCCAGTTGTGCTGACCTCGCCTGTATTGTGTGTTGTCTTTCCCTTCACCTAAAGTAGTTCTAATCTACTATCTAATTAGTGAATACCCCTCTCCCACCACCCCTCCCTCCCCCCTCTCTTAGCCATCAAAGAATATTTTCTTCTCTGTTTAAGCTATTTCTTGAGTTCTTATAATAGTGGTCTTATACAATATTTGTCCTTTTGCAACTAATTTCACTCAGCATAATGCCTCCAGATTCCTCCATGTTATGAAGTGTTTCACAGATTCAACACTGTTCTTTATCGATGTGTAGTATTCCATTGTGTGAATATACCATAATTTATTTATCCATTCATCTGTTAATGGGCACCTTTGTTGCTTCCATCTTTTTGCTATTGTAAACAGTGCTGCAATGAACATGGGTGTGCATATATCTGTTCATGTAAAGGCTCTTATTTCTCTAGGATATAGTCCAAGGAGTGAGATTGCTGGATCACATGGTAGTTCTATTTCTAGCCTTTTATGGAAGCGCCGAATTGATTTCCAAAGTGGTTGTACCATTTTACATTCTCACCAGCAGTGTATAAGTGTTCTGGTTTCTCCACAACCTCTCCAACATTGATTATTTTGTGTTTTTTGGATTAATGCCAGCCTTGTTGGAGTGAGATGGAATCTCACTGTAGTTTTGATTTTCATTTCTCCAATGGCTAATGATCGTGAGCATTTCCTCAGGTATCTGTTAGCTACCTGGATGTCTTCTTTAGTGAAGCATCAGTTCATACCTTTTGCCCATTTTTTAATTGGGTTATTTGTCTTTTTGTAGTTGAGTTTTTGCAGTATCACGTAGATTTTAGAGATCAGATGCTGATCGGATAGGTCATAGCTAAAAACTTTTTCCCAGTCTTAGGTAATCTTTTTACTCTTTTGGCCAAGTCTTTGGATGAACATAGGTGTTTGAGTTTTAGGAGCTCTCAGTTATCTAGCTTTTCTTCTGCATTGTTAGTAATGTTTTGTATACTGTTTATGCCATGTATTAAGATTCCTAACGTTGTCCTATTTTTTCTTCCATGATCTTTATTGTTTTCGATTTTATATTTAGGTCTTTGATCCACTTTGAGTTCATTTGTGTGCGTAGTGTGAAGCATGGGTCTTGTTTCATTTTTTTTTTTTGCCGATGGACATCCAGTTATGCCAGCACCATTTGTTCAAAAACCTGTCTTTTCCCCATTTAACTGATTTGGGGCCTTTTTCAAATATCAACTGCTCATACGTGGATGGATTTATGTCTGGATTCTCAATTCTGTCCCATTGGACTATGTATCTGTTGTTGCACAAGTACCAGGCTGTTTTGACTATGTGGCGGTATAATAGATTCCAAAATCAGGTAGAGTGAGGCCTCCCACTTTCTTCTTCTTTTTCAGTAATGCTTTATTTTTCCGGGGCCTCTTTCCCTTCCACAGGAAATTGGTGATTTGTTTCTTCATCTCATTAAGAAATGTCTTTGGAACTTGGATCCAAATTGCATTGTATCTATAGATTGCTTTTGGTAGACTAGACATTTTTATAATGTTAAGTCTTCCTATCCAGGAACAAGGTATGTTTTTCCACTTATGTAAGTCTCTTTTGGTTTCTTGCAGAAGTGTTTTGTAGTTTTCTTTGTATAAGTCTTTTACATCTCTGGTAAGATTTATTCCTAAGTATTTTATCTTCTTGGGGGCTACTGTAAATGGTATTGATTTGGTTGAAACTAATTTTAATAATATATTTTGTTGAAACTAATATAGCCCATATTTTATCATTTCAGCATGTAATCATTATAGAAACTATTTTACATTCTTTTTTTATACTACTTTGAAATCCAATATATATTTCGTCATTCTGACACATCTCAATTTGAAGTAGCCACGTTACGGACACTCAATAGCCGCTTGTAGAGAGTGGCTACTGTATTGGATAGTGCATGTCTAGCTAGATGCTGGATATATGGGTGTTGATTGTTTTATGGTTTTCCGTATGTTTGAAATTTTTTCATAAGCAACTAGTATATGACTTAAAACAGTATGCAAACTTTAAGATATTTGATGCACAGTCCCTTCCACAAGTTCTTACCAATTCACCAGCAGCATATCATTATGTCCCAATAGCTTTATTATTTCTCATCATCTCATGGCAGTTGTACTAGTTAACAAGGAAAAGAACAAAAACACACAAATGAAAAACAACTTGACAAAGAATGGCATTTGTTTTGTTAACTTATTCAGTTGGACACTTTGAGTACTATTTTGTTTTTCTTTTGTGATTAATTATCCATGTCGTCAGATTATTTTTCTACAGATATACTCATCTTATCTTTTTTGATTTATAAGAGTTCTTTATATTTAGAGATTATAAATATTGCAAACCACCTAATAGTCGCAGTGCTCTAAAGTGCTGAAACATCATTCATTAGATATCTCTCCGCAATAGAAGTTTCCCAAGGGTATGGACTTTTGTCTGCCTTGTTCACTGGTGCCCTCATTGTATACTACACAGAGAATGCTCAGTATTCACTCAGGATTGTTGAATGAATCAATAGTTGTCCCTGCCACTCTTTTGGTTAGCAGCTGAGCAAGTTAATTACAACATTTAGAGTCATCTATGTTGATCTATTTCTGAAAAATCAGCCATTGAAAATCTTATGGATCATGGTTCTACTCTGACACACATGAGAGTGCCTTGAGTTGGAGTCGATGGCACCTGGTTGGTGGATTAGTCCAAAAACCAAAACCCAGTGCTGTCAAGTCGATCCTGACTCATAGCGACCCTATAGGGCAGAGTGGAACTGCCCCATAGAGTTTCCAAGGAGCACCTGGCAGATTCGAACTGCCTACCCTTTGGTTAGTAGTCGTAGCACTTAACCACTATGCTGCCAGGGTTTCCGGTGGGTTGATA
The DNA here is from genome assembly GCF_030014295.1 of Loxodonta africana. Lineage (NCBI taxonomy): Eukaryota > Metazoa > Chordata > Mammalia > Proboscidea > Elephantidae > Loxodonta > Loxodonta africana. The sequence continues at coordinate 40,575,708 of NC_087355.1, read as the reverse complement.
TAAGGTGAGTTGGTATATAACTGTGTATCTCTACACCCACGTATCATTGTTAGCTATTCTGTGTGCATATATTTTCCTCTACAACTAGAATATAGGCGAGGTGAGAAGAGTAATAAACATCTTTATTCTTCTTTCTATGCCACACAGCCCCAAGGATTGAAATTTCAACATAAGGGGCCTAAGAATGACTGATTAATTCTAGTATGGCCCAAGACTGAATTGTCTGTGGGTCTTGCTCATAGTCAGTTTCCCCCAAATGTTTGGGATGACACTGTGGTATTTTTTTTACCGTAAAAGAACATAATTTCGGTTTCGTTATAGCAACTGGTCAAATGTATCATCAGGGATTCAGCCAATGAAAGAGGAAGAATCTATCTGTAACAGAAGGGTGATTTTGCAAGAGCTGATTAAGGAGGTCAGTGGCTAACAACGTTGCTGTTGGACTCAGTAAAGCTCTTCCGGTGGACTGTACAAATTACTAACTGGGTGACCTAGGGCAAGTCACTTAAACCTCAATAACCTCAATAACCTCCAAAAAACAAATCAAAACAAAACTTCCTATTCTCCCCATTCACAAAGTTACTCAGGTCCACAACCTAGGAGTGATCTTTAACCCTTCCTTCTCTTGTATTTAATCCACCATCAAATTGTGTTGATTTTAAATGTAGCATGCGTACTGAATCTGTTTATGCCTCTCTGTCTATACTTCCCTACTCCAGTCCAGCACTCTAGGTGGAGCCTCAGTGTCCACTCTTCCCACTCCATTCTCCTACAAGCCATTCTTGCCATTCCCCTCTCCCACAACCCAGCTTTTACTTTTAAAAACAGTCATTTCCCAATAAAATTAGAAAAAAATTAAACTCTTTAAATCCATTGTCGTAAAGTGGATTCTGACCCATAGTGACCTTTATAGGGCAGAGTAGAGCTGCCCCACGCGGTTTTCAAGGCTGTAATCTTTAAGGAAGCAAACTACCACATTATTCTCCCATGGAGCAGCTGGTGGGTTCGAATCACTGACCTTTTGGTTAGCAGCCAGCACTTAACGACTGCCCCCACCAGAGATCCTTATCAAACTTGCTACTAGGGCCAAATACTAAGGCCAAAGATGGAGAAAATGAAGATTTTTACCAATTTCTGCAGTCTGAAATTGATTGAACATGCAATCAGGGTGCATTGATAATTACTGATGACTGGAATGTGAAAGATGGAAAAAAATATGAAGTATTGGTAGTTGGAAAATATGGCTTTGGTGATAGAAATGTTGCTGGAGGCCACTTGATAGAATTTTGCAAGACAAACTGCTTCTTTATTGCAGATACCTTTTTTCAACAACATAAATAGTGACTATACACGTGGACTTCACCAGGTGGAATACACAGGAATCAAATCTACTACATCTGTGGAAAGAGGCGACGGAAAAGCTCGATATCATCAGTCAGAACAAGGCTAGGGGCTGACTCTGGAGAAGACCATCAATTCCTTATACGCAAGTTCACGTTGAAGGTGAAGAAAATTAGAACAAGTCCATTAGAGCCAAAATACAACCGTGAGTATATCTCACCTGAATTTAGAGACCATCTCAAGAACAGATTTGACACATTGAACACTAATGAACGAAGATCAGATGAGCTGTGGAATGACATCAAGGACGTCATACATGAAGAAAGCAAGAGGTCATTAAAAACACAGGAAAGAAAGAAAAGACCAAAATGGGTGTCAGAAGAGACTCTGAAACTTGCCCTTGAACATCGAGTAGTTAAGGTGAGAGGAAGAAATGATGAGGTAAGAGAGCTTAACAGAAGATTTCAAAGCGCAGCTTGGGAGGACAAAGTAAAATATTACAATGACATGTGGAAAGACCTGGGGATAGAAAACCAAAAGAGGAGAAAATCTTTGACATTTCTCAAGCTGAAAGAACTGATGAAAAAATTCAAGCCTCGAGTTGCAATACTGAAGGATTCTACGGGGAAAATATTAAATGAAAAACAAAAATATTTCACATTAAAAGAAGATGGAAAGAATACACAGAATCACTGTACCAAAAAGAATTGGTTGAGGTTTAACCATTTCAGGAGGTAGCATATGATCAGGAACTGGTGGTACTGAAGGAAGATGTACAAACTGCACTGAAAGCACTGGCAAAAAACAAGGTTCCAGGAATTGTTGGAATACCATTTGAGATGTTTCAACAAGTGGATGCAGCACTGTGCCAAGAAATGTGGAAGACAGGTACTTGGCCAATCAACTGGAAAAGGTCCATATTTATGCCTATTCCAAGGAAAGGTGATTCAACCGAATGCAGAGATTATTGGGTAATATCATTAGTATCACAGGCAAGTAAAATTTTGCTGAAGATCATTCAAAAGCAACTGTACCAGTACTTCAACAGGGAACTGCCAGAAATTCAAGCTGGATTCAGAGGGGGATGTGAAACCAGGGATGTCATTGCTGATGTCAGATGGATCCTGGCTGAAAACAGAGAATACTAGAAAGATGTTTACCTGTGTTTTATTGACTACGCAGAGGCATTGGACTGTGTAGATCATAACAAATTATAGATAACATTGCTAAGAATGAGAATTCTAGAACACTTAATTGTGCTCATGAGGAATCTCTACATAGATTAAGAGGCAGTCTTTTGAACAGAACAAGGGGTTACTGTGTGGTTTAAAGTCAGGAAAGGCTTGCGCCAGGGTTGTATCCTTTCACCATACCTATTCAATCTGTATGCTAAGCAAATAATCTGAGAAGTTGGACTATATGAAGAAGAATGGGGCATCAGAATTGGAGGAAGACTGATTAACAACATGTGTTATGCAGATGACACAACCTTGCTTGCTGAAAGTGAAGAGGACTTGAAGCACTTACTGATGAAGATCAAAGACCACAGCCTTAGATATGGATTACACTTCAACATAAAGAAACCAAAAATCCTCACAACTGGACAAATAACAGCATCATGATAAATGGAGGAAAGATTGAATTTGTCAAGGATTTCATTTTACCTGGAGCCACAATCAACGATCATGGAAGCAGCAGTTAAGAAATCAAAAGATGCATTACATTGGGCAAATCTGCTACAAAAGGCCTCTTTAGAGTGTTAAAAAGCAAAAATGTCATCTTGAAGACTAAGGTGCACCTGACCCAAGCCACGGTGTTTTCAGTCATCTCGTATGCATGTGAAAGCTGGACCATAAATAAGGAAGACCAAAGAAGAATTGACTCCTTGAGTCATGGTGTTGGCTAATAATATTGACTCTACCACGTACTGCCAAAAGAATGAACAAACCTGTTTCAGAAGAAGTACAGCCAGGATGCTCCTTAGAAGCAAGAATGGTGGGATTTCTTCTCATATACTTTGTATACCAGTCCCTGGAGAAGGACATCATGCTTGGTAGAGGGTCAGGGAAAAAGAGGAAGACTCTCAAGGAGATGAATTGACACAATGGCTGCAATAATGGGCTCAGTCATAAAAAGGATCATGAGGATGGTGCAGGACCAGGCAGTATTTCATTCTGTTGTACATAAGGTCGCTATGAGTTAGAACTGACTTGATGGCACCTAACAGTAACAACAGGGCCTAAATGGGGCCCATGGGTGGTGTAAACGCTAAAGAGCTAGCCTACTAACCAAAAGGTTGGCAGTTGGAACCCACCAGTACACCTCTTAAGGAAGACCTGGTGATCTGCTTCTGAAAGGTCACAGCCGTGAAAAGTCTATGGTGCACAGTTCTACTTTACAACACATGGGGTCGCCATGAATGGGACTCAACTCAACTGCAACTGTTTTTGTTTTTTTTTTTCCTTAGGGCCTAAATGGATCTGCGCCCTGTTTATCTCTCCTCTCATTTCACATCACCCTCCTGCATTGCCTTCCAGCCACATCACCCCCTGGCTATTCCTTTAGGCCCCACCTAAGAGAAGGGGTTCCTAGTATCCCACGCCAATTAATCCTTCCCATTGTAACACCCAAATTCTCTCTCACTTTGCTCATTTAAGTTCTAACACTTTTCGTAATATGCAATTATCTTTTTTATTTACTAGATCATTGTTTTTCTCAGCAATGAAAAAGATCATTAACTTGAGGGTAGGGTTCTTTCTCTTTGAGATGATATTATATGAAGAGAAAATTATGCCTATATTGTGAAACAAGGAGCCCAGTTTTCAGACTTTCAAAATGCCTAATTTTGTGTAATCAGTAGTAGCCATACCCTTTTTTTTTTTTTTTAATTAAGTGCTTTGTATAACAGTGTCAGTATTGGCAAATAAAATATATTTCTGATCCCACTTACATGAAATATCTAGAAGAGGCAAGTGTATAGAGATCAAAGCTTATTCGTGGTTACCAGAGGTGGGGGGGCGGGGAGGGGAAGGAAGCTGCAATGCTTACGGGACACTAAGCTTCTGTTAAGGGTGATGGAAAAATTTGAGAAGGGTTAATACTGATGGTTGTTCAACGATGAACATATTGTCACTGAGCTATATATGTGAAGAACGTAGAAACGGCAAATTTTTATTACCTACATATTTATCACAATAAAAAAGACCTAGTGAAGTGATTATTTTAAAGTTCTAGTTCTCTTTAGTACAAGTCATAAAATGCCTTTAGGGCAATTTTTAATGTCTGTGGCTGCTTCTTATATTTAATCCCTTGTTCCCTGGGTATCATCACTTTTTCTTTTTTGATTTACTCCCTCATTTTGGTGGAACACACTCCTCTCAGAAGTTTCCAAGTAAAATGTGCTTGGAAAGTAAATCTTTGCCACCTTCCATGTATTAAAATGGCTTTATTCTACCCCAGATTTGATTGAGGATTTGGCTGGAGATACAGCTCTGTGTTGGAAATAACTTGCTTTCCAAATTTGAAGGCATTGCTTCGTTGTCTTCAAGCTTCCAGAGTTGCTGTTGAGGAACCCAGTGAAATCTTTTGTACGCATCGTGTTCCTTTTTTTTTTTTCCCTCCTCTTTTCACTATTCTACAACGTCAAGAACAGTTGCTTCATTTATGCCTTTATTATTGTGTTGGAAGTTTGATGGGTTTTTCAAGGTTAGTTTCGTGTTGAAGTGAATAAAGATCACAGAAATGATTGTTAAGAGGGATGATGGTGTATTAATTTCCTATTTCTGCTGTAACAAACTGTCACAAATTTAGTGGCTTAAAAACACAAATTTGTTATATTCCAGTTCTGGAGGTCATAAATCCAAAATTGGGCTAAAATTAACAAGGTGTTTGGCAGGGCTGCATTCCTTCTGGAGGCTCTAGAGAATGTTTCCTTGCCTTTTCCAGCTTCTTGGCTCATGGCCTTGCATCACTTCAACATCTTCCCTAATTACATCTCTCACTCTGACACTGCTGCCTCCTCCTTGTAAGGACTCTTGTGATTACAGGGGGTTCGCCTAGATAATCCAGGACACACTTCCAATTTCAAAATCCTTGATAACATCTGCCCAGTTCCCTTTGTCATGCAAGGTAACACATTCAGTTTCAGGGATTAGGAAACGGACGTCTTCAAAAAAAAAAAAAAAATTTTTTTTTTTTTTTTTTACGTCTTCGGGGGACCATTATTCAGTCTCCCATGTGAGTCTACACTAGCTCTAAAGAGGAATGTCTCTTAAATTCTGTTCCCCCATGTATAAAACAGAGGGTCTTAAACTTTTGCATGCATAAAAATCACCTGGAACGTTTGTTAAAATGCAGGTTCTTGGACCTTAACCCAAGACTTATACACTAGGTCTGAGATGGACCCCATAAATTTTAATTTCTAATAAGCTCCTAGGTTAAGGTGATGCTGTTGGTTTGAGAAATTCACTTTTGCGTACCACTACCTTAAAATACACTCTGAATATTATCTTTACCATAACCTAGGGGGTTATTAAAAAGCAGATTAGGTTCCTTAATAAAAAAAAAGAGTAAATCTGTCATTTATTCTATAATTATTACATTTATGTATTACCTGTAAATTACTTAATACCAAAACCAAATCTGTTGCCATCAAGTAGATTCTGACTAACAGTGATTCTATGGGACAGAGCAGAACTGTCCCATTGGGTTTCCAAGGAGCAGCTGGTGGATTTGAACTGCTGACCTTTTGGTAAGCAGCCAAATGCTTAACCACTGTGCCACCAGGGCTCCAATTTACTTAATGGTATCTTCAAATTGTGATTTTTTTAAATTTGACTATTATAAAATGACACTTCATTACTATAAATACAAAACCAGTACCACTTGTTTCAATACAACAAAATAATTATAAAAGTTTTGCTAAATATTGTTCCTTAAGTTCTGAGCTTCAGGCTTTTTTTTTTTTTTTTTTTTTAACAAGGATATCAATGGATAGCACAAAACTGAGACATCCTTTCATGTAATCAGAAGGCCTGAAAAAGAACTGAAAATTAATTGCTAACTAAATTATTCAATGTCATTTAGTGCTGTGTCCAGCTACTACTCAAAATTTCTTTTAGCAGTTATAATGAAAATCAGCTGCTGAGGTTCTAACAGTTCCATGAAGGGGTGAGAGCTTGTCAAAGATTTATCTTTGACATCATCTTCTCATTCATCAATGTTATTATTCATGAAGAAAAATTTCAGAATTGTAATCAGGGGTGAATACACTTGTGTTCCCTTATGTTAAATTATGGGAGAAAGCTGCTGGTCTGCCTGTAGCCACAAGCATATAAACTAGTACAAAACTGTGGGTTTTTAGACCTAGGCAGAAGATGGAAAAAGCAAAGTCCACTTACACCACATCTAGTTAACGTAAGGAAACCCTGGTAGCGTAGTGGTTAAAAGCTACGGCTGCTAACCAGGCCAGCAGTTCGAGTCCACCAGGCGCTCCTTGGAAACTCTAAGGGGCAATTCTATTCTGTCCTATAGGGTCCTTATGCTGACCTGACAGCACCTAACGACACATTCAAAAGAGGAGCCCAGATGGCACAGTATTTGAGAGCTCGGCTGCTAACAAAAAGGTTAGCAGTTTGAATCCACCAGCTGCTCCTTGTGAACTCTACGGTGTAATTCTACTATGCCCTATAGGGTCGGTCACCGAGTTGGAATCAACTGGATGGCAATGGGTTTTATGTTAAAAAAGAATGTTTCTTTTTAGAATATGTATAAAGCAGAAAGCCTCTAAAAGATGTTTTTTCTCTACTATTTATAAAATTAAATGTTCATCTTCCCGTCATTTAAAAAATTTGATAACTCATGCTTAGTTTTCCTTTTTTTTTTTTATTAATTTCCACGTTCTCAGAGCCATAGTAATGAGGCACTGCAAATTAATGCCAAGCTCCAAAATGAAGATTAAATTGCTTATTTTTTTACTTGTAATAAAATATTTAATTTCTTCAGCAACATCTCATCTTTTTCTTATTCAACTTTTTTTTCACATATGGGTCTGGTGCTTCTTTCTGAAAGTTGATACTTTCAAGTATCAACTTATCCTGTATCTCACTTTTGCTGCCTTTGCTGAACATTTTTAAAAAGGACTATTCTTCGTTAGTTTTTATTTAGTGTATATCCCCTTAAGCAAAAATGGAGCTTACACTATGTATCTTTACCTTTTGGGCTAAATTTGGTGTCAACAAGAAAAAAAGTAGCCCTAATAATATTGTACAGCAATTAAAAAGAATGAGTTAGATGTATATCTGACCCAGAAGGCTGTACGTGATGTACTATGAAGTGAAAAAGCAAGTTGTAGTGTGATATGTTATAATAATTATAATATTAAGAAACGATTCTCTCCTTAATGACTATATACTTTAAAAACAAGCAGGATGTAGGATGCAGAAGGATACACATTTGGCTGTCAACTCTGTTACACCTGGGTTGTTGGTGTCAGTGGGAGGAGTAGAGGATAGAAACGAGAGCAGAAAACCGGTGCAAAAAGATTTTTTCTTTATATAATTTATATTGTTTTATCTTTGAAATAGAATTTTAAAAAGATTTAATAAATTGAATTTAAAAATATAATCTGGATAAAGGAGTTTTAAAGTGAATAACCTTTTGGAGAGGATTTCAAACAGGAAATGTAGGGTACGAATGCTGTACATCTTTAATTTAAGTAAAAGGATATATTTCATGGAGCCAGGCTGCATCTTAGAGAAGTAATAAATAATCCACAAAGGAAGTGAATGTGAAGGTGGTTCCCATCAGAAACACATAATACCTTAAGACACTTTTACAGATGAGAGGAATACAATTATTACACTTTAGAAAAACAGTTTCAATTAACAAAAGAGACAAAAAACTGAACACTATGTAGCACAATGAAAACTTTCAACTTAATTAAAAAAAAAAATACTGCAATGTCATGGAAGGAGACTAATATTTGCCTCAAGACACTTCAAGTAAAGCTTTTAGTATTCATGGATTTTATAAAAACAATATGATCAAGGCAACAGAGATATGAAATAATCTTTTATAAAAATTGACTTTCTTCTTGAAAAACACTGATTTATAAGCTTTTATTTTGAAATGAATTTGAATAAGGTGATCTAGAAACCCCAAGTGTTTCTGGGTAAGGTTGAAGACCCATTTGCTTGTTATCTTTCAACTTTTGCACTACAACTTTGGCAAATTCTTCTCCTTGGATGTCCGAGGTGTCTAATAATTGCCTGACTTTTGAGGTCCTTGTAGGTTTGGTACTAATAAGTTCATAGTCCTCCTTCATAATCAAATCCCTGGAGAGAAGGGCATCCAGCGATTGGTTAAGGCAGGCTTCAGTCATCTGGCTGACGATGTCTTCCCTTTTACTCTGGATCCACTGCTGGGCTACACCAGGTTGCATACGCTCTGTAGAAGTGCAAGGGATGAACAATTAAAAAGGTGAGGGAAGATACACAGCCAAAAACCAAACCCAAACCCAGTGCCATCGAGTCGATTCCGACTCATAGCCACCCTATAGGACAGAGTAGAACTGCCCCATAGAGTTTCCAAGGAGCGCCTGGTGGATTTGAACTGCTGAACCTTTGGTTAGCAGCCGTAGCACTTAACCACTATGCCACCAGGGTTTCCAGATACACAGCAATGAGTGAAAATACATGAAAAGGAAATAATAAGACATAAAACCTAATTTTCCTATAACTCTGTTGCTACAGAGTAATGTTACTTTTGCAAATGCTATTAATTGCCAAGAAAGATTCAGAGATTTGGGTTATCTCCTCACTCTCCCCTATTGCCCTGGAAAACCACTGCCTTTGTACGTGCCATAAATCATGGAACAAAAATCATTTTATTGTCTTCAGTTTTTTTTTTTTTTAGTATTTGCTAATTAAAAAAAAAAAATCACAAAAAACTGTACCTTTAGAAACAGATTAAATAACATCTTCCCTTAATACTCCTCCACAGCCAGATGTTCACGGAATACGTTCTGCGCCTATTATTACATGTCAGCATTTGTATCTTTTGGGATTGGAAGTGTTTTCCTACTTCAGAATATATGTATTTACCATATTGAGGAAACAAGGACATATAAAACTCACTGTATGGCAAAATCTACTGAACACATATTTGAGGAATAAATAGCATCATTTACTAAGTGTCTCACAGTAAATATTTACCTGAATTTCCCTCAATTGAGCGTAGATTTATTACTGCTGAAGAGCATGGGACAGGCTTGTGATCACAGAATTTAGTCCTCTGAGCCTCAGAAATGTTATTTTCCCAACATTGATTTACTGGATGGTGACGTGGCACTGACGAATAACCTTGAGTTTTTCCTATAAAACACAATAGCTTCATTAGGAGTAGAATATTTTTTAGATATCCCTACTAGCTAAAATAGGAAATCTTGATGGTGTAGTGGCTAAGAGCTACAGACCCTAACCAAAAGGTCGGCAGTTCAAATCCACCGGGTGCTCCTTGGAAACTCAATGGGGCAGTTCTACTCTGTCCTATAGGATCGCTATGAGTCGGAATCGACGTGACGGAAACAGGATTTGGTTTGGGTATTAGCTAAAATATCAACATCTGGATCATATACAGGGTGGGCTCCAATGTCTTTAGTTTTTCACTGCTAAAAAGCTTGTCAGAAACCTAATTCCACAGGTAAAAGGCTTTCTACTGTTTTTTTTTTTTTTATACTTCTATCTTATGCAAATAGTAGGTGATGAAATTTCACTTCACATAGTCCTATCTATTTCTTCATCTGTGTCTTCCTCCTCCTGCACTTTCAACGTCTCCTCTAAATCTATATATGATGTGTGCTTTTCTACACTCTCCTTTGGCAATCCTATTCAGCCTCAGGGCCTTAATCATCATTTCTATTTTCAAATCCGTGTAATCAAATTTTCCATCTTCCCTGAACACTCAGTCTGACATTTCCAACACCCCAGTGGACATCATCCCTATATGCCCTGCTAGCACCACAAATTAAAAAAAATTATAAATTATTAAACTTAACCCTAAAATCTGTTTCAATTCCTATTTCTGTTAATATAGTACTAACGTTCTCCCAATCACCTAGGCTTATTAATAAACATATTCATCTTTATCTTATTTTAATCTCGTTCCTCCTCCAAGTGAAAAGTTATAGTTTATTAATGCATACTCCAAAACATCTCTCACTCTACCCCTCTTCATGAGATGGAGTGAGGATGTTTTCGAGAATGTACCAATAAACTTGGTAACGTTCATCAACTCTGGATTAGCTCTCTCATAATCTCTCCTCTGCACAACAGCAATAAGTCTCCTAACTGGTCTCTTCACCTCAAGTGTTCTTTCCTTTCCACAATGTTCTGTTTATCTTAGCCACAATGACTCTTCTTAAAGCAAAAAATTCTTTATCATGCCATACCCTTCTTCAAAAATATCAATAGTTCTTCCGTACCCAGGTAGAAAAAATTCCAAACAGCTTACTTAGTTAGGTGCTAAAAAATTTTCCACGGAATCACCAACCTATCTTTCTAATCTTATTTTCCTCTTTCTTCTTTCATTAATCCTTCAACCAGCTAAATAAAATTGCTCACTGTCTCTGTGCTGCCTCTATGCTATTCCCCTTTCCTGCAATGCCAATCCTTTATACGTAAGTCCAACCTTAAGCCAGAAATAATTTCTTCACGATGATAACATGGTATAGTGGAATGACGTAAGAATCTGTACCAGAAGACCTAGGTTCCAGTCTACTAGCTATTGTTTCAGAAGCTTCTTTATCCGTAAAATGAGGGCTATCTACCTGACAATTGGTTATGAAAGTACTTTATGAAGAATGTTACTTTTCCTCTATTCCATCATAGCCCTGGTGGCACAGAGATAAAGAACTCGGCTGCTAACTAAAAGGTGGGCAGTTCAAATCCACCAGCTGTTCCTTGGAAACTCTATGGGGCAGTTCTACTCTGTCCTATCGGGTTGCTATGAGTCAGAACTGACTCGACAGCACCTAGCGCAGACATCATAGCTCTACATTCGTATCTCTCTTACAACACGTCACTTCCCGTATTGCATTACGGTTACTTGGAAACATTTCTCCTCTTCCTTAGATTTTTTTTGGTATCTTTCCACAGTGTCTAACGCAATGCCTTTAATGCTTAATGTATTTGGTACACATCCTACCACTATTGCCACATCTTTAGACCCTGTCACCTTTTGAAAATGAGTTATGAATGCAAATGAAAGACATGCTCCATATAAACCATGACTGCTTGCCAACAATATGATATGTAAAGGGAAGAAACAGAAAACTTGCAAGTTAACACTGACTGAAAAATTTACGTACTAGATAAAAGATCACTGTCTTGAAGAGCTGACAGGGACCTTGAGGTTTCAGGAGAACCGCTACTTTCATGGAGTTGAGAGGATCCACATGATTCCTAAAGCGAGTGGAGGGCAAAGAATTTAGGTTAATGAGAAAAAAATCATTAAAAAAATTATATAACTTTAATCTCCAAAGAATTCTTGCTTTTGGTTTGCTACAAACCAAAATCTAAACTAATACAAATTATATCTTATAAAATTAAGGAAACACATACATAAAACAATCCACAAAGATAAGCTTAATATTTTAATCAACTGAGATGGGAAAATGGGACATTAATTATATGCATTAAAAATAACTTTTTTTCAATATTTTCTACATGTTGTCAGAGGCTCTCTTCAGTGGCTATAGCAGTGAATGTGGAATTTGAACTCTGTAACACTGCTTACTTATTGGTTTAAAGCCAATGCTTGTTTCTCAGGCTCCTTCAACACTGAATGATAGGAAATCATGGAAAAAGTAACGGAGGGCCTGGCTCCACTTCTGGCTCTGTTATGGAATTACCAGCTAACCTTGGACAAGGAGTTTAAACTCTCTCAGGTTCTTTGTCTGTAATATCTATCTAAAAATGTACCTACATGGGCTGGAGGATCAATTGAGTTAACGCATATAAAGGTAACCAAAAAAAAAAAACCCATGTATTGTGCTTTAATGTTCGGTTTTCTGAATCTGCAAACATATCTTACATAGTTTGAAGAAGTAATATGAAGTAAGTCTGAATGCCACTAAAATATTTCCTCTTGGCCACAAAAATGGTCTTTTCGTTTTACTAACTGCAGTAAGAAGAACAGGACAGGTATTACAGCTACGTGACACTGGATAAAGAGGCATAAATATAATAGAACCATAATCAATGGTTTGACTATGTACTATCCTGAGATACCACTGACTGTATAAAACAATAACAGGGACAGGAGTCAATGCCAAACCAGGAACTTGACTGGATGGGATGTGCAATGAACTGAAAACTAGGAAAGCTGGGTTTCAAGTTGGAGATTGCCAAGGGCTACTTAAATTCCAAAACGCTCCTAGGCTTTAGTTTCCCATCTAAAAAAGAAGGGGTTAGAATAAATGATTTATCATATTCTCATATCATTTTTTTTTTTTTTTTTTACCTCTTGTGGACCGTGATTTACAGGAATGTTCAGCGGTAACTCCATTTTCTTCTTGTCACATAAGAGAATAGTACTTGCATTATTCTGTAAATGAAACGAATACAGTCATGTGCCACATAATGTCCATTCAGGCAACATCCGACCGCATATACGTCCGTGGCTCCGGGCGAGGGCTCTCGGGCTTTGTCCAGCAGGCAGGCTGGTGGAGGCAGGGGCTGCAGGGCCCAGGCTGCTCCTGCTCCTCAGATGGGTGGAACAGCAGGCCCTCCTTGCTGGCTTCCTGCCGCTCAGCTCCAGCTGCTGCCCTCTCAGCTGCTGCCACCTGTTCCGCCAGCCTCCACCAGCAGCTCCGGTAGCAGCAGCAGCAGTAGCACGATGAGGACAACTGGAAGCGAGCTCCCAAAAGGCTTTCATGTAATAGGTTTAGGGGTTGGTTCGTAACTATGGGTTGTATGTAAGTCGGACGTTTGTAACCCGGCGACTGTCTGTATATAATACGGCATTCGCACAATGTCCAAATCATATAACGCCCTGTTCTACAGAATGTATTGTGGATGTTAAGTCACGCATGACTGTACATCACATGTACTTTAATTGGAAGTGATTAGAAAATTATAGAAGTAAAATACATTCTACTAAATCATATTTTATGTTTATATAAAATCAATGGAAAGAAAATCTAAATCAATTGAGGATATAACTTAAAGGCAGAGACAGTGTAGAATTGGGGAAAAAACTTCAGAGACACAGATTTTGACTTCTGCCTCATATTATCGGTTACCTTGAGCAAATTACTGATCTCTCAGAGTCTCAGGATTTCATCTGTAAAAATGGAAAAATATCTACTTGCAAGACTGTTCTAGGGATTAAATGAGATAATGTATATAATGTGCTATTATAAACAAGGTATTTAAAAAATTGCAGTTTATGTGTTTGCCAATTTATCAATAATTATTGAGCATTTATATAGGCACTGTGCTTATAAGTATTATTATTACCATTTTCATTTCACAGATAACAAATGGAGGCAGTGTGCCATAATAGAATGATGGGGGCCATGTATAAGATCTGGTTCAGAATCTCAGGATACCTGTTTGTCCTTGGGCAAGACGCTTAATCTCAGTTTACTCTCTGTCAATCGTGGGTAATAATACCTATTTTGCACGATTATTGTGAGGATTAAAAGCTGGGCTTTGAACCAGCTCAGTCATAGTTGACAAAGTGAAACTGGAACAGACCTGAATTGTCAAAATTTGGGCAAACTGGAATGATTAATTGGACTGGGAAAAATTATGGGTCAAAGCCCTGGAATGGCAGGCTTGGAAGAGGCATTGTGCACCCTTTCGGGAGCCTGATGCAGGAGACTGGACTATCGGCAGGACTGTGGAGAGCGACACACATTCAAAGCAGCATGAGTGACCGCCATCTTTGAGCAGGGTGGTGTTGTTTCTGACTCTATTCAAAATCCAACAGGTAAAAGATCTGGTTGCTATGCAAGATGTATGCTGCCCAAGAGGGAGATTAAGTTTCTAGCAGGCCCGTGACTTGTAATTTTTCCCATTCCAGTTATTGTTCCGCTTCACACAAACTTTAAAAATTTGAGCCTATCCTGGTTTAGCTTTCTTGGCCATGACTGAATCAGGCAGAACTTGTTCAAAGCTCTGAAAAAGTAGTGAATGCAAAAATGGCTCTAAGATTACTAAGTAAGCATTCCATAAAAGGTAGCTATTATGAAAATGATTTAAATAAATTTGTATTTAAATTATTGATTTACTCCTACTCCTGTCTCTATAAGCCAGGCTTAAATTGGTTGATTTAAAACATGCCCACCAGATCAACATAATACCAACCACCCTTTAAAACTGGTGGGCTCCACATACAGCTCTCCATTATTCCTACTTATGACTGCATGCTCTATTATGGGTAAGGAACACTAGGAGAAAAACTTTCTATTCACCTCTGTATATAATGTACCTCTTACAGTATTCTGCACAGAACAGTTCAATAAATATTTGTTAAAAACATTTTTACATGAACCTCTAAAATTAGTCTACAGATTTGTTATGTAAAGTTTTTCTGTGCTTATAAAATTCACCAAAATATTTCTAACATTTCAGTATCTCTGAATTAGTCACACAATTTTCCATAACTGATTATTTATGATAATCCTTAGAAAGAAACGAAATATTAATAGCTGTTCTTGGTTCAGTTTTTACTATTCAAAATGTAGGAAATGTTATTTGCAGAAAACATGAATCATAAAAGTTGGTTCAAAGACTTGAAAAAAATATAAGAAACTCAAGCAAAATAACTCATTCTAATTGGTGATCTTTGTTTTCAGAAATTTCTTTATGAAAAATATTATTAAATTTGTATACTACTCTTGGCTCTGCCACTAGATAGCTGTGTAGGATGTATGTAAGTGACTAACTGCCCTATATCCTAGTTATCTCATGTATAAAATGGAGATGATTACTTATCAGGTTCAAAAAATTGAAACAAGGATTTAAGAAAAACAGAAGAAAAAAACAACTCTAAGTGAATACAAGATGGCAACTTAAAACACTGAAGATTGTAATGCTATTATTAAAGTATTTAAAATACTTCACTAACGTAATTGAAGATACACATTTTAAGTTACTTAAAAAGCAATTTCTTATAAAAAGAAGCCTTTTTTTAGTGTTTAAAGTTTTTGGAGGACAAAAAAGGAACTCGAATGGTTCTCTTCCACTTCATAAGGAAGAAAACGGACCATTCTGTCCATCTTTGTTTGGAAGGAGAAGAGAAAAAATGAGACAGTTGTGAGGAGAAAAGGGAACGGAAAAGAGCAAGCAAAAATAAATACTGTCAGAAGTTTGTATCTACTTAGATGTGGAAAAACTGGAATGCTCTGGAAGAGTATACCTACTCAGAAGTGGGGAAGTTAATGAAAAATTATCAAAAGAACTAAAACAGGGTTTCTCTTTAGCTTCTTCTAAAACTCACACGTTAATATTGCCACCATCAGTTTTTGGTTTGGTTAAGAACAGTTGTATCCTTTATGCACTTCCCTTTTTAACCAAAGGTTATGTAAACAGATCCAGCAAACAGCAAGGGGCAAGCAATGCCACTTAGTCAAAGGGTTGCTAAACAAAAGGTTGGCGGGTCACAGTTGCCAGCCACTCTGCAGGAGAAAGATGTGGCAGTCTGCTTTTGTAATGATTTACAGCCTTGGACACCCTGTGGAGCAGCTCTATTCTGTCCTGCAGGTTTGCTGAGAGTCAACTCTACTCATGGCAATAGGTTTTTTTGGGGGGTTGGGGGGGACTGTACATTGTGCTTGTTCATAAGCAAAGATTTGGCTGAACTGATGATTTTCATTATCATGTAACAAATGCAATTTAATGAAACCTGCAAGTAATAAATTACTGTTGTCGATTTTAAACAAAATTTGATAATATTAAGAAAATCCTTTAATAATAGATCCCCCTTCAATTGTAACAGGGTCGCTATGAGTCGGAATCGACTTGATGGCACTGGGTTTTTGGTTTTTCTTCCATTGTTCTTCTGATCTACAACAGCAGAATCAAATAAATGAGACAACTCTCCTGTGTAATTTGGATCAACTGCTTTTTTGGTCTATATAACACGATGTGTTTGAGTGGGGAAATGACATAATACAAATAAACAATTAAAAAATGTACATTTTGGCCTCAGTTATTAACTAATAAAATTTCTATAGCTTATTTCGGCAATAAATCCCAGAAAAGCCCAAGTATACTAAATAAAGAGAAGTATAAGAACCCAGACATCTACTAATTTGTAAGTATTAAACTTCATGGAAATAAATGTAGATTAAAAAAATGCACTCACTGTACACAATCAATATTCATTATTAATCTTAAACTCTCATTTGATATATGAGAGTTCTGGAAAGGTCTTTGAAATCTGATGGTGGCCATGTGAATAAAATACAAAATCTTTTTGGTGACAAAAATAGTATTCATAGTCTCGGGTAAACTCTACTCCCAGAACTGCAGCCTGTATCTACGAAAAGTATATAGACAAAAACAAAACTAAACTAAAAATCTCCATAGGTAGTGTTATGGATTGAATTGTGTTCCCCCCTCCCCAAAATATGTGTTGTAAATCCTAACCCCTATACCTGTGGTTATAATCCCATTTGGGAGTGGGGTTCCTTTGTTATGTTAATAAGGCAGTATTAGCATAGGGTGTGTCTTAAATCCATTGCTTTTGAGACATAAAAATAACAGGCTGAGCAAGCAACCAAGCAGCAAGCAGATGGAGGAAAATAGAGGCCATGCCACATGAGATCTTCAAGGAAACAAGAAACAGAAGCTGAAAAGAGACAAGGACCTTCCTCCAGAGTCGAAAGAGAGGAAGAAAGCCTTCCCTGGAGCTGACGCCCTGAATTTGGACTTCAGGCCTCCTAAACTGTGAAAAATAAATGTCTATTTGTTAAAGCCACCCACTGTGGTATTTCTTTTATAGTAGCACTAGATAAAGAAGAGGAAGATAACTAAGAGGAAAGTAACTAAGAGGAAGATAAAAAGAGGAAGACCCTCAGGGAGATGGATTGACATACCCAGTGCCCTCAAGTCGATTCCAACTCATAGCGACCCTACAGGACAGAGTAGAACCACCCCATAGAGTTTTCAAGGAGTGCCTGGCGGATTCCAACTGCCAACCCTTGGGTTAGCAGCCGTAGCATTTAACCACTATACCACCAGGGTTTCCTGGATTGACATAGTGGCTGCAAAATGGGCTCAAGTATAACAACAATTGTGAGCGTGGCACAGGACCCGGCAGTGTGTTGTTCTGTTGTACACAGGATCCCTATGAGTCTGAACTGACTCCACGGCACCTAACAACAACAGATAAAACTAAGATAGGAAGTAATACAATTCTTTGACGTTCTAACTTACAACACATTTCATTCACCAATTTACCTTTGTTTTCTTTAGTTGAATAACAGCTTCAAGAAACGTTATCTCATCAAATGTCCTCAGGATTGGTTCAAGTTCTATTAAACATTCTAAATAAGGAAATAAAAATACAGTTGGAGTTCAGATTGCTTCTAATCATTAAATTGAAAAATGTAAATACTAACACTGAACTGATAAGGCTCCATGTCAATTCCTCCCCAAACATTCAACTGCCTAAAAGCTTTTAATACTGGCATAAAAGGACAGACAGCTGTATCAATGGACTAGAATTCAGAGTCCAAAAATAAACCCTTACAATTATGGTCAATCAATTTTGGACAAATGTGCCAAGGCAATTCAACGGGGAAAAAATAGTCTTTGCAACAGATGATGCTAGGAAAACTGGGTATCCACACGCAAATAGGTGAATTTGGACCATTCTTTCACAGCGTACATAAAAATAAAATGGATCATGGGCCTAAATGTATGAACTAAAACTATAACATTTTTAGAAGAAAACACAGAAAAATATCTTCATGATCTTTGGTTAAGCAAAGCATTCTTAAATTCAACATTAAAAGCATGATCCATAAAAGAGAAATTATAAACCAGACTTCAAAAAAATTGAAAACTTTTGTGTTTCAAAAGATACCATTAAGGAAAAAAAAAAAAAAAAGACAAGCCACAGACTGGGAGAACGTATTTACAGCTCATGTATCTGCTAAAGGACTTGTATCTAGGACATATAAAGAACTCTGACAAATCAATATTAAGATAAGTGACTCGATTAGAAAACGGGCAAAAGATCTGAACAAGAATTTCACCAAGGAAGATACACAAACAGCTAACAAGCACATGAAAAGGTGTTTAACATCACCAGTCACTAGGAAAATGCACATTAAAATCACTTCATAACCATTAAAACGGTAATTATTAAAAAGACAGACAACAATGTTGACAATACTGTTGAGAAACTGAAATTCTCATATGCTGCTGTTCAGAACGTAAAATGATGCAGCCACTTCAGAAAACTGTTTGGCAGTTTTTTAAAAAAGTTAACCCTAAGAGAAATGAGGAAACCCTGGTGGCGTAGTGGCTAAGTGCCATGGCTGCTAACCAACAGGTCGGCAGTTCAAATCCGCCACGCGCTCCTTGGAAGCTCTATGGGGCAGTTCTACTCTGTCCTATAGGGTCACTATGAGTCGGGATGGACTCGACGTCAGTGGGTTTGTTTTTTTTTTAAGAGAAATGAAAACATATGTTCACATAAAGAACTGTATGTGAATATTCATCTTTTGCTGATTCTTCTTCCTCTACTCAATTTCTAACTATTGGAATGCCTTAGAGCTCTAATCTGGGCCCTTTACTCTTTGCTATCTATACTCTTCTCCCTAGGTGATCCAGTCAGACCATGGTTTTACACACCACCTATATGGTAAAAAACTATATGGTAGTTACTCTCAATTTTATATCTGGAGCCCTAGCCTATCCATTGAGCAACAAATTAATAAATTATAGTAGCAATAGTAATTATGAAAAAATACTATTAGAGTTACCTATTTATAGATGAGGGAACCCTGGTGGTGCAATGGTTAAGTGCTTGGCTGGGACCCACTAGCTGCCCTGCAGGAGAAAAGGTCTGATGATCTGCTCCTGTGAAGATTATAGTCTAGGAAACTGTACCCGGCAGTTCTACTCTGTCCTATAGAGTCGCTATGAGTCAGGACTGACATGCCAGCATGCAACAACAATAGTTACAGATGAGGAAATAGAGAATATGCCAAAATTTGAACCCAGGCCATAGGATTCCAGAGTCCGTGCTGAAATGCAACCAACTATTCACCAGGAATCTCCACTTGCATATTCAACAGCCATGTCCCATTTACTTTTTATAAAACGAAGCTCCTCATTCTACCCTTTATTTCTCTCTCAGTTTTCTTCATCTCAGTAAGTGGTATCAACATACTAACCTGCCTGAGCCCCAGACTTGATTTATCCTGATTCCTCCCTTTCCTTATGTCCATATCTAATTGTTTCCACATTCTATCTTGCTACCTCTGAAATATATCTTAATTGTTTACTTTGCTTCCACTTTTGCATCCTCCAATCAACTTTCCACAAAGCAGCAAGAGTGATTTCTCCTAAACCTAAACTAGATCATGTTACTTCTCTGCAAAACACACTTTAATGGCTTTCCATTACACTTGGAATAAACGTCCAAGCTTCTCATGACAGTCTATAGCCTCTTCCTTATCTTTCTAACCTCATCTCATATTATTCCCTTCCTTGCTCACCATTTTTCAGCCGCGCAGGCCTTCTCTTTGTTCCCTGAATATACCACACTGTTTACCTTTTTCCAGCCTCAGGGCCTTTGCCCTTGTTTTCTCTGCCTGAAACGCTCTTCCTCCAGCTTGTGAATGGTTGGCTCTTTTTCAAGCTTCAAACCTCAGCTCAAATGTTTGCTCCTAAAAACAGCCTTTCCTAACCTCCCTTAACTACTCCATCAACTTCCTTATTTCCTTATAGTGTCCACGGTGTGTATCTTGTTTATTTTTTCCTTGTCTGACTTCCCCACTAGAATGTGAGCTCCAGGAAGGTAGTGACTTAGCTTGCCTTTTCACTACTCTGTTACCAGTGTTCAGCCAAGTGCCTGGCGTGTGACAGGTGCTTAATAAATATTTGCTGAATACATGAATGGAATTATTCTTCCTATCATGTGATCTCTCTTGACTTCTAGGAATTCTCAATTCAGCTCTAGAGGCGGTTACTACTTTATAAATACAGTGAATAACAAGGGTGAAAAGATGGGAAAAAAAAAAAACCTTGGAGCTGGTCCCTGAACTTGTGTGATTTTTAAAGGAATATTTTATTCATGGTTTATTAGTTACTGATGTAACTCAAAAGTTTTGGATTAAAACTGTACACTCACTTAAGAAAGACGGTCTTTCATCCGGATTTTGTGCCCATCCACTTTCTATTAGAGAGATCATAAGTGGCCGGTGAGGTATATCAAACGGTAAACTTTCTTCACTAGTGTCAGGGCGATGCCCCTGTGACACACTATACATAATCTGCAAAGGATTGGTGACTTCTGTCAAAACAGAAATACTGCATTCATTAGAAATATATTATGATCCAGTATATTAAATGCATTCCACATCAATTAAATGAAAATGAGGTTAATAATTCCTTATGCAACCCCTTTCCCGTAAGAGGAACCTATATCCCAGCTGTTGCCGTACGTCTTGTCTGCTTCCTATGGGAGGAATGTACATCTTCACCTTATTAACTTTGGGCTTTACCATGTGATTTACTTTGGCCAATGTGAACAGAGCAGAGACAAGAGAGCCAAACAGAACCTAGCAGAGCCAGGAAGGACCACAGCAGCTAACATATAATGTGAGTGAGAAATAAATGTTTACTTTGTAAGCCACTGAGACTTTGGGATTGTTTGTTAAACAGCAAGCTGACCTATACAAACCTCAAAAACAAACAATATTATCAAAGAATTAAAAAGACATTTTTCTTCAAGGTTTTCTGGTCTTTCTAGAAGGAGCGCCAATTACATTTTCATATAAACAGTTTTATAGCTGAACAGATCTCGGTAATAGTAATTCTATGCTCTCATTTTACAGATAAAAAGCTGAAGACTAGAGATTTAGTGGCTTGATCATAGAGCTTATTATTGTCAGAACAAGAAATAAAATCCAGATTTTTCTGATCCTTAATTCAGTACAATCTCCAACACAGGCATACCTTGTTTTACTGCATTTTGCTGTACCGTGCTTCGCAGATACGGCATTTTTTTTGTTTACAAATTGGAGCTTTGAGTCAACCCTGTGTTGAACAAGCCTATTGGAGCCATTTTTCTAACAGTTTGTGCTCACTTCGTGTCTCTGTGTCACATTTTGGTAATTCCTGCAATATTTCAAACTTTTTCGTTATTATTTTATCTGTTATAGTGATCTGTGATCAGTGATCTTTGATGTTAGTATCGTAATTGCTTTGGGGTGCTACGAACTACACCCATATAAGATGGCAAATTTAATCCACAAATGTTGTATGTTCTGACTCTTCCACTGACTGGCTCCTCCTCTCTCTCTCCCTTTCTTTGGGGTCCCCTATTCCCTGAGACATGACAGTATTGAAATTAGGCCAATTAATGTAACCCTACTCTGGCCTCTAAGTGTTCAAGTGAAAGGAAGTGCTGCACGTCTCTCACTTTAAATCAAAAGCTAGAAATCATTAAGCTTAGTGAGGAAGGCATATTGAAAGCCGAGACAAGCCGAAAGCTATGCCTCTTGAGCCGATAGTTAGCCAAGGTGTGAATGCAGAGAAAAAATTCTTGAAGGAAATGAAAAGTGCTACTCCAGTGAACACATAAATGATAAGAAAGCCAAACAGCCTTACTGTTGATATGGAGAAAGCATCAGTGGTCTGGAGAGAAGGTGAAACCAACTGTAACATTCCGTTAAGCCAAAGCCTAATCCAGAGCAAGGCCC
The DNA here is from genome assembly GCF_030014295.1 of Loxodonta africana. Taxonomy (NCBI): domain Eukaryota; kingdom Metazoa; phylum Chordata; class Mammalia; order Proboscidea; family Elephantidae; genus Loxodonta; species Loxodonta africana. The sequence goes on along the minus strand of NC_087355.1, from coordinate 40,553,420 downwards.
TCCTTACTCTCTTCAACTCTAGGAAGGCTAAGAGAGGTAAGGAAGCCACAGAAAAAAATGTGAACCTAGCAGCGATTGGCTCATGAGGTCTAAGGCAAGAAGCTGTCTGTCTCTGTAACACAAAAGCGCAACAGGAAGCAGCAAGTGCCGATGTGGAAGCTGCAGCAAGTCATCCAGAAGCTCCAGCTGCACTACCCAACAGATCTGCGGTGGAAATGGAACAGCCTCGTACTGGAAGCAGACGCCGTCTAAGACTTCCACAGACACAGAGGAGGACTCGATGCCCGGCTTCAAAGCTTCAAAGGACAGGCTGACTCCACTGTTAGGGGCTAATGCAGCTGGTGACTTTAAGTTAAAGCCAGTGCTCGTTTCCCATTCTGAAAATCCTAGGGCCCTTAAAAGTTAAGTTAAACCTGTTCTGCCTGTGCTCTATAAATGGAACAACAAAGCCTAGACGACAGCACATTTGCTTACAACTTGGTTTACTGAATATTTTAAGCCCACTGTTGAGACCTACTGCTCAAAAAAAAGATTTCTTTCTAAGTATTACTGCTCATTGACAATGCACCTGGTTACCCAAGAGCTAAGATGGAGATGTATAAAAAGGCTGTTTTCACGCCTGCTAACACAACATTCACTCTGCAGCCCTTGGATCAAGGAGTAACTTCGAATTTCAAGTCTTATTATTGAAGAAACACATTTCATAATGCTACAGCTGCCATAGATAGTGATTCCTCTGATGGATCGGGGCAAAGTAAATTCAAAACTTTTTGGGAAGGATTCACCATTCTAGATGCCATTAAGAACATTCATGATTCATAGCAGAAGGTCAAAATATCAACATTAACAGGAGTTTGGAAGACGTTGATTCCAACCCTCGTGGATGACTTTGAGGGGTTCAAGGCTTCACAGGAGGAAGGAACTGCAGATGCGGTGGGAAGAGCAAGAGAGCTAGAATTAGAAGTGGAACCTGAACACGTGATTGAATTGCTGCAATCTCAGGATAAAAATTTAACTGATCAGGAGTTCCTTCTTATAGATGAGCAAAGAAAGTAGTTTCTTGAGATAGAATCTACTCCTGGTGAAGATGCTATGAATATTGTTGAAATGACAACAAAGGATTCAGAACATTACATAAACTTAGTTGATAAAGCAGCAGCAGGTTTTGAGAGGATTAAGTCCAGTTTTGAAAGAAGTTTTACTGTGGGTAAAATGCTATCAAACAGCATCACATCCTACAGAGAAATTGTTTGCGAAAGGAAGAGTCAACTGATGTGGAAAACTCTACTGTTGTCTTCTTTTAAGAAATTGCCACAGCCACCCCAACCTTCAGCAACCATCACTCTAATCAGTAAGCAGCCCTCAACATCGAGGCAAGACCCTCCACCAGTAAAAAGACTATGACTCGCTGAAGGCTCAGAAGATGGTTAGTATTTTTTAGCAATAAAGTATTTTTAATTAAGGTATACATATTGTTTAAGACATAATGCTATTGCACACTTAATACACTACACTATAGTGTAAACATAACTTTCATATGTACCAGAAAACCAAAAAATTTGTGACTTGCTTTATTATGGTACTTGCTTTATTGCGGTGGTCTGCAACCGAACCCGCGATATCTCTGAGGTGTGCCTGTATATAGTGGATTCTCAACTGGTAAATGGATATTTCTACACTGTGTTTTCCACAAAATAAATGGTAGAAAGATTTAGAATAAGATTAGCTTTATATAATTGAGTATGGTTGACCAACATGAAGTTACCTGGAATAAGGAAGTCAAGGTATACTTACCTTCAAAAGGCTGTTTTCTGGATAAGACTTCCCATGTGATAACTGCATAACTGTTTAAGACAAAAACATATACTGTATATTATAAAAAAAATTCTTATAAAATAACAGCATAATAAACTAAAAAAGCACTAATTTTAAAAGGTTACTACGGAAATGTCATTTTTTCAAGTGTAAGGTAATGAAATACTGCACAAAGAATCACCAAAAGCAACCAATATAATGAATGCTCATGTGGGATTTTGTTTCATATTGATGCTAATTTTAAAAATGAGGGAATAACCGTAATAAGAATTTGCAGTTACAAGCAAGGATAACTTGTTGGGGGTAATTTAAGAGTCATTCTTGAACATCTAGGTCAGCCATGCCTTCTAATTACATGATTCAGTCATTCACACAAAATAATAAAAAAGATTATCTCATGTAGCCCTACTGTATTTACTTTTCTTCTAGTCTAAGTACTGTCTTCTTTAGTAATGAAACTATTTTGCCTACAATTTAATTTCAGCTGTCAGTCATCTGGTTAAGTAGCATAGACTTTATAGTTGGGATAAATGACTAAACAGAACACGGGGATTTTGCCGCACTCCCAAATTAACTGTTCATTTAAAATGGGACACATGGGATTGACACACAGTCACTGCGAGACAGTAAGGATTACAGAAGAAATTCCCACCTAAATCAATGAAATGATATTCCTTCATTTCCCCTAACAGGGAATAGTGACACTGAACATAAAATAATTTACGGTTTCCTGTTTTTATAGAATTAAACCAGCTTTCAAGAACTTTTGGTCAGAACATGGTCTTTACCTTAGAAGATACAAATATTTTTGTGTGAACTAAAGGTATCAGGGAGCTAAATATATAATAATAAAAAAAAAATATATTCACATGATAATCTAAATATGTTTTAGTGCAGCCACTAAAACAACTTAGCATTACTGACTTTAATATTAAATAATAAAAAAGAAAATCTCTTTAGGGACAAGGGATACAAAATTTAACTAAGATACAGTTTTCTGGTAAAGAGGTACCATTCATTTCTAAAAGCATCTTCATTTTTATCAGGTTAACTATTTATTAAAGATAGCAAAAAGCTTTATTTCAAAGGGGCTATAAAAATACATTCACAGTAAATGTACCATGTCTGATTTTACATTCGCTATCATGTTAAAGGAAACCCTGGTGGCATAGTGGATAAATGCTATGGCTGCTAACCAAAAGATCAGCAGTTTGAATCCACCAGGTGCTCCTTGGAAACCCTATGGGGGAAGTTTATCATATTAAAAGAGACAAGTGGAATTTACGTATGAGGTGAATGCCCAACCCCTTAATCCTATGTATCACAGAGTACCATCTTCCGTCTCCCTGGTCAAACAACCAGTATCATGAACCATGCAGTATGCTTATTACGGCACTGTATGCATTTGAAACATGAAAGTATGACCTTACCAAATACAATGATGTGTTGTACAAAGAATTCACCCATGTATAAATCTCTTTAATATAAATCTACTCTGTATGTTTAATAGTTTATTTCTCTAAAAAGGTGTGTAGGTATCAGGGTCTGAAAGACTGAATAGTATAAGAAACTGAAAGCTAAAATATTAGCAACCATTCTTCCCTCCTCCTACCAAAAAAGTCACATGTGATAAAAAAAAAAAGTCTTGAGTATTATAAACTGATAAGACAAAAAAAGCTTTAATTTTTTTAAGAAACTGAAAGCTAAAATATTAGCAACCATTCTTCCCTCCTCCTACCAAAAAAGTCACATGTGATAAAAAAAAAAAGTCTTGAGTATTATAAACTGATAAGACAAAAAAAGCTTTAATTTTTTTAAGAATGTAAGACATCTTTAATTTGAAAAAAATTAACCATTCTTTTGTCAAATTTATTTTTACCACACTTAAGAATGAAAATCACACTTTATAAGCTTAAAAATCCTGGTTGATTAATCTTGGTTTTCAGACAAAATTAATTCTAAGTGAAGGCAGCACACCGTACCTATAAATATCATGCTTAACACTGGCCCTTGATTTTTGTCCAGGTTCATAGTTTTCAGGTGGCATATAGATAATTGTCCCTCCTTCTGGTGCAGATTTGCTACTTCGTGATTGTGATAGGGACATCATGCGCCATTTTGATAAACCAAAATCTGCAATCTATAAGGAAAAAAAATAATTTAAAATATTTTCTCAAAAAAAAAAAATCCAAGAACCAACTGTTTTTGGTACATTCATTATATTTAGGTATCAGACCAGAGGCAATGTTTTTATATACATAAAACAAATAAAAACCACTGCAGTTGAGTTGATTCCAACTCATAGAGACCTACAGTACAGAGTAGAACTGCACCAAAGAGTTTCCATGGCTGTAAATTTTTATGGAAGCAGATGGCCACCTCTTTTGCCTGTGGAGAATCTGATGGGTTTAAATTGCCAGCCTTTCAGTCAGCAACGAAATGCTTAACCACGGTGCCATTAGGGTTCTCAAACATACACTTTATTATTTCTATGTAACCCATTAGTTTCTTACCAAACTGAATTCCATAGTGCTGAGATGTATAACCTTAGAAGCAATGAATACTGACTTAACGTTCAACACAATATAACACATTTTAAAAGGGTGACTAAGTTTTGAAAAACTGAATAAAAGTGTTTTATGCCTTACATTTTAATGAATATATACAGAGCATAGTACTTTTTGACAAGTGGCTATATATAAACTATGTGCTTTCCAAATTCACCAATACTTACAGAACTGTTACATCTATTCATATCTCATACGAATGTCACTGGACATTGTTTACAACTGAGTTTATATATTCTTATTTATAATGCCCTGAATATAGTTTCCCTAAATTTTGAAATAAGCAAGCTCCCAATATACCATATCTCATATAATTTGTTCCTACCAATTAAAGCATCACATCTGCTAGCAATAGAATAGTTAGCATATAAAGCATATTTATGTCCATAATGACAATAGTGCCTAAAGAATTATTACTGATAAACATTATGTACTTATAATCTGTTCTGTACTTCTGATATGCCCTTTACAGTTTTAGTTGAACTGTAAATCCTGTGCAGATGATATACAGCATCTGTTAACTATTTAAAAGGTTATTTATTTTTAAAAAATTGAAGCCAAATTTAAGAACAGAAACAATACTTAATGGGCCAAAGGGGTACGGAAAAGCTTTAAAGAGATTTAATTTATATTACTTAGCCTTTTACATTACATAATTTAGAAGTCAACAGTGACACTATGAAGTTATCAGGCCTATCTGGAAACCACAGTAGATCTGGAGTTCACGCATTTGTTAACTCAACAGACATTTACTCGATGCTTCTGTACGGCATGTGCTGAGGGCATGATGACTAAAACAGGCTAAATTTATGTCCTCATGAAACTTCAATTGGAACTGGTGGAGATGGCCAATAAACAAATTAATAAACGCACATTATGTCACATGTTGCAAAATGCTCTGCAGCATAACTTAAGGTACAAGGGTAGAGAGGCTGGGGGGGGGTGGTCAGGGAAAGCTACTGTGACAAAGAGGCTGAGGACCTCTTCATATTACCATTGCAGTTTCCTGTGAATCTTTAACACTTCAAAATAAAAAGTTAAAAACAGGCAAGGGAATAAGCCATAAGGATACCTGGGAAAAACAATCAAGAGAGGACTTTCATAATATTTTTATGGACAAATGGAGAAGTATGATAGCCTTTTTTGAAGTATTTCATACAAACTGAGTGACGACTCTCCAAAAGTACTGATTAACAAAAGGACTAACATTGACCTGGAGGGATGTTCTTAGTGCCGTGTTCTGCAGCTCTGATCAGAGCTCTGTACTGGTTAATATTTAATCACTGCCTGAAGATACAAAAAACTAGTGAATTAAATTTGAGGATGGCAAACAAGCACATGAAAAGATGTTCGACATAACTAGGTATTAAGCCTGAGAACATGATGAGATATTAATGTGTACAGAGAAAAAGGAGAGAACACCAAATACTGGTTAGGATGTGGAAAAGCTGGGTCTCTTAAAAATTGCTGGTGGAATGTAAAAAGGTACAATTACTCTGGAAAATAGCTGGGCAGTTTCTTAAAAAAACTAAACATACCCTTACCACATGATTCAGCTATTGCACTTCTGGGCGCTTATCCCAGAGGAATGGAGATTTATGTTCATTCAAAAACTTGTACACGGTTGTTCATAGTGGCTTTATTTGTAATTGACAGGAACTGGAAACAACCAAAATCTCTCTCAATAGGTGAATGGTTAAACAAACTGGTATATCATAAAATATTACTTAGCAATAAAAGGGAAGAGACTACTGAAAAACACAAAACTTGCATGGATCTCAAGAGCATTATGCTGAGTAAACAAAGCCAATCTCAAAATATTACATACTATATGATACCATTTATATAACATTCTCAAAGTGACAAATTATAAATATGGAAAACAGTTTAGCAGTTGCCAGGGGTTAGGAATGGAATGGGGGAGCGGTGGCTGTGACTATCATGGGGGAGCACAAAGGAGATCTTTATGGGGATGCAACAGTTCTGATCTACTGACAAAATGACATAGAACAATACATACACATTGTAACAATGTCAAATTTCTCGTTTGAAATTTTATCATAATTACATAATATGCAACCATTCAGGGAAACTGGGTGAAGGACATGAGACCTCTTTATACTATCTTTGCAATTTTCTGTGAATCTGTAATAATTCAAAATAAAAAGTGAAAAACATAGTTTTTTAAATTTTGCTTTAGGTGAAGGTTTACAGAGCAAATTAGTTTCTCATTAAATAATTAATACATACATTGTTTTGTGACATTGGTTGCCAACTCCACAATGTGTCAACATTCTCCCCTTCCTGACCTTGGGTTCCCCATTTCCATTTGTCTAGCTTTCCTGGCCTCTCTTGCCTCCTCATCCTTGCCCCTGGACTGGTGTACCCTCTTAGTCTTGTACAGGTGGTTGAGCTACGTGTGTTACTGTTTGTTTTATGGGCCTGTCTAATCTTTGGCTGAAGGGTGAACCTTAGCAGTGACTTCAGTACTGAGTTAAAAGGGTGTCCAAGGGCCATACTCCTGGGATTTCTCCAGTCTCCTACAAAGCAGTACATCTGGTCTTTTTTTGTGAGTTCGAATTTTGTTCCATGTTTTAAAAAAGGTATTCTTTATTACAATAATTAAGAAACATAATGACTTTGCATTTTATATCATATTTCTATCTATCTCTATTGTTGTTGTTAGTTGCCATCAAGTTGATTCTGACTCACAGTCACCCCATGTGACAGAGTACAATGCCCTATAGGATTTTCCAGGCTGTACTGAAGATAGGAATTGGGGTAAATGGAAAGGGAGAGAGATTAAATTGGCTAGGTGGAGGAGATAACTAAAAGTCTTTTTAAAATTATTAAGCACAAGGACACAGATATTTTTTTTTTTTACTTTAAAGAAGGAATTACCTTAACATGAAATTCATTATCCAATAAGATATTCTGAGTTTTCAAGTCATGATGAAGTAGAGGAGGGTTCATATTGTGCAAATAATTTACTCCCAGTGCAATTTCATGCAGGATGCGAAATCGCAACGGCCAAGCAACATCAGGATATTCAGTTTTCTTTACATACACGAAAAGAAACAATATCAAAATTAGTGGCCACATTTCTTTACATTTCACACTTAGAAAATTAAACATTCCATGGGGAAAATAGTATAAATCAATGTCAAAACATACTCATTTTTAGAACATACTATGAAGTTGACATTATTTAATATCCTTGGATCTTTCTTCACTTTTCAGCAAAAATAATTATAACTTTATAGTACTGATGTTTCCTTTTAGTTTTTATTGGTAATGCAGCTACATGGTATTGGGTCTTATTTCTTCAAGTGACAGTTATCCAGTCACACAAATCTGTACAATGCCTATATTCACACCTACCTTCCCTGTTCTATAAAAACCAAAAACCAAACCTGTTGCTGTCAAGTCGATTCTGACTCACAGGGACCATATAGGACAGAGAACTGCCGCTACAGGGTACCTAAGGCTGTAATCTTTCTCCCACGGAACGGCATGTGTGCGTGCGTGCTCACACACACACAATATATATATAATATATACCAAACCATTTACTCAAAATTCATATTTCAATTTTTCTATTAACATAAAACTATAATTTATTGTTATAATCATGACGTCAATTCAAATTTAGGGCCTCTTTATATTTTTTCAGTAAACGTTAATATCCCATACTTTTAGTCATATAATTTATGTATATTCCATCTTGAAAAATTAGCGTTTGTCACTTTAGTTTTTGTGAAGGAGACAATGATCATCTTTCCATCTAAGCCTGTGTAATACATAATGTTTTCTAATTCCTGGTACTTGTAAGTAATATCCATCTGAGCTTTTTTAAAATAAATGCTCCTGAACATAAAAAGTTAATGCAGTTTCCCAGAATAAACATACTAAGAAAAATCGGATGATATGGGAAGACTGACAAAGAATCACTGGGCGCTGTGCCACTGGGTACATTTTTCTAAATGCTGAAAAAAGTATGCTTCTACTGAAAGCTCAAGACTTGTTAAGAATTTTTTCTGCAAATAGGTCAGCTGCTAGTTCAGTAATCAACCTGTCAGGGCAGTGGTACAAAATATTTTAGATCATTTACACTGTATTTTGATTTTTTTCAACAATCTTCTATGGTGTTTGGATGTGTGTATGTGTGTGGGGGGGTGATTCATGACAAATACCACTCTAAACACAATTACAGAAAACCAAAAGGAATAGAAAACACTAATGTTGAACACTACTTCCTCTGGCATACACAAAGCTCCTTCCCAATCTTTTAATCTGTATGAAAAGGTAACCTTTTCTGAAAATCATGCAGTTTAAAGAGGTACTCAGGTTTCTCTGCTGTATCTTGTCATGTGGAGGCTTTCGATCCTGAAGACAAGGGTAGAGGAAAGCTCACATTGTACTTAGTGATTCCTTCGAGGATTTAACAATCCTCTTGGAGGCTCTAGAATTTCCAGTGAGCTCCAAACTAGGGTACCAGAGTATTCACTGGGGTGTGGGAAAATGAGAATTTCTATTCATATTCATTTAAAAAAAGAAACTGTGCTTTGTTAATATTTAACATACAGCCTGGCACTAGGTACTTTACTCCGTCCTTGTTTCAGAGGGTCACATGTCATAAACAGAATGGGAGATTTCCTGAAGCAAAGAGGAAGTTGCTCCACGAGTGGCTGCCACTGCACCCGCTCTGACCTCACTGTGATGTATTATAACTGAGGAGTGTCCAATAATTGAATTTTACAGATTGTATTACCCAGTTTTAACTAAGCCAGCTCTCACAAAATGCACCAAGTAACTTAAAAAAGATTTCTCGCAAGAAACTGCAGATTGGAGATAATATTAATAATGTAAGCTCAAGCAAAAAACAATATATGAATACACATATTCTGCAGATAATGACCCCCAAACTTGTTTACTGGTAGGATGCACAACAAAGCCAGAGGAACTGGTACGTTGAGAAAATGGGTAAACGACACATTTCACTGGCTATTATTGGAAAAGCGAATGTATCTGGTACTCACAGACAGATTTAATTGGTCTGGTGATTTGGATTTTATGAACTGGTTTACACAACATTTAATTTGCATCCCAAATTGTCTTTAATATTCAATAAAATCTGGTTTAACTAATAGTGGATTGTGCAGTGTATACATTTTTGCCTTTTTCTTCTCTCCTGTTCCTGTGTATATGTATGTATGCAGATACTGAAATTCAGTGTAAACTCCAGGAACAGAAACCTAGATATCTTAGAACTCAGGGCCTGACTCCACAGTTTTTCACAACACAAAAGATTCTAAAAGATGAAATTTTTCCACCGTGATCATTTATAATTATTCTTATTTTGATCTATCTGTATGTTCCCAAATAATATGATCCAATGTTAAACCAAAGTATTATACATAGCTTGAATAGCAGAAGTGGTAATTATAGCCGCTGAAAATGTAAAATACTTACCCTATGTAGGAGCTCATTTAATGATCCGTTTGTCATGTATTCAGTAACTATTCCCAAAAATTCAGGCTCATTGCAAATTCCCAAAATTGGAAGAATGTAACTAAATCTAGCTTTGTGTAAAATTTCGGCTTCTCTTAAGACATCATTTCTTTCACTAAGGAAAGAAAATGCATAATTATTTTCAGCAATGAAAAATGCAAAATTATCATGTGCATAAGGTTAATAAAGCCTGGATTTTTTAAATTAATGTAATTAAATATTTGACCTCATACAAATTATGCAATTTCTCTATCCCTTAGTTTCATCATATTTAAAATAGGGATAATACCTACCCTATATATTCCACAGGTCTGTTTAGAGACCAAAATAACTTCTATAACCCACTGACAGGTAAAAGTGCTATACACAGGTTATTATTACTGTACTCTTCCTAGGAAAGGGAGAGAACACAGTGTTAGAGTAAGTTTATAAAGCCTATCTATGCGACAGTTATTGGTTCTTGAACTATTAAGTTCATGGTGAAGTTAAATGACCAGTTTTGATTAGGATACTGTATTACATTTTATTATTGCATACCATTTAAAATTTTCCCAAATATTCTGAATATTAAAAAATTTAAAAGTACACTTAAATGACCAGATGATAATACCTGCATAAGGGTCAATAATGCTTAGAAATTAAATATTAAAACTCAGAAAAAACAACGCTGAAAACAGATAAGCGCTTAAAACAGATCCCTGGTTTAACTCTGGATCCCAGCTTCATTTGCTTATCCATATATAAAACAAATAATTATCAAACTTTTATTATGACTAAAGTACTGTGCTTGGAATTATGCGAAATACAAAGATAAAAAGATATAACATCCACTCTCAAGCTGTCCAGAAATCTTTTAAGAAAAATAAGATAAATACTTAAACTATAAGGCAGAATGTGGTATAAGTGCCACTAAAAAATAAAAGCAAAGACAGCTATGGGAGCCCAGAGGAAAGACAGTGAACTCTAGACTAGGAAAATCACTGCAGTCTTCAGAGAAGTGGGATCTGAGCTGCACTTTAAGGATGGACAGAATTCCAACCACTGAAGAGAAGGCTGCCAGGATGAATGAGGCCTCCACAAGGGGAGGGACCTTGCCTTTTCTTTTCACTTGTGTATCCCCTTGACCTGACCTGAAACTGTGCCTGGCACATGCTAGATGTCCATAGATATGTATTAAATGTATTTAAGGAAGCTGAAGTGAAAGCTATGCTTGGGAAATGGTAAATATGTTTAATACAGAGCAGGAAATGCAATAGAGTAAAAGGAGTGAAGGTGAATATGGTAGGCTAGGGTGTCTGCACTTTATTTGGGAGTCACTGAAGGTTTCTGAGCAGGGGAGTGGCATCAGAAGGACAAACTTTTAGGATGACTAACTTGGCAACAGGATGTTGGATCAGCAGAAAGAGGTAGACTGTGAAAGTCTGATGTTAGGTGATTTTAATAAGGGTTAGGATGTGAAGGAATGACAGCCTGAAACTATAAACGTAGCAGTGACAATGAGAAGGAAAACACAGCAGAATAGAATGCCCAGGCCATGGTGACTGACGGCCTAACTAATGAGGAATAAAAAAAAAATGGGAAGGATGTCATCAGTTTTTACTCTGGATGACTAGCAGATGGAGGCAGCAACAACAGAAATAGAAGTATCTTAAGGAGAGGCCTATGAGGTAAGTGATGATGACTAGTCGGCACCTAAACCACCCAACCTCTTGATGAATGGCTGTAGAAATAAGAATAGCAACAGGCATCTCAGACCAGATTATGAAGCCTGCTTTAAAAACAAGTAACAAAAAGGAACACAAAACAAAAAAGCTGAGTCATTTAATTTTTGAATTCGTCCATTGCCATCGAGTCGATTCCGGCTCACAGTAACCCTAAAGGACAGAGCAGAACTGCCCCATAAGTAATATATTTATGTTTCAAAACTGAAGAATCATTAAGAGGAAATACATGGAAACGCTGCTTCTCTCAACGTACTTTTCATTAAGTCACTTAATACCCCAACTGTGAGGAAACCAGTTGTATCAGTTTGTGAGATCTACTTAATTAAACTTATATCCTCTAAGTTGAAACAGTTTTGTATTTGCCTCAAGAAGTGTAGGTGAACAAGACACTTATTGTAGCACCTTTGTAGGGAGACACAGAGAATGGGCTAAAAGAATACTGGATACTGAGAAGGAACTAGACAAGGCATGCTGTTGAAGTCTCAGTAAGACTTAAACATACTCTCTGCTCCTCTAACTAAGAGTGTGAAGTATTCTTCCATCTATTGTGATCCTAAAAAGCCTTGGTGGAGCAGTGGTTAAGCACTCAGCTGCTATCCAAAATATTGGCAGTTTGAACTCACCAGCTGCTCTGCAGGAGAAAGGTGTGATAGTCTGCTTCCATAGGAGATTTATAACCTTGGAAACCTTATAACCCATTGCCGTTGAGTCGATTCTGACTCATAGGGACCTTATAGGATAGAGCAGAACTGCCCCACAGAGTTTCCAAGGAGCGCCTGCCTGGTGGATTCTAAGTGCTGACTTTTTTGGTTAGCAACTGCAGCTCTTAACCACTATGCCACCAGGGTTTCCTGGAAACCTTATAGGGCAGTTTCATTCTGTCCTAAACGGCCACTACGAGTCTGAGTCAACTCCACTGCAGTTTTTTTTTTTCTATTTATTGTGACCCTATAATGTGTTTTGACACGTTATGTGTACTACCATCCTTACGACAACCTTCCAAAGTTGTTTTCCTTATTCCCACTTTATATATGAGTGCGCTGAGGCTCAGATAAATTAACAATTTTCTAGTGGCCACATCGACAGTAAGTGGAGTCGGATTTGAATTTCAACCACGGGACTACAAAGCCTGTGTTCTTTCTACTTTGTTCTTTCCACTCACTTGCTTGACTACAGAAGGAATGTTCTTGAAATCAAATTTTGGAAAGATTAAGTGAGAAAACAGAAAAAGCAAAAATATTTTAAAAACAGGTTTACACTACTATTGATGTTACCCAAAAAAACCCTAGGAACAGTTAAAAATAAAAATTTTAATCCAAATTGGTAAAGGAGAAGTTAAACTCTCCCTATTTGGAGATGATAGGATACTAAGAAAATCCAAAAGACTCCATAAGAAAACTACTGGATCTAATAGAAAGATTCAGCAGAGTAGCAGATACTAGATCAACATACAAAAATCAGCTGAATTCGCTTATACCAATAAAGAGAACGATGAAAAGGAAATCAGGAAAACAATACCATTTATAATAGCCCCTAAAAAAAAAATAAAATACTTAAGAATAAATCTCTCCAGGGATGTAAAAGACCTATACAAAGAAAACTACAAAACACTACTGAAAGAAACCAAAAGAGATCTACATAAATGGAAAAGCATATACCATGCTTACAGAGAAGTAGACTCAACATTGTGAAAATGACAATTCTACCCAAAGCGATTTACAAATACAATGCAATACGGATCCAAATACCAACAACATTCTTTAAAGAGACAGAAAAACTTATCATTAGCGTTATATGGAAAGGGAAGAGGCTCCGGATAAGTAAAGCACCACTGAAGAAGAAAAAAGTAGGAGGACTCGTACTACCTGACTTCAGAACCTACTATACAGCTAGGGTAGTACAGCTTGGTACCGGCACAATGACAGATACATTGACCGATGGAACAGAATTGAGAACCCAGATGTAAATCCATCCACCTATGGTCACCTGATCTTTGACAAGGGCCCAAATCCATCGAACGCGGAAAAGACAGTCTTTTTAATAAATGGTGCTGGCAAAACTGGATGTCCACCTGCAAAAAAATGAAACAGTACCCATACCTCAGACCATATACAAAAAACTAACTCAAAATGGATCAAAGACCTAAATATAAAGCCAAAAGCTATTAAGTTCATAGAACAAAAAATAGGATCAACGCCAGAGGCCCTAGTACACGGCATTAACAGGAAATAAATCACAACCAACAACGCCCAAGCTCCAGAGGATAAGCTAGATAACTGGGATCTTCTAAAAATTAAACACTTATGCTTATCAAATGACTTCAGCAAAAAAGTAAAAAGAGAACCTAAGGACTGGGAAAAATTTTTTGGCTATTACAAATCAGATGAAGATCTAATCTCTAAAATCTACAAGAAAATCCAATACCTCTACAACAAAAAGACAAATAATCCAATTACAAAATGGGCAAAGGAAATGAACAGACACTTCACCAAAGTAGACATTCAAGTGGCCAACAGACACATGAGGAAATGCTCATGATCTCTAGCCATTAAAAACTAATATATATATATATTTTTAAAGCCATTAGAGAAATACAAATCAAAATCATAATGAGATACATTCTCACCCTGGTATTACTGGCATGAATCAATAAAACAGAAAATAAATGTTGGAGAGGCTGTGGAGAGATTGGAACTCTTACGCACTGCTGATGGGAATGCAAAATGATACAACCATTTTGGAAAATAATGTGGTGCTTCCTTAGAAAGCCAGAAATAGAAATACCATATGATCCAGCAATCCCACTCCTGGGAATATATCCTAGAGAAATAAGAGTCATCACATGGATAGATATATGTATACCCGTGTTTACTGCAGCATTGTTCATAATAGCAAAAAGATGGAAAACAAGCTAGATGCCCATCAACAGATGAATGGATAAACCAAATGTGGTACACACACAATGGAGTATTATGCAACGCTAAAGAACAACGGTGAATCTGTGAAGCATCACATAACGTGGATGCATCTGGAGGACACTACGCTGAGTGAAATAAGTCAATCGCAAAAGGACATTCTATGAGATCACTATGTAAAAACTCATGAAAAGGTTTATATACAAAAAGAAACAATCTTTGATGGTTATGAGGTTAGGGATGGAAAAACACTTAATAGACAATAGATAAGCTGTAACTCTGGTGAAGGGTAAGACAGTAACAATACTGGAGAAGCCAGCACAGCCTGTACAAGACAGGGCCACGGTAGCTCCACGGACCACCCAAACTCCCTGAGAGGCTGACCTGCTGGGCTGAGGGCTGTGGGGACCGTGATCTCAGGGAGCATCTAGCTCAACTGGCATAACAGAGTTTACAAAGAAAATGTTCTACATTCCATTTTGGCGAGTAGCATCTGGGGTCTTAAAGGCCTGTGAGTGGCCATCTACGACACTCCACTGGTCTTAGCCTGTCGGGAGCAAGGAATAATGAAGAAAACTAAAGACACAGGGAAAGATTAGCCCAAAGGACTAATGGACCACATTTACCATGGCCTCCACCAGACTGAGTCCAGTACAATGAGATGGTGCCTGGCTACCATCACTGACTGCTCTGACAGGGATCACAATAGAGGGTCCTGGACAGAGCTGGGGAAAAATGTAGAGCAAAGTTCTAATTCAAAAAGAAAGACCAGTCTTGCTGGCCTGAAAAAGACTGGAGAAACCCTGAGAGTATGGTCCCCAGACACCCTTTCAGCTCAGTAATGAAGTCACTCCTGAGGTTCACCCTTCAGCCAAAGATTGAACAGGCCCATGGAACAAAACAAGGCTAAAGGGACATGCCAGCCCTGGGGTGGGGACTGGAAAGTAGGAGGGAACAGCAAAGCTGGTAATAGGGAACCCAGGGTTGAGAAGGTAGAGTGTTGACATGTTGTGGGGTTGTTAACCTATGTCATACAATAATGTGTACACTAACTGTTTGATGACAAACTAGTTTGTTCTGTAAACCTTCACCTAAAGTTCAATGAAAAATAAAATAAAATAAAAATAAAAAATTTAAATACAGATTCTATAGACATATCAAAATTAATCAACTGAAAATGTCAGTCAAAAACCAGTTATGCTGTCTATAGGGTATCTGAGCAATCAGTTGGACTCATCTACTCATAGCAACTCTACAGGACAGAGCAGAAGTACCCCATAGGGTTCCCAAGGAGTGACTGCTGGATTCAAACTGCTGACCTTCTGGTTAACGGCTGAGCTCTTAACCTCTACACCACCAGGACTCCACTCACTAGGTAGAGTTCCTGGGTAGTACAAATGGTTGACATGCTTGGCTGCTAACTAAAAAGTTGGATGTTTGAGTCTACCTAGAGGTGCCTCAGAAGAAAGGTCTGGAGATCTATTTCCAAAAAATCAGCCACTGACAACTCTCTGGAGCAAAATTCTACTCGGACAACATGGGGTTGCCATGAGTTGTAACTGACTCAACAGCAATTGGTTTGGTACTCATAGCTTATGGGAAGATTGTTGGGGAAGGTCTACTCATTGGGTAGAAGGCAGGTTATGGAGAATGACTCAGCAGTTACGAAAATAAGAACATGTATCATCAATATAAATTTTTTGAGGTGATCCCAAAGAACAATGTAAACATTATCTGTGCCAGAGCTCAAAAAGTACATGTATTTATTAGTCCTACTTTATAAGTGAGGAAATGGACACACTGTGAATCAAATGCATAGGCTAGCCCTATGCCCAGACTACATAAATACTCTTGATGTTAAGATCTTAGGTAACAAGTGGGAGAAAAGAAAGTGATACTGTAACATTAAAAAAAAAAAAAAAATTTTTTTTTTTTTGGTAACATTAAGAGTGGGCTAAAAGCCTGTTTCACTAGTCTTTATGGCGTCTTCTTGTTGTTGGGTGCCCTCGAGTGGATTCTGACTTATAGTGACCCCATGTGACAGAGCAGAACTGTCTCGTGGAGTTTTCTTGGCTGTAATCTTTATGGACGCACATTGCCAGGTCTTTCTTCTGCAAAGCTGCTAGGTGGGTTTGAAACAACCACCTCTCAGTTAGTAGTCAAGCCCTTAACCACCACACTACCAAGGTTCTTTACGGCTTCTTAGAAGACAATTAATTTTCTACCTAACTTGGTAAAAATTTTTGGACTACGAAAATTGTATGAGTATGGAAAGGGAGCTCTTTCTTAACTCCTTGGCCCCTCAAACAGCACAAAATTTCAGGTAAACTAAAATCTTGAGAAGCAGCATCCGAAACAGAAGAAGGATCAATTTGCTTTAAAATATTTAATGGGTCCATCAGTGCTAGATTTCCATATACCATCTACCTAGTTAGTTCTAGAATATATCCACCCTCTCTGACCAGCCACCACCCTCTAGAGTTGACTACACACACTTGCCCAGCACTTGCCCCACAGAATTCAAGACCTAGTGTAAACAGACACCACACCCTGCACATCACTGGATGTGGACTATAGTATATAAAAAGGTGGGAACAATTTCCAGAAGTGTCTGAAATCTGCTGTGAGATCTAGTCCACCCAACGCTGGTAGTGAGAGACAGCAAAGAAAGCCACAGGCAGGTGGAAGTATGATAACGTTGGCTGGGCTGGAAGTTGAGGAATGTATCCGATACTGGATACTAACAGCCTCTGGCCAGTCAGGCATCGAGCGTGATGTATTCTCACATTAGATAAGATAATGTTGTAATCATGAATGTTAGGTCACTGAGAACTGAATGCAGGCCCTTGTTAAATTCCTTTGGGAAAGATAGAATACCGAACTAGTGACTAGACCACTGACTACTGCATACACACACGTTTACCGTAAGGGTTTACAGTAAGGCTTTTCTCTTTGGAAAGAGAAACTAATGCTAAAACAAAACCACCACCAAATGCCCAAACAAATCCACTGCGATGGAGTTGATTCAGACTCACAGTGGCCCTATGAATTATAATATATATATAACTGCCCCATTGGATTTCCAAGGCTGTAAATCTTCAGGGAAACAGCCTGCCACATCTTTCTCCCACAGAGCTGGTGGTGGGTTCAAATCACTGACCTTTCAGTTATCAGCAAAGTGCTTAACCACTGCATCACCAGGGCTCCTTAAAACCTGAACATCACACTACAATCATGCCAGGATGAACGGCTCTAAACACTTTTTGGCCACTGAACACTCTTTGGATACAGTTTATCACTCCCACAAAAAAAAATACACATTTTTTTCCTAGAGAGTCTTCCTCATAATAGTAGGAGGAGAAACTAACTGCAAATTTTGAGGTTGATAAAGTTTCATGAAAACAAGAACCACAAACAAAACAGAAACTACAAGAACCCCCAAACAAAACATCTCAAAACTCTAGAGCAGCGCTGTCCAATTATGCGAGCCCCAAATGTAATTTCAAATTTTCTAAGTCACATTAAAAAAAGTAAAAAACAACAAAAAACTCTAATAAAACAACACACACACAGAAAACCCCAGATGAAATGAATTTTGGTAACATCTTTTATTTAACCAAATATATCCGCATTATTATTTGAAGACGCAATCGATATAAAAATATTGATGAGTTAGTTTAAATTCGTTTCTTTGTACTAAATCTTCGAAATCCGGTGTGTGTCTTACACTGACAAAGCACATTTCCGTTCGACTGACCAGTCGCTCAACAGCTGCCTATGGCTAACAACTGCCTACCTATTGGACAGCACAGCCCTAGAGCCCACTTTCAAAAAAACGAGAAAAAAAAAAAAAGCAAACAAAAACAAACCCACTATATAAAGAACTCAATTTCAATACATCGGGCATTTCGAGATGGGCTGTGATGGCAGGTCTCTGGTATATGGTACCAGCCTAGGAAAGTCAGAGGAGGAACGGCGGGACGCAGAGAGAAGGCAGTGAAGAGGAGATGAGCGGACGATTCCGAGTGTGCACCTCGAGAGGCTGGTTCCTCCCACCCTGCCAGCCCCAAGCTTTGAAGGACTAGCCCAGAAATGACGACGGGCAGGGCCGACCCCAGGCGGTCACTGCCGTTTGAGCTCTACAGTCCGCCCACCCGGGGCGGATATCGTGGGAGGGGGTGCCGCCGAGTTAGGCGCCCTACCTGTCGAGCAGCGGAGTGTGAATGTGCAGATGCTTCACGGCCACCTGAACACGCCAGTCCGAGTGGCGGGCCGACGACACGGTGCCCGAGGCGCCGCGGCTCAGGTAGCGCAGGTCGGCGAGCTTCTGGTAGGGAATGGTGGGCAGGGCGCTGCAGATGGCCTCCCCGTTCATGGTCGCTGGCGGCGCGGGCACTCAGGCCGAAGGCCCGTTCCGGGTGCGCCCTCTGCTCCCGCGGCTCCCCGGCACGCGCGCGCTTGGGTCCGCTCCGGCGCCAGGCGGACGGCGAGGTGTTCCTGCTCCCAAATACTAGGTCACAAGGCCGCCCATTCCCAGGCGGCCCACGCCCGCCGCCGTCGGACCCCGCGCTGCCGGCTGCTTTTCCCCGGCCTCAGCACACTTTTCTGGAAAGTGGGGTCAAGTCTTCAGCGCCGCGGCGAGGAGGAGCTTCCTCTCCTAGACTGGGCCCTCCCAGGCGCGCCCCGCCGGCGAACCCCGGCGCCGAGCTCCTCCCTCTCCAAACTTCTCAGGCGACGTCAGCGGGCTAGCAGAGGGGGGCGTCCGCCTGCGTCCTGCGGGGAAGGCGCCCGTCTCAGCCTGCGGCCCCCACTGTCTGTCCGATTCTGGCGGGGCTAGGGCGCGGGGGCGAGGCAGCCAGTGGCACTCCTTTTGTCTTCACCCCTCTCCGAATATGGAAAAGTCTTCCTTTTGGGAAAGTTCCTCAACGCAGCCGGCTGGCGGGTGTGTGATTGGTCAGCGGGAGCCCCCACTCGGGTGGATTCTCTGTCTCGGCCGCGTGCAGTCGGGAGAGTAGCCAAACTCCAGAGGTAGGGGCGTGATCCCGGCTCCCTACTCTGCGCCTGCGCGAGGAGCGCTTCGCGGAGCGCGCCGTGTTCCACCGCAGGCAAACCCGTGGCCGACGAGTAGATTCTGACCCTTAGTGACCCTATAGGACAGGGTAGAGCTGCCCCATAGCAAGGAGCGCCTGGTGGATTCGAACTGCCAGCATTTTGGTTAGCAGCCGTAGCACTTAACCCCTATGCCACTGCGAACCTGGACTCCAGTCTTCCTTCACTTGCAGCCACTTGACGAGTGAGGGAAAGGTGATAAATCTCCTCAGAGCGGAATACCCTCGGCTGTGTTTTGCTCTTGGCACACGCCCGCCTACTAGGAATCTGGTTTTCTTCCTCCTCTTTTCCAATGTCCATAATAATATATCGGGATTGAAAATGAACCTGAGAAAATCCATCTAACTCCAGATAAGAGTGCAAGGATTTCTTTTTTATAGATAAAAGAGGATTGCAATCAGTGTCTAATGCCAACCGAAAAAGACTGCAAACATCTTTCCATTTTTCCACTTAAAAACAAAGACAAAACCAAAAGTCCCACTTTTCTACTTAAGTGATTATATCGTGAGTGCAAATATTATATACAACGCCAAGTCCATACTAGGAATTTAGTGAATTGTAATGCAGTAAAAAGAAATGCCTGACTTGAATAAAGGACTTCTGCGTACAGAGAACCAGTTCTTCCTGTATTTGTGCACAGCGGGAAATTGTAAAGAAATGTTATGTTTAAAATTTTGATGATTTAAAACAAATTGCTTAGCTTTGAAGATATGATCTGCTGTGCTGTGCTTTATTGTTTGTTGTTGAACTTTTTGCTCCTAAAAGTACTCAGAAAACTTTCTCATTGAGCCATCCATCCATCTCACAAACTAAGAGTTCCAGAAAAAGAGAACAAAAAAATCAGCAGGGAGGGAATGATCACAATAATAATTGAAGAAATTTTGCCGGGACTGAAGGACAAGGGTCTCCATATTGAAATGACTCACCTGGTGTCCACAGTGAACTGAAAAACCTACATTAAAGCACATTCTTAAGAAGATCAAAACATTAAGAATAAAGAGAAGACTCAAAGTTTTTAGAGGAAAGAAACAAGAATAAAGGCATGGGAAGGAGCATGGCTTGGATTTATCAAGAGTAATAATATATTTTTTTAAATAATTATATAGGGTTGCTATGAGTCGGAATCGACTCGATGGTACTGAGTTTTTTTTTTTTTTAAATAATATTGTGAGCTAAAAAAAACAATGGAGTGAAATTTCTTCAAAATTATGAAGGAAATTGGCTTCCAACCTTGAATTTTATAGTCAGCTGAACTATCTAACAAGTATAAGGGTGAAATAAACATTTGCACATATACAGGGGTACAAATATTTGCTTTCCATTAGCCTTGTTTTAGAAAGCTACTAAAGTATGTACCCCAACAAAACATGGGTGTAAGCCAGAAAAGAAAAAAACAAAACATGGGTTCCAGAAAACCAGGATCAGGAGAATGGAGAAGTGAAACCCCAGGGCATGTGTCAGAGTGGGGAGAAACCCATTTTCAATGGGACAGGAGGATGGAAGGCTTCAAGAGGAAAGGCTTTAGAAAAATATTTAAATTTATAGATGATCTAATTTTGAGTATTTGGGAGACTGTATTAATAGGTGTTTGATAGATCTAATGAAATATGTCTGAAAAACTGGACATAGAACTGAAAAAAATAAGGCAATTACTATTCTATGAAAAATAAAAATTATACAAGTAAGGAAACAACACTTCTTTAAACAGTTCTGTGGTGGTGAACAGGTGAAAATTGTAGGGCTAAAGTTGAACATATGTAGCCCCTATGAACCAGCAATTCCTCTCATAGATATGTGGGCCTATGTATGTATATGCTAGAATGTCTATAACAGTGTGACTTATGATAGCCTCAAATTATATATAGCCCATTAACAGAAGAAATGGATAAATTGTGCTTCATTTACACAATAGAACACTAAAGTCAATGAGATTGAACAATCTACAATAATATTGTATGAAAAAAGGCAGACACAGAAGAGAACGTACTGATAAGTCCATTAACATAAAGTGTAAAATAAATTAATCTATGCTGTGAGAAATTAAGACAGTGGTTACTCTTGTGGGGGGATGTAGTGAGTAGAAGGGGACATGATAAGGCTTCTGGGGTGCTAGTAATATTCTGTTTCTTGATGTAGAACCTAGATTTTAGGTGCCAGTTACATGAGTGTGTTCAGTTTATGAAAATTCTTTGAGGTTAGATTTATGTACACTTTGCTCAATGTATATTATACTTCAATAAAAAGTTAAAAGGTTTAAATATAAAATAAATATATATTGTTGTTGTTAGGGGCCATCGAGTTGGTTCCGACTCATAGCAACCCTATGCACAACAGAACGAAACACTGCGGGGTCCTGAGCCATCCTTAAAATCGTTGTTATGCTTCAGCTCATTGTTGCAGCCACTGTGTCAGTCCACCTCACTGAGGGTCTTCCTCTTTTCCGCTGACCCTGAATTCTGCCAAGCATGATGTCCTTCTCCGGGGACTGATCCCTCCTGACGACATGTCCAAAGTTATGTAAGACACAGTTTCGCCATCCTTGCCTCTAAGGAGCATTCTGGCTGTACTTCTTCTTTTGGCAGTCCATGGTATATTCAATATTCTTCGCCAACACCACAATTCAAAGGCGTCGGTCAGTTCTTCTTCGGTCGTCCTTATTCATGTCCAGCTTTCACATGCATATGGTGCTATTGAAAATACCATAGCTTGGGTCAGGTGCACCTTAGTCTTCAAGGTGACATCTTTGCCCTTCAACATTTTGAAGAGGTCCTTTGCAGCAGATTAGCCCAACACACTGTGTCTTTTGATACTTGACTGCTGCTTCCATGGCTGTTGATTGTGGATCCAAGTAAAGTGAAATCCTTGACAAATTCAGTCTTTTCTCCGTTTATCGTGATGTTGCTCATTGGTCCAGTTGTGAAGATTTTTGTTTTCTTTATGTTGAGGCGCAATCCATACTGAAGGCTGTGGTCTTTGATCTTCATTAGTAAGTGCTTCAAATTCTCTTCACTTTCAGCAAGCAAGGCTGTGTCATCTGCATAACGCAGGTTGTTTATGAATCTTCCTCCAATTCTGATGCCCTGTTCTTCATATAGTCCAGCTTCTCAGATTATTTGCTCAGCATACAGATTGAATAGGCATGGTGAAAGAATACACCCTGACGAACACCTTTCCTGACTTTAAACCAATCAGTATCACCTTGTTCTGTCTGAACAAATGCCTCTTGATTTATGTAAAGGTTCCTCATGAGCACGATTAAGTGTTCTGGATTTCCCATTCTTCTCAATGTTAGCCATAGTTTTTTATGATCCACACAGTTCAATGCCTTTGCATAGTCAAAAAAACACAGGTAAACATCCTTCTGGTATTCTCTGCTTTCAGCCAGGATCCATCTGATATCAGCAATGATATCCCTGGTTCCACATCCTCTTCTGAAACCGGCCTGAATTTCTGGCAGTTCCCTGTCGATACACTGCTGCAGCTGTTTTTAATGATCTTCAGCAAGCTTTTGCTTGCATGTGATATTAATGATATTGTTCTATAATTTCCACATTCGGTTGGATCACCTTTCTTGGGAATAGGCATAAATATGGATCTCTTCCAGTCAGTTGGCCAGGAAGCTGTCTTCCATATTTCTTGGCATAGGTGAGTGAGCACCTCCAGTGCTGCATCTGTTTGTTGAAACATCTCAATTGATATTCCATCAATTCCTGGAGCCTTGTTTTTCGCCAACGCCTTCAGAGCAGCTTGGACTCCTTCCTTCAGTACCATCGGTTCCTGATCATATGCCACCTCTTGAAATGGTTGAATAGCGACTAATTCTTTTTGGTATAATGACTCCGTGTATTCCTTCCATCTTCTTTTGATGCTTCCTGCATCGTTTAATATTTTCCCCATGGAATCCTTCACTATAGCAACTGGAGGCTTGAATTTTTTCTTCAGTCCTTTCAGCTTGAGAAATGCCAACCGTGTTCTTCCCTTTTGGTTTTCCACCTCCAGCTCTTTGCACATGTCATAATACTTTGTCTGCTCGAGACGCCCTTTAAAATCTTCTGTTCAGTTCTTTCACTTCACCAATTCTTCCTTTTACTTTAGCTGCTCAACGCTCGAGAGCAAGTTTCAGATTCTCCTCTGACATCCATCTTGGTCTTTTCTTTCTTTCCTGTCTTTTCAGTGACCTCTTGCTTTCTTCATGGATGATGTCCTTGATGTCATTCCACAACTCGTCTGGTCTTCGGTCACTAGTGTTCAATGCATCAAATCTATTCTTGAGATAGTCTCTGAATTCAGGTGGGATATACTCAAGGTCATATTTTGACTCTCGTGGACTTGCTCTGATTTTCTTCAGTTTCAGCTTGAACTTGCGTATGAACAATTGATGGTCTGTTCCACAGTCGGCCCCTGGCCTTGTTCTGACCGATGATAGTGAGCTTTCCCATCGTCTCTTTCCACAGATATAGTCAATTTGATTTCTGTGTGTTCCATCCGGTGAGGTCCATGTGTATAGTCGCCATTTATGTTGGTGAAAGAAGGTATTTGCAATGAAGAAGTTGTTGGTCTTGCAAAATTCTATCATTCAATCTCCAGCATTGTTTCTGTCACCAAGGCCATATTTTCCAACTGCTGGTCCTTCTTCTTTGTTTCCAACTTTCGCATTCCAATTGCCAGTAATTATCAATGCATCTTGATTGCATGTTTCATCAATTTCGGACTGTAGCAGCTGATAAAAATCTTCTATTTCTTCATCTTTGGCCCTAGTGGTTGGTGTGTAAATTTGAATAATAGTCGTATTGGCCTTGTAAGATGTATGCTGAAGTACGATCCTATCACTGACAGCATCGTACTTCAGCATACATCTTAAAACATTCTTTTTGATGATGAATGCAACACCATTCCTCTTCGAGTTGTCATTCCCAGCATAGTAGACTATATGATTGTCCAATTCAAAATGGCCAATACCAGTCCATTTCAGCTCAGTAATGCCTAGGATATCTATGTTTATGTGTTCCATTTCATTTTTGATGATTCCCAATTTTCCTAGATTCATACTTCGTACCTTCCAGGTTCCAATTATTAATGGATGTTTGCAGCTGTTTCTTCTCATTTTGAGTCGTGTCACATCAGCAGATGAAGGCCCTGAAAGCTTTACTCCATCCACATCATTAAGGTCGACTCTACTTTGAGGAGGCAGCTCTTCCCCAGTCATCTTTTGAGTGCCTTCCAATCTGGGGGGCTCATCTTCCAGCGCTGTATCAGACAATGTTCCACTGCTATTCATAAGGTTTTCACTGGCAAATGCTTTTCAGGAGTAGACTGCCGGGTCCCTCTTCCTAGTCTGTCTTAGTTTGGAAGCTCAGCTGAAACCTGTCCTCCATGGGTGACCCTGCTGGTGTCTGAATACTGGAGGCATAGCTTCCAGCATCACAGCAACACACAAGCCCCCACAGTAAGAGAAACTGACAGACACGTGGGGTAAAATAAATATATATGTGTATATACGTACCCTTTTGTTCTTATGTGATTAGTATCATACTACATATACTGTTTGCTTGCTTGTTTTTCACTTAGCAATATATTTCAGATATCTTTTCATATGAGTGCATAAAATCTTCATTATTTTTTTTAAAGGCTGAACTGTTATATGGGTGTACCATACTTTATCACCTATTGGTGGAGGCTTAGATTGTTTTCAAACATTGGCTATTACAAATTTTACTGCAATTAAACTTTTATGTACATTATTTTATGAATACGCAAGTATATCTACGTACTTCTAGAAGCCCAATTGCTGAATCAAAGGGTATGTTCATTTGTACTTTTGGTTTTATTGTCAAATTGTTCTTCATTGAGGTTGTAACAATTTTCTTCCCTGCAGATAATGAGAGTGGCTCTTTCCCCACGTGCTTGCCTTCATTTCCTTTTGAGATAGATACAGTACAGTGTTGGTCTGCTGGTTCCTAAAGAGTTCAGTGCTTAAATTTACTTAAATACTAAGTTCTTTTTATTGCAGAACTTCTAAATATTTGGCCTATGTTTATCACAATCCTAAACCTTCAGCTTTCATGTTACTTTTCACCATGATAGTTCTCATTTTTAGTCATATATAGGAGGCAGTTCTGCTCTGTCCTCTACGGTCACTATGAAATGAAATCAACTCCTTGGCAACAGCTTTGGTTTGGTTTTTATATATGTTGCTTAATTAATACCCATAATGGATTGACTAAAGGCAGAAACATTAAGGAATACTGATGCTGAACTACAGTAACTAAATAAGAAACATGAAAATGAGAGTAATTATGCAAATTCAGCTCAAAAAGCTAGCATCACATTTGTAACTTGAAATCATCTGATCAAAATTCTATAAAATCACTTCAAGATTTGTTTTTCCATTTACTAACAATAAAGGTTATTTGTAATTGCAAATGTTATTTTAGGAAATAGCAGCTTGAAATCTCTCCTATCTCTTTCTTTAGAAACAAGGCACTAAAATTGAAAAATAAACCACCTTATTTCTAGGAGCATAAATGCAAAAATTTCAATCATCTATCATTTACTCCATTTTTTCTTCTATTTTTCAGTCTAAAAGCAGCTGGTCTAAAGTTTTAAAAACAAACCCGAATGGTGGGGAACTCTCTCTAATTACATAATGGAATATTATGTATGGGTAAAACAAATGTGTGGGATGCATTTGGTACCTTTTCCCTGAAAAACAGCATCTCAAAGAATACTTGATGTATCTGATGATACAGCACCTGTTAGTATGAAGAGTCAAAAAAGTACAGGTTGTTTTTGAAGGTAATGAGTACAATAATGTTTCTCATTTAGCCATTCTAATTACATTCAGTACTAAATCTGAACATGATGCCATTTTAAAATTGATTTATAAAATGATGCTTCATGAACATATATTTAATTGAAAAAACTTTTTTCAAATGTCAACTGGCAAAAAGGAAGCATTTCTTAGAATTATTAAATTAATATTTAAACATGGTCTTGAGCAATACCACTTTTCTCAGACATTTTCAATCTAATGTCACATCTTTATCATTTGACATTAAAAAAGGTAAAATTATTTTTTAAAAATTCTTCTATCGTTAAATTGTGCTTTAGGTGAAAGTTTACAGTGCAAGTTAATTTCCCATGCAAAAATTTCTACACATATTTTTTTGTAGTATTAATTGCAATACCTACAATGTGACAGCACACTCCCACTTTCCACCCTGGATTCCCTGTGTCCATTCAACCAGTTCCTGTCCCTTCCTGCCTTCTCATTCTGCTTTTAGACAGGAGCTGCCCGTTTGGTCTCATATATCTGATTGAACTAAGAAGCACATTCCTCATGTGTATTATTTTTTGTTTTATAGTCCTGTCTAATCTTTGTCTGAAGAGTGGGCTTCAGGAATGGTTTCAGTTCTGGTTTAGCAGAGCATCTAGGGGCCATAGTTTCAGGGGTTCCTCTAGTCTCTTTCAGACCATTAGGTCTGGTCTTTTTAGGTGAATTTGAATTCTGTTCTGCATTTTACTCCTGCTCTGTCCGGGACTTTCTGATGTGTTCCCTGTCTGGGCTGTCATTGGTGGTAGCCAGGCATCTTGTTCTTCTGGTCTCAGGCTGGTGGAATCTCTGGTTCATGTGGTCCCTTAGTCCTTTGGGCTAATATTCTCCTTGTGTCTTTGGTTTTCTTCATTCTCCTTTGCTCCAAGGGGATGGGACCAATTGATGTTTCTTAGATGGCCACTCACAAGCTCTTTAAGGCCCCAGATGCCACTCACCAAAGTGGGTTGTAGAACATTTTCTTAATAAGCCATGTCATGCTAGTTGACCTAGATGTCCCCCAAAACTATGGTCCCCACCCCTCTCCCTCAAAGTTCTTGAATATGTCTAAGAAACTTCTTAGCTTTTGCTTTGGTCCAGTTGTGCTGACTTCTCCTGTATTGTGTGTCGTCCTTCCGTTCACCAGAGTTGATCCTTGTCTACTGCCAAGTTCGTGATTTCCCTTCCCCCTCCTCCCCACCCGTATGCCCATCAAAGAATGCTTTTTTCTGTGTTTAAACCTTTTCTTGAGTTCTTGTAGTCGTGGTCTTATGCAATATTTGTCCTTTTGTGACTGACTAATTTCACTCAACATAATGCCCTCCAGATTCACGTGTTTGAGATGTTTCGCAGATTCATCATTGTTCTTTATCATTGCGCATTGTGTGTATGTACCATAGTTTGTTTATCCATTCACCTGTTGATGAGCATTTAGGTTGTTCATCTTTTTGCTACTGTGAATAGTACTGCAATGAACATGGGTGTGCATATGTCTATTCGTGTGATGGCTTTTATTTCTCTCGGGTATATTCCTAGGAGTGGGATTGCTGGATTGTATGGTATTTGTAGCTTTTTAAGGAAGCCCCAAATTGTTTTCCAAAGTGGTTGTACCATTTTACATTTCCACCAGCAATGCATGAGTTCCAATCTTTTTACAACCTCTCAAACATTTATTATTTTGCATATTTTGGATTAGAGCCAGCCTTGCTGGGATGAGACGGTATCTCATTGTAGTTTTGATTTGCTTTTCTCTAACGGCTTGTGATCATAAGCATTTCCTTATGTGTCTGTTAGCCGCCTGAATGTCTTCTTTGGTTAAGTGCCTGTTCATATCCTTTGCTCGTTTTTTAAATTAGATTATTTATCTTTTTGTTGTTGAGGTGTTGCAGTATCTCATAGACTTTAGATCCGTATCGGCTTCGTTGTAGCCAAAATTTTTTTCACAGCCTGTAGGTTCTCTTTTTACTCTTTTGGTGAAGCCTTTTGATGAGTAAGTATTTGATTTTTAGGAGCTCCCAGTTATCTAGTTTCACTTCTGGAGTTTGTACATTGTTAGTTATGGTTTGTATACTTTTTATGCCATGAATTAGGGCTCCTAGCATTGTCCCTGTTTTTTCTTCCATGATCTTTATTGTTTTAGATTTTATTTTTAGGTCTTTGATCCTTTTTGAGTTAGTTTTTGTGTATGGTGTGAGGTCTGGGTCTGGTTGCAGTTTTTTACAGATGGATATCTAGTTATGCCAGCACCATTTGCTAAAGACACTGTCTTTTCCCCATTCAAGGACTTTGGGCCTTTATCAAATAGCGGGATGGATTTATGTCTGGGTTCTCAATTCTGTTCCATTGGTCTGTGTGTCTGTTGTTGTACCAGTACCAGGCTGTTTTGACTACTGTCACGGTATAATAGTTTCTAACATCAGGTAGTGCGAGGTCTCCCACTTTGTTTTTCTTCTTTAGTAATGCTTTACTTATCTGGGGCCTTTTCCCTTTCCATATGAAGTTGGTGATCTGTTTGTCCATCTTGTTGAAAAATGCCATTGGAATTTGAATTGGGATTGCATTGTATCTGTAGGTCGCTTTGGGTAGAATTGACATTTTCACAATGCTGAGTCTTCCTATCCATGAGCATCATATGTTTTTCTACTTACTTAGGTCTATTTTGATTTCTTACAGTAGTTTTATTTGTATAGGTCTTTTACATCTCTGGCTAGATTTATTCCTAAGTACTTTATCTTCTTGAGGGATATTGGTGATCTCTTTTTTGAAGTTCTCTTTGTTCATGTAGAGGAATCCAACTGATTTTTGTATTGTTACCTTGTATCCTGATACTTTGCCGAAATCTTCTATTAGTTCCAGTAGTTTTCTTGTGGATTCTTTGGAGTGTTCTGTGTATAAGATCATATCATCTGGGAATAGGGATACTTTTACTTCTTCCTTAAAAATTTGGATGCCCTTTATTTCTTTTTCTTGCTTTATTGCTCTGGTTAGGACCTCCAGCACAATGTTGAATAAGAGTGGTGATAAAGGGCATCCTTGTCTGGTTCCCATTCTCAACGGGAATGCTTTCACTCTCTCTCCATTTAGAATGATGCTGGCTGTTGGCTTTGTGTAAATGCCCTTTATTATGTTGAGGAATTTCCCTTGTATTCCTGTTTTGCTGAGAGTTTTATTAGGAATGTGTGTCGGACTTTGTCAAATGCCTTTTCTGCGTCAATTGATAATATCATGTGGTTCTTATCTTTTGCTTTATTTATGTGATGGATTACATTGATTATTTTTCTAATGTTGAACCATCTGCTCATACCTGTTATGAGTCCCACTTGGTCATGATGAATTTTTTTTTTTTATATACTGTTGAATTGTGTTAGCTGGAATTTTGTTGAAGAATTTTCGTCTATGTTCATGAGGGATATTGATTTGTTTGATTTGTAATTTTTTTTTTTTTTTTTTGATGGTATCCTTACCTGGCTTTGGTGTCAGGGTTATGCTGGCTTCATAGGATGAGTTTGGGAGTATTCCGTCCTTGTCTGTGCTTTGAACTACCTTTAGTAGTAGTGGTGTTAAGTCTTCTCTGAAGGTTTGGTAGAATTCTTCAGTGAAGCTGTCCAGGCCAGGGCTTTATTTTTGTTGAGAGTTTTTTTTTTTTTTTAAATTACCTCTTCAATGCCTTCTTTTGTTATGGGTTTATTTAGTTGTTCTACCTCTGTTCGTGTTAGTTTAGGTAGGCAGTGTGTTTCTAGAAATTTGTCCATTTTCTCTAGGTTTTCAAATTTGTTGGAGTACAATTTTTCATAATATTCTGTTATGATCCGTTTTATTTCAGTTGGGTCTGCTTTGATATTGTCCATCTCGTTTCTTATTTGATATATTTGCTTCCTTCCTCTCCTGTTTTTCTTTTGTCAGTTTGGCCAGTGTTTTGTCGATGTTTACCTTTTCCAAGAATCCACTTTTGGTCTTGTTGACTCAACTTTTTTTCTATTCTGTATTTCATTTATTTATGCTCTAATCTTTATTATTTCCTTTATTCTGGTGCCAGAGGGCTTCTTTTGCTGCTCTGTATTTGTCCAAGTTGTAGGGTTAATGTTTTTATTTTGGCCCTTTCTTCTTGGATGTGTGCATTTATTGCTATAAATTGACCTCTAAGCACTGCTTTTGGTGAGTCTCAAAGGTTCTGCTAAGATGTGTTGTCATTCTCATTTGATTCTGTGATTTTTTTTTTCTTTTTCTGTCCTTGATTTCTTCTATAACCTAGTCATTTTTAAGCAAGGTGTTGTTCAGTTTCCATGTATTTGATTTTTTTTCCTTGCCGTTTCTGTTACTGATTTCTACTTTTATGACATTATGATCAGAAAAGATGCTTTGTAATATTTTGATGTTTTGGATTCTGTTAAGGCTTGCTTTGTGGCCTAAAATGTGTTCTATTCTGGAGAATGTTCCATGTGTGTTGGAGAAGAATGTATACTTGGCTGCTTTTGAGTGGAGTGTTCTGTATATGTCTATGAGGCCAAGTTGATTTATTGTGGCATTTAGATCTTCCGCTTCTTTACTGAGTTTTTTTCTAGATCTTCTGCCCTTCACCGAAAGTGGTGTGTTGAAGTATCCTAGTATTAGTGTCTATTTTCAGTGTTGTTAGAGTTTGTTTTATGTGTATGCACACTCTGCCATTGGGTGTGTATATATTTATTATGGCTATGTCCTAGTGTATTGACCTTTTAATCATTATATAGTTTTTTTTCTTATCCTTTGTGGTGAATTTTGCTTTAAAGTCTGTCAGAGATTAATATTGCCATTCCTGTTCTTTTTTGGTTGTTGTTTGCTTGATTTTTTTTTTTCCCATCCTTTGAGTTTCGGTTTGTTTGTGTCTTTGAGTCTAAGGTGTGTGTCTTGTAGTCAGCATATAGATGAATTGTGTTGGTAATCATTCTGCCACTCTCAGTCTCTTTATTGGTGCATGTAGATCATTTATATTTAGTGTAATTATTGATAGGTATGAGTTTAGTGCTGTCATTTTGATGTATTTTTTTGTTTGTTTTGTTTTTTGGTGTTGACATTTTCTTTGTTCCACTTAATTTTCTGTGCTGAGTCATTTTTCTTTATGTATTTTCTTTTCATCTTTTTCATTATTGTTGATTTTGTTTACTTAGTCTTTATGTTTTTCTTTTTTTAAAATTTTGACAGTTAAGTTTGTTAGCTTCCATTGTGGTTATCTTAAAATTTACCTTTATTTTTCTGTGTTTACACCGATCTTCTATTTCTTGATATTGCCTTAGCTTCCTCTCCATATGGAAGTTCTATGACTATGCAGCACACTGTTTACGCCCTCTTTTTTGTTTTGACATTGTCATAGTTTACATATTGATGTCTCTGGTTCCCTATTTTCAGTCTTTTAGCTTTGACTTGTTTTGGGGACTTCCCTATCTGGATTGGTAATTGGTTGATTTGTCCTGTTTTCTAGTCTTGGATTGTTGTCTAATGTTGTTGGTTTTCTAACTGGAGGGCTCCTTTTAATATTTCTTATAATTTTGGTTAGGTTTTTACAAATTCCCTTAACTTCTGTTTATTTGGAAATCCCTAATTTTGTTATCATATTTGAAAGACAGCTTTGCTGGGTATGTGATTCTTGGCTGGCAGTTTTTTCCTTCAAGGCTTTATATATTTCATCCCATTGCCTTCTGCCTGCATGGTTTCTGCTGGAGTAGGAGCTTTGTCTTACTGGTTCTGCTTTGTAGGTGACTTTTCATTTTTCCCTAGCTGCTTTCAAGACTCTATCTTTGTGTTTGGTTTTGGCAAGTTTGATTGAGATATGTCTTGGTGATTTTCTTTTGGGATCTACCTGTATGGGGTTTGTTGAGCTCATTGGATAGATACCATCTTTCATGATACCAGGGAACTTTTCTGCCAGCAAATTTTCAATAATTCTCTCTGTGCTTTCTGGTATCCCCTCCTTGTTCTCGTACTCTGACCACTCGTAGGTTTTCCTATTGATGGTGTGCCCCATAATTCTTAGGATTTCTTTATTTTTTTAAGTTCTTTTTTTCTGATTTTTTTCTCAAATAAGTTGGTGTCAAGGGATTTATCTTCAATCTCACTAATTCTGACTTCCATTATTTCATTTCTGCTCCTATGACCTTCTATTATTTCATTTCTGCTCCTATGACCTTCTATTATGTTGTCTAATTCTGAAATTTTATTGTTAATCTTTTGGGTTTCTATGTGCTGCCATTGTGTGGATTCTATCAGTCTGTTAATTTTATTGTTTTATGCTGGTATTGTTTTCCTGATTTCCTCCACTGCTTGTCTCTGTGTTCTTTGGCTTATCCTGAGTTTTGCCTCATCTCCTTCCTGCTCTCTTGGAGAGCTCTATAGATTAGTCTTTTGAATTCTGTCTCAGGTAGTTCCACTGCCCTCTCTTCCCCTGGAAAGTTTCCTGGTTCTTTATTTCGGTTGCTTCTTGGAGCCATCTTGACCTGCTTCTTTATGTGATTTGATATTGACTTATCTCCAAGGCATCAATAATATTTGTTTATTGTATGTTTGTTTATTGTGTCCTAATTTTTGTTTTGTTTTGTTATGCCCAAGTAGGTTGTGCATGTGAGTTACTTTGGTTATTAGCATCTTTGAAGCTCTCACATCCTGTGGTCAGAGGAGCTACCAGGTGTGTGAGCCCAGGAGTCTGTTCACTTTTCTTGTATGGGTGAGGTACAGGTTTCCAGGTCATTGGTCACCGAGTGTGTGGTGCAGGCGCTCAGCTATAGACTTAAATTGGCAGGACTGCGTAGTAGTGTTTGGAGCAGGCACAGGTATCTGGCTGCAGTAGGGGGCTATGTGTGGACAAGGCAGGGGGCTGATGGCTACCTCTGGGTACCTGAGTGAAGGGCATGTCCCTGTCCTCTAGAGCACATAGTCAGGGGGTATTGCAGCTGGTCCTTGGGCACCCAGTGCTATTGGCTGGAGGGACCGAGAGGTACCGCTTATTCTCAGATCCCTGTCTTGGGTGGCTAGACGGAGTGGGTGGTATCATTGGCCCTCAGGCCACTGGTGTGGGTGACTGAGGTCCCTGCCTAAGGGGCAGGATATTATCAAGCATCGCGAATCTGCAACTCCCCCTTGGCTGCTGTAGTTGAAAATGGGCTTTGGGTGTACGCCCTTCTGTTTTACGCTAACGAGGGCATGTGGTGTTGAATCAGCTCACACAGGTGTAGGTAGGAGTGATAAAACCAAAAACCAAACCCGTTGCTGTCCAGTGGATTCCGACTCATGGTGACCCTATAGGACAGAGTAGAACTGCCCCATAGAGTTTCCAAGGAGCGCCTGGTGGATTCAAACTGCTGGCCTTTTGGTTAGCAGCCACAGCTCCTTACCACTGTGCCATCAGGGTTTCCAATAGGCGTGATGGGTACTTCAAAGTCTGTGGACCCCTTAGGCCAGCAGCCAGGCAAAGGGGCATGGTCCCCTGACCTGCCCTGATTTCCTGGCTTAGGGGACATGGTGTTTTTTAAAGCTGTGAGACTGGTATGGATGTGGATAGCTCTGAGTTCCTGAGTTAGGGGGCGTGGCAGTTGTTGAATACTGCTGGACTGGTGTCCAAGCAGAGTGAATGGGGTGGGAGTGGGTGAGGGAAAGGAAGAACTTCCCTGCCATGAAACTCTAGGGGGGAGAGGGTTTATTCTTTCCCCACGTGGTAGGTTAGATACTTGCACTTAACTTTTGCAGGTCCAGCGCTGCTTCCATTCAGCTCTGAAGACATGTGCAGACTTGCAGACTGGCCTCACCTGATGTGGCGAAATGCTCCTGAATGCTACTGCTCACCTCAGCCTGTGTGCCAGCTGACCTAGCCAGCAGGGCGCTGGCAACCTTGCGGGTTGTACTTTTCCACTGCTTTTGGATTGGCTCTCCTTCTGCCTGCTGCTCAGCCTGACTTTTCTGCTTTGTTTTTGGTAATTAGGGCTCCTAGATTGTCATATGTAATCAATTCACTTGTTTTTTCAGGTCTTTGTTGTAAGAGGGACAACAGGAAGCGTCTGACTATTCTGCTATCTTGGCCCCGGCTCCTAAAATAATTCTTGAGGTGCTTAAATTGAAATCCTGTTTTGTGAAAGAAGCTTAAAAGCCAGAAAAGGTTGGGAGACACTGATCTAGAGTAATCTGCCTAATGCCAGACTCTCTGATGAAGTTTTGCTCAGCTACTTTTGAAAATTTTGGGGAAGTAAGGAATTGACTACATTTTGTGGACACCCTTTTCATTGGTTGATTTCTATTGTTAGAATTCTCTAACTCTGTAAGTTTTAGGAAGTTCTGGTTATTAATATTACCTGCTTGTGTTGTATTGAATAAATCCAATTTTTTTGTACCTAGAAAGTTTAAACTTTTACCTAGAAGATTTAAACTTTGTCATTCATTTAACAGTACCTGTTAAATATGATGTGTAAACCACTACTTAAGATGGTATGGGGGTTTAAAAGATAAATTATTTGAAGATATATATGGAGCCCTGGTGGCACAGTGGTTAAGAACTTGGCTGCTAACCAAAAATTTGAATCCACCAGCCATCCTTGGAAAGCTTATGGGGCAGTTCTGCTCTGTCCTATAGAGTCAGTATGAGTTGGAATTGACTTGACAGCAGTTGGTTTGGTTTTGGTTTTTGAAGGTACATATCATACTATTGTAAGTTTTCAGCATCTTTATTCTTTATTACTTCTACTTAGTTTTCAGACTTCCGTAGCTTGGTTGCTCTTCTGTGATATACCTTACCCATTGCTGTTGAGTCAATTCCTACTCCGAGCTACTCTATAGTATAGAGTAGAACTGCTCCACAGGTTTTCCAAGGAGCTGCTGGTAGATTCAAACTGTCAACCTTTTGGTTAGCAGTGGTAGCTCTTAACTACTACACCACAGTTTTCCCCTATGTCCAAATAGATTAGAAAATTCCAGATGAATCTGATAAATGACAGCAAGAGTGGCTGTGCCTATTTTTGATCTGAATCCATTAATGCTATGGAAGACAACATTCTTTTAATTTTTTAAAGTCTTAATTAAACTTTTAATTTAAGCTGAGCCTGGAGTGAACTAAAACCCCAAGGTCTGCTTGTCTGTCTGTTTGCCTGTCTCCCTGCCTTCCTTTCTCTCATTCTCTTTTTCCCTCTCCCTTTCCCTTCCCCCTCTCTTCCTCCCCCCCCTTTTTTTAACGTAAACTGCCTTTTTCTCTCTTATACTTGTGCAACTAATTCTTTTAGACATAGGTACCATTTTTAAAACTTTTTATTATTATGTTGTTGTTAGGTGCCCTTGAGGGGGTTCCGATTCACAGCAACCCTATGTAAAACAAAATGAAACGCTGCCCAATCCTGTGCCGTTCTCTCATTGTTGCTCTGTTTGAGTCCATTGTTGCAGTTACTGTGTCAGTCCATCTTGTTGAGGATCTTCCTCTTTTTCACT
Source organism: Loxodonta africana (assembly GCF_030014295.1). Classification (NCBI taxonomy): domain Eukaryota; kingdom Metazoa; phylum Chordata; class Mammalia; order Proboscidea; family Elephantidae; genus Loxodonta; species Loxodonta africana. The sequence continues at coordinate 40,517,533 of NC_087355.1, read as the reverse complement.
GAACCTCTACTTTACCAAGCATGATGCCCTTTTCCTGGGATGATAACATGTCCAAGTAAGTGAGACAAAGTCTCACCATTGTCGCTTCTGAGGAACATTCTGGCTGTACTTCTTCCAAGACAGATTTGTTGATTCTTCTGGCAGTCCACGGTATATTCAATATTCTTTGCCAACATAATAATTCAAATGGATCAATTCTTCTGGCTTCCTCATTCATCGTCCAGCTTTTGCATGCATGTGAGGTGATTGAAGATACCATGGCTTGGGTCAGGTGAACCTTAGTCCTCAAGGTGACATCTTTGCTTGTTAACACTTTAAAGAGGTCTTTTGGAACAGATTTTCCCAATATGTCATTTGATTTCTTGACCGCTGCTTTCATGAGCTTTGATTGTGAACCCAAGTAAAATGAAATTCTTGACAACTTCAATATTTTCTCTGTTTATTATAATGTTGCCTGTTGGTCCAGTTGTGAGGATTTTTTTTTGTTCTGTTTTCTTTACGTTTAGCTGTGAGGAGCTCTGTTGACACAGCAGAGCTTGGTTGCTAACTGAAAAGTCAGTGGTTCTAACCTACCACCCTTCCTGCTGGAGTAATATGTGGCTGTTTGCTTCTGTGAAGATTTATAACCTTGGAAATCCTATGGGGCAGTTCTACTCATCCCTATAGGGTCATTACGAATCGGAATTGACCTTGACGGCAGTGGGGAGGGAGTTGTTGTGTTGAGGCGTAATCCATACTGAAGGCTGTAGGCTTTTTTCTTCATCAGTAAGTGCTTCAAGTGCACTTTGCTTTCAACACACAAGGTTGTGTCATCTGCATATTTCAGGTTGTTAATAATCTTCCTCCAATCCCAATGCCACATTCTTCTTCATATAGCCCATCTTCTCGGATTATTTGCTCAGAATATAGACTGGATAAGTATGGTGAAAGTATACAACCTTGATGCCTACCTTTTTGATTTTAAACCACGCAGTATCTCCTTGTTCTGTTTAAATGATTGCCTCTTCATCTATGTACAGTTTCTGCACGAACACAGCGAAGTATTCTGGAATTCCCATTCTTTGCAGTGTTACCCATAATTTGCTATGATCCACATAGTTGACTGCCTTTGCATAGTCAGCAAAACACTTGTAAACATCTTTCTGGTGTTCTCTGCTTTCAGCCAAGATCCATCTGACATCAACAATGTCCTCTTCTAAAAATCTGTCTTGAATATTTGGCAGCTCCCTGTCGATGTACTCCTGCAACCAATTTTGAATTATCTTAAGCAAAATTTTACTTTCGTGTGATATTAATGATATTTGATAATTTCTGCATCCTGTTGATCACCTTAATTTGTAATAGGCATGTATATGGATCTCTTCCAGTTGGTTGGTCAGGTAGCTGCCTTCCAAATTTCTTGGCATAGATGAGTGAGTGCTTCTAACATTGGACCCATCTGTTGAAACATCTCAGTTGGTATTTTGTCAATTCCCAGAGTCTTGCTTTATGCCAATGCCTTCAGTGCAGATTGAACTTCTTCCTTCAGTACCATCGGTTTTTGATCATATACTACCTCCTGAAATGACTGAATGGCGACCAGTTGTTTTTGGTACAGTGACTCTGTGTATTTTTTCCATCATAGTTTGATGCTTCCTGCATCTCTCAGCATTTTCCTTCAGTATTGCTGAGTACTATTCTACCGTATGGGTATACCATAGTCATTTGATCATTCACATATCGAAGGGCATTTTAGTTGTTTCCAGTTTTTGGCAATTACAGACAAAGCTGTTATGAGCAGCCGTGTACATACTTTTGTGTGAACATAAGGTTTTGTTTCTCAGGGATAAATGCCCAGTAGTGAAATTGCTGAGTCACATTTAATATTATAGACAATAGAAGTACATAGAAACATGTTTCTACATATAGAAATTATTATAGATTCATAGGGACTTTCAAAAATAATCCCAACAGGTCCTAAGTAGCCTTCATTCAGTGTTGTCCAATGGTAACATTTTGCATAATTTTAGTACCTTATTAAAACCAGTAATTTGACATTAATACAATGTGTGTATATTGTTCTGTATCATTTTTATCACATGTAACTACCCTGTAACTACCACTTTAATCAAGATACAGAGCTAGTCCATCCAGGGACAAATTACCCAGTAAGCAAGGTAAGCATGTGATTAGGGCATAAACAAAATAGGGGCACCCATTGTCCAAAGACCTACAGATGCCAAGCAGACAGGACACAAGGAAAAGTGAGTGCTGTAGTGGAAGGGAACTGGTAGAGCACTAAATGAAATTGATACCAGTCTCAATGCATGAGAATATCCTGGCTGGAAATAAAATTCATGCAGGGTCATGAGGGCATCCACATGCAAAGTTGGATATGCTATGAGGCCCCTCCCACTTCAACACCTTCATTGAAATCTGTTTCCTATGGTCCGTTCCCATGTGACTGAAACTCCTTACCTCTGTAGGTCTCTTGGAAGTATATTATTTCTTTCTAATAAACAAGAGGTGGAAGTGGGCTGTTGGGAGCCTAACTCTCACTGCATTCACACAGTATGCAACTGGATCCAACATGAGTGTTTACGGGGCAAAGCAGATTATATTAATAGATAATAGCTCTCTGATCCATTTTGAGAGAACTGTCTTGTACATCTCCATCTGCTGACCCAGCAACCCCATCCAGGAGAGCCAGCAATGCTCTTTGCCGTGATACAAACACAAGGGTGTGCTTTTGTGGACATCCTGGTAAACAACCAATGAGAACTCCAGTCCCAGATTACAAGCAAGAGTGAGGGAACTCGAATAAGTTGACCATTGCAATGAATTCAATCAAGTTACTTTTTAACTGTATAGCATCTACATACATAGTTATGTCCTAAATCTTGTAAACAGTAATATTCATAACTTTAAAATGTCTTTGGCACACACATGGATGCAATCTATCATACATTTAATATAATACTAACATGGGTAATAATTAAACATAATACTAACATAGCAAACATCCAAAAAATACTGGAAATATTAATATTTATCTAACACGAAAAGTTTTAATTTGTGTATCAAGTGAATTTCATCTTTTATTGTCTGTTGCGTGGACACAGTGCTTGTTATTACTATATATATGTTAATAAACAAGGTATTGGGCACATAAAGAGGCACAAAATTCAATATTTACTTATTGTACAAAATGTTTCTGTTTTGCAACAATGAGGTGTTTCTAAATTTGTCTTCCATGAAACCAACAAAGGGCATTTATCAGAACATTGCATTTATGTTTTATCAGAATATTTACATATGTCTAAGTTAGAAATAAAATGAATATTTAGATAATAAAAATTATATAAGTATATTTTCCATTTACCTTCAGAATTTCTTCTAAGAAATTGATATTTTTATGACTCACAAAACAAACTTGCTTGTCAAGAAGTGGTGCTATTGTTACATCAATTGTGTACGTATCTCTGAATATGGAAGTTGAACAGTTCCAGAAAGAAATAAAATGTACATTTATAAATTTTGTATATGATAACAATTATATTTTCCTTTTCATTTTGGACTGATTGGGTATAACCTCACATTCAGTTCTCTCTTGTCGGTCGTATAAGAATGCCAGCAGTACTATAATCACATGACTTGTGATGTGTCTGGTCCTGTCCTGCCCAAAGTGAACCAAAACGCGTTATCAGATTGCGCCTACCCTTGTATTTGTATCGCACTCTTTGATCACTCTCACCCCCATCAGGAATCAGCAGTAGTCCAATGAACTGTGAAGATGCAGCATCAAAGGACGGAAAGCGAGTGGTAAGTTTTTAAATATTATTTCAAGACGAAAAACACTCATGAAGATCTGTGAAGGGCCAGCCAACAAACATCATATGACAAACAAATGAAATTATTTCAGACTGCCTTGTAAGTACTATTTTTCTTTTGACTGTCTCCAAACTGAAGAACGAATTACACGTTTCAAATACTTTTTTTTACTTACTAATTTTCAAGTATAAATTTTTGTGTTAATGTCCAAATTCAAACGTAAATTTTATAATTTTGTATTTATTTTCAATTGTTCAAATTTATTTGCTGTGGTAGAACCAAATTTAAAAAGTCATGTAATTTTATATCCAGGTAAAATGAAATGGCAACAACTAAGTGAAGCGCAAAAATGAAAGCTCGCAGAAGATGAAAATGATTTGTGAATCCCTAAAGACAATTCGAAAATAACTTCCTTTTTCAAATGTAATGAAACTTCTTCCATTGAATGCTTGAGTTTAATGGGTGCAAATCATTGTACTAGTAGTGTTAGTGCTGAAATTACTAATAGCAATATGAATATAGCAGAATTTGTTCCAAATTCTGCATCCATTCCTTGCTGCAGTAAAAAAAAAAAATTAATAATGGTGTAGAAAGTGAAACTATTTTGGAATCCGAAATTGTCACATCTGCAGACCTGATAAGTAACAAATACAGATACTGGTTTGTGGAATAATTTTTTTTCTAATGATGTAAACTATTGGATCGAAAGAGGGCCAAGTGATCGTCAACATTACAGTGAACCATTTGGAAATTCATGTCGTAAATTTCTAGATGGTAAATGAACAAGATTCTGTAGCCCGAGTATATGACTATGGTTCAAAGCTGATGGTGAAAATTATAAGAGGGAGTGGCTACTGTGTTCCCCATCAGTTAGCTCTGTATATTGTTTTGTTCTTAAATTATCCAGTCCTAAATCAGTTGTTACTTTTTTATGGATGAATTTAGCGATTGGTGCAACTTGAATATGATTGATAAACATGAAAACAGTTCAGTTCACAGAGATTGTATGTTGTCGTATTTAGAGCAAAGACATGGTTTTGGCTTAACTCATGAACTGGAAACACAAATTAATGAAGAACATCAGTATTCGAAAGCTGTTTTGCAACATATTGTTGCTGTCATAACAATTATCTTTTTGAAGAAGAAATGAAGTGCTTGGATCCTCACAAAATGGAAATTTTGGGGGTTTACTTGAACTTGTTGCTCAGTTTCACCCATTTTTAGCAGGCACATCTCAATATGGTAACATGGGAGAGGGCAACCCATCATATATGTCTAAAACAATGTGTGAAGAATTAATAAACTTATTAGAGTGGTAAAGTTCGATCAGCTATTTTCAGTGACATGAGTATAGCTCAGTATTTCAGTTTGTCTGTAGATTCCACCCCTCATCTTTCTCTTACAGATCAGCTAAGTACTGCTTTAAGACAAATGTCTCCAAACGGGTGGAAAACCTGTTGAGTAATTTATCATATATACTAGCTTAAAAAGTCATACCAGGGAAGAAATTGCAAATCAGGTACTTCATTACGGGAAGTTTTCAAAATTGATTTTTCCTAAGTGCATAGGCTAGTGCTGTGACAATGCTGCCAGTATGTCAAAGTGTTATGAAGACACGGCAACAGAAATTTTTAGAATGTAATGAATATGCCATTTTCATACCATGTGCTGTACGTTCACTTAATCTTATTTATTACGAAGCAAGCACCATAATTGAAGTACGAGCCATTTAAAGCAAAATTGGTGAAAGTCAATTTGTTGTTGTGGAAGATCAGCAGAATTTTACATTGATTGTTGAAACAACTGAGTTCACTGACTCATTTTCTTTGTTTTAGAATTTGTGGAACATTCTTTTTGTAGAAAATGTGGTATACAGTAAAAATCTTAGTACCCTGCAACGGCTAAAATTTTTATAATCCAGTACATCTTGTTCCACTAAAATGACATCCACCACTTTTTGTGTTCAATTTCTAATATTATAGTCACATTTAAAAAGAAGTTACGTTGTGGTTAGCTACCACACGTGCGCGCACACACACACACACACACACATATCCTGTTTGAGTATGTGAGCAAGCAGAGGGGGGCACCACAGATTATCAGTGTTTAGAGACCTCACATGCCTTAACCTGGCCCTGATTCCATCACTCTGAAAATCTATTTTGTGCTATTCCTTTGTAGTCAAGTCCACACCCCTACCCTCCATTATGCCTAATCCTTGGCAACTACTAACCTGTTGTCCATCTCTATTAATTTTGTAATTTTGAGAATGTCATGTAAATGAAACCATAAAGTATGTGATATTTTCAGACTGGCTTTTTTCCCTCAGCATAATGTGTTTGAGATCCCTCCAAGTTGTTGTGTGTATTGATAGTTGAGTTTTAATTGCTGAATACTGTTCCACTATATGGGTGTACCACAGTTGTCTGAACATTCACATATTGCGGGAGATTTTAGTTGTTTCCAGTTTTTGGCAATTACAAACAAAGCTATTATGAGCAACTGTGTACAGATTTTTGTGTGGGCATAAAGTTTTTTCTTAGGGATAAATGCCCAGTAGTGCAACTGCTGAGTCACATGGTAAAGTATATTTAGATTATCCATACCATCTTAAATTCCCATCAGCAATGTATGAGAGTTTCCATTTCTCTACATCTTCATCAGCATTTGGTATTGTCACTATTTTCTTTTAATTTTAGCTGTATATTAAGTGGGTAATGATACTTCATCATGTGGACTCATACATAATTTTTGAATTTAATCGTGTTAAGTTTTATCTGATCTATGTAGGTCTATGTAAGTCATTCTTCTAGTTTTTCGTTATTCTCTTAAATCTGTATCTCACCATATTGACTGTCTTTTCCAGGAAGCGCATGTTTGGAATTGTACATACTGGACATCATTTCTCCTCTTTGTGACTTTGGGTAGCAGGCTTAACTTCTTTCAGCCTTGTTTTCTTCCTCTGTGGAATGACAGCTGTAACATAAATCTGAAATAAACTAATCTATGTAAAATGTTTAGTATGTAGCACACCCTTAGAGATGTTACTTTCTTTTCTTTCTGTGTTTTCGGATCAATAAAACTGTGGACAAGGAAAAGACAAGTTAGAATCCAGTAATAACTAATAAGTACCTCTCTTCATTAATTAACCAGATAAGTTAGTATCTAGAAAACACTTTTCACTTGTATTGTAATACTTAAGGAATTTTTTACTTTACTCTTTTGATTATAAAAACTAGTTGCTTTTGGGTCAGTTCTGTTACCAAGCCTGGGAAGGTGGGTCCTTGTCTGGTGTGCTCAGACTTCCCAATTATCTAGACACCGGTGTTTGAGAAAGAGAAAGTAACTTCATTGCAATGCGCAAAGCAAGGAGCTGGGAGAAATTTCCTCAGATCTGACCCCCTGAGCTACAGGGAAGAAAGGCTTATGTGTGATTTGGGCAGCAAGATGGCAGCCACACAGGTGTAAAATTCTAGAAGGTAGCCAGGAAACAGGAGGTAATGCGGATCCTGTCAGACCTCCCGCTTTGGAATAGGGACCAGGTGATGCTTGTCCTTCTAATTCATTCCCTTTGTTGTTGTATCTTCTGTTGAGGTCAATTAGCGGTCACACTGGCCCTTCTGCACATGCGGCGTGGGCCAAATCTGGCTTGGGCTAGTTTAAAGACTAATGGAAATTTACTGGCATTCGTAGAGTTATGGTGACCTCATTTGTGTCAGATTAGAAATGAGCTCCATGGGCTTTTCCATGGCTGATTGTTTTGGACGTAGGTTCCCAGGTCTTTTTTCCCAGGCAACTCTGGGCGGTTTTGAACTGCCAACCTTTTGGTTAGCAGCCAAGAGTGTTTACTGTTTGCATCACCAAGGGACTACTGGTAGAAAACACGGAATTGATACATAAATTCAAACTAAAAACTTTACACATCAGCATACTCTGAGTTACATGGCTAAAGAAACAAGTAGTTACAAAGACTAAAGAATTTACTGTGGTCATTCAGGGTAAAATGTCAGCAAATGGAATCTTTGGAAGTACATGATGCAGAGAATTTTGCTTGCTAGAAAGTACAAATGGGTAGTGGTTGAGGTAGGGGTTTTGGTGCTATTTGGTGATCTCAGACCAACAGACTCAAGATTAGCTTCATCATGTCTCAAACCCCAGCTACCTTGTTCCATGAGAAGTCCTGATGGAGATATATACCCAAAGAATAGTGACAGAAAAAATGTTATTTATTGTTTGTTATTTATTTATTTTTATATTAGCCAGCTAGAGCATTAGACTGAAGGGACCCTCTCCTTCCCTGCTCCTCTCCCACCCACCCTCTAACTGAAATTTCCTGGATCTCAGAGCCGACTGGACCAGCTCTCCATAATCACTTTTTCCTAATAAAACAAAAATTACTTCCAAATGAAACTATACATTATTCCTCTAAGAACATGTTTAGTTTACTATGTAGAAGAAGATAGAGAAAATAATTTGCCTTAAAATCACCTACTTTTGGAGGCGGGGCCAAGACAGCAGACTAGGTAGACGCTACCTCGGATCCCTCTTGCAACAAAGACTCGGAAAAACAAGTGAATCGATCACATACATAACAATCGACGAACCCTGAGCGACAAACACAGATTTAGAGACAGAGAACGAACAAATACGGGGAAGCAGCAACTGTTTTCGGAGCCTGGAGCCAGCGTCCCAGTCAGGCAACCTTGGCGCCGGGCTTAGGTCTGGGCCCAGGGGAGCTGAACACAAAATCTTGTGACAGCACAAACAAGGGGCGCAGCCCTACCCCCCTGAACTGACCCCGGGAGAGGGCCCAGCCAGTCCGTGCAGGCGGCGTGGTGACGCGGCTGGTGGGAGAAGTCCCCGGGAGGCAGTGACTGGTTTTGGAGCCAGGAGTGCAGCGTCCCAGCCAGGGAACCTTGGCGCCGGGCTTTTGACTGGGCGCTGTCACGGTGCAAGCATGGGGCATAGCCCTACTCCCCTGAACTAACCCCGGAGGGGGCCCAGCGGGTCCGCGGAGGTGGCACGACGACGCGGCTGGCGGGACGAGAAGTCCCCGGGAGGCAGTGACTGATTTTGGAGCCGGGAGTGCAGCGTCCCAGCAGGGGAACCTTGACGCTGGGCTTTGGATTGGCAGCGGAGGATCTTACCGTGGCTTCAGCGGGCCAGACCCTCGGGGGCAATCTCCACACAGCCAGCACACATAGGCGACACGCCCCTTAGGAATCTCAGATAAAATAGTCATTCCAAGCAAGATAAGCAACTTTGGCTATATTCTGGGGTGCTACTCTCCTATTTCTCTGAACCCTCCCCCACCCTTCCCAGGCGGCTTCATTAACATTGGAATTTCCTGAGCCGGAGGGAGAATGGCTCCGGCTCCACAGCGGCTTTGCTTTTCCCCCTTTTTTTTGGTCTTTTCCTAACCCATTCTTCTGGCCTGAGAGAAGGAACCACAAAAAACCCAGGGACTGAAAATCCATCCCTAATTGGACTAAAAACACAGAACCAGCTACAGCCAAGCATATATGATCCAAATCTCGGACTTTCATCCTTACAGGGAACAAGGTGGCGGTTATAATCCAAAGGCAGTTCTGATAGGGATCTGACTGCATTTTTTTTTTTTAGCAGATTTTCTGGAAAAACAAGTTTCCCAGGTCTGATATCTCTGTATATTCAACAGAGCCCAAACTGACCCACAACAGGGAACTGAGGGCTGAAGCTCCCCCCAGACCACCTAGCCTCTTGCCTTAGGGGTCTAAGGAGGGTGACACCTACCAATCAGTAGAGGTACTTGCATTGGGGGCCTAAGGTACAGCTGCAGTGCCCTCCCACCAAGGTGCTATAGGAAAAGAGACACACCCACCTCACTGACACTTGGGGGAAGCCTGTCAGCATCCTCCCCCCCCCGGAGGGTGAACCCCAGCTGCTAATAGAATCTGGTGCACACAACTATCACCACTACTTCTCGAGGTGGATAGGTGTTAGGGTGCAGCACACACTTGATGACCCAAAATCAGATTCTACTCAAGAATAGTGAATAGACTCAGGCATATGTATCGGGCAACAGCCCAAACCAGCTGGTAATAGGTCATAAGTAAGTCAAGGGCTACAACAAACAAGACAGCACAATCTAGGAGCCCATCCATGTATATTGAAAGAAAAACAAGATAAGACTCAGTGAGCAATTACAGAATAAACCACTATTTTTTATATCTTAGTGATGGCTCGGAGACAGCAGTCCATATCAAACCACATAAAAAAGCAGACCATGACAGCTTCTACAACCCCCCAAACAAAAGAATCAAAATCTTTCCCAAATGAAGATACAATCCTGGAATTATCAGATACAGAATATAAAAAACTAATTTACAGAATGCTTCTGAGGGATGACCTCAGAAACGAAATAAGGCAAACTGCAGAAAAAGCCAAGGAACACACTGCTAAAACAGTTGAAGAACTCAAAAAGATTATTCAAGAACATAGTGGAAAAATTAATAAGTTGCAAGAATCCATAGAGAGACAGCATGTAGAAATCCAAAAGATTAACAATAAAATTACAGAATTAGACAACGCAATAGGAAGTCAGAGGAGCAGACTCGAGCAATTAGAATGCAGACTGGGAAATCTGGAGGACCAGGGAATTAACACCAACATAGCTGAAAAAAAATCAGATAAAAGAATTAAAACAAATGAAGAAACCCTAAGAATCATGTGGGACTCTATCAAGAAGGATAACTTGCATGTGATTGGAGTCCCAGAACAGGGAGGGAGGACAGAAAATACAGAGAAAATAGTTGAAGATCTGCTGACAGAAAACTTCCCTGACATCATGAAAGACGAAAGGATATCTATCCAAGATGCTCATTGAACCCCATTTAAGATTGATCCAAAAAGAAAAACACCAAGACATATTATCATCAAACTTGCCAAAACCAAAGATAAAGAGAAAATTTTAAAAGCAGCCAGGGAGAAAAGAAAGGTCTCCTTCAAGGACAATCAATAAGAATAAGTTCAGACTACTCAGCAGAAACCACGCAGGCAAGAAGGCAATGGGATGACATATACAGAGCACTGAAGGAGAAAAACTGCCAGCCAAGGATCACATATCCAGCAAAACTCTCTCTGAAATATGAAGGCGAAATTAAGATATTTACAGATATACACAAGCTTAGAGAATTTGCAAAAACCAAACCAGAGCTACAAGAAATACTAAAGGAAATTGTTTGGTCAGAAAACCAATAATATCAGATACCAGCACAACACAAGGTCACAAAACAGAACATCCTGATATCAACTCAAATAGGGAAAGCACAAAAACAAATTAAGATTAATTAAAAAAAAATGCTCATAACAGGGAATCATTGAAGTCAATACGTAAAAGATCACAATAATCAAAAAGAGGGACTAAATACAGGTGGCACAGAACTGCCATATGGAGAGTGATACAAGGCGATATAGGACAATACAAGTTAGGTTTTTACTTAGAAAAATAGGGGTAAATATTAAGGTAACCACAAAGAGGTATAACAACTCCATAACTCAAGATAAAAGCCAAGAAAAATGTAACGACTCAACAAACATAAAGTCAAACACTATGAAAATGAGGATCTCACAATTTACTAAGAAAAACGTCTCAGCACAAAAAAGTAAATGGAAAAATGAAATTGTCAACAACACACATAAAAAGGCATCAAAATGACAACTCTAAACACTTATTTACCTATAATTACGCTGAATGTAAATGGACTAAATGCACCAATAAAGAGACAGACAGTCTTGGACTGGATAAAGAAACACGATCCGTCTATATGCTGCCTACAAGAGACACACCTTAGACTTAGAGACACAAACAAACTAAAACTCAAAGGATGGAAAAAAATATATCAAGCAAACAATAAGCAAAAAAGAAGAGGAGTAGCAATATTAATTTCTGACAAAATAGACTTTAGACTTAAATCCACCACAAAGGATAAAGAAGGACACTACATAATGATAAAAGGGACAATTGATCAGGAAGATATAACCATATTAAATATTTATGCACCGAATGACAGGGCTGCAAGATACATAAATCAAATTTTAACAGAACTGAAAAGTGAGATAGACACCTCCACAATTATAGTAGGAGACTTCAACACACCACTTTCGGAGAAGGACAGGACATCCAGTAAGAAGCTCAATAGAGACATGCAAGACCTAATTACAACAATCAACCAACTTGACCTCATTGACTTATACAGAACTCTCCACCCAACTGCTGCAAAGTATACTTTTTTTTTCTAGCGCACATAGAACATTCTCTAGAATAGACCACATATTAGGTCATAAAACAAACCTTTGCAGAATCCAAAACATCGAAATATTACAAAGCATCTTCTCAGACCACAAGGCAATAAAACTAGAACTCAATAACAGAAAAACTAGGGAAAAGAAATCAAATACTTGGAAAATGAACAATACCCTCCTGAAAAAAGACTGGCTTATAGAAGACATCAAGGAGGGAATAAGGAAATTCTTAGAAAGCAACAAGAATGAAAATACTTCCTATCAAAACCTCTGGGACACAGCAAAAGCAGTGCTCAGAGGCCAATTTATATCGATAAATGCACACATACAAAAAGAAGAAAGAGCCAAAATCAGAGAACTCTCTGTACAACTTGAACAAATAGAAAGTGAGCAACAAAAGAATCCATCAGGCACCAGAAGAAAACAAATAATAAAAATTTAGAGCTGAACTAAATGAATTAAAAAAAAAAAATTTTTTTTTCAGAAAAACAATTGAAAGAATTAACAAAGCCAAAAGCTGGTTCTTTGAAAAAATTAACAAAATTGATAAACCATTGGCTAGACTGACTAAAGAAATACAGAAAAGGAAACAAATAAGCCGAATAAGAAACGAGAAGGGCCACATCACAACAGACCCAACTGAAATTAAAAGAATCATATCAGATTATTATGAAAAATTGTACTCTAACAAATTTGCAAACCTAGAAGAAATGGATGAATTCCTGGAAAAACACTACCTACCTAAACTAACACATTCAGAAGTAGAACAACTAAATAGACCCATAACAAAAAAAGAGATTGAAACGGTAATCCAAAAACTCCCAACAAAAAAAAGCCCTGGCCCGGACGGCTTCACTGCAGAGTTCTACCAAACTTTCAGAGAAGACCCCTGAACATACAGTTACAGTAGAGACTGATACGTGTTCTGATGGGGCAAGTACAGGGTACCCTCAGACAACCAGGGAGAGGGACATGCATGGTATTTTGATGAAAATGATGCCCAGCGAGGTTAGTCAAACCCCCTATTCTTTCAGGAACCAGTTACTGTTGGAAATATCTATGGGGTATTCCATTTTCAGTTTCATTTTCTATGATACAAGGAGAGAAATTCAGTAAAAAGAAGGACTTTCCCAGCTACAAAACAGTGCTGGACAAAGATTTATTAGTGGACATGTCATGGGAAATACCCTTCCCTGTTAACATTTTACTTGGCAGGTTTCCAAGGATGTGGAAAGATGTGTAACTAGTAGTTCAGTCTACATTTGAACGATTCAGCCCTTGAATCTAGCAGGATATTTTTCAAAACTCAAAGTCATTTTTTTCCTTCAGTTACTCCCAGGTTGTATGCAAGATATAAAAAGGTGATTAACTTTTTAGGTAATACACATGCACTTTTTTGCGGGGGCGGTTAGCAAGTGATTATGTGAAAGAGGTTATATGTTCAGTGACCTTTTAAGCATCCTGTTTTGGGCAGGCCCAGAGCTGGTTGTGGAAGAAAGTGGAACTATTCTTACTGTACTAGCGGATGTAGTCTAGGTCATAACAGGGCAGGCTGGTGCCATCGTCTGAAGGAGGCAAACTCTGACTGAATCAGGGATCCAACGTTAGCAACTCAACAGTTTGCCAGAGAGAACGCTAAGGTTTATTGGGAAGTAAGGAACTCTCAGGAAACTTTGATTCCGTTTTCATAGTTGTAAAAAGGAATACACAAATCTGCCTTTCTAGGGCAGCCTTATTGCACCACCGCCTGGGGTACTATTCACATTGAGGAGGTGCCATTCACATAGAAGACTGTGGAGGCCAGTGTCCTGCTGATACCTCAGGATTGTTCTGAGAGGCTCTGTAGACACTGAATATAAAAGTTCTTCATAAAATATAAACCTATCAACATATGTAAATGATGGTAATAATAGTTATTTTTTTGTCCAGTTCTGCCCTTCGAGCAAAGCTTTGTCATCTAGTTTGAGAAATAGAAAAGCAGCCCCTATTAACCAGGAGCTGGCCTGGCAGTGAACCTGTGGAGTTTTCTGATCGAATATAAACATATTTATTAGAATACCAGCCTAAGACAAGACTACTTTGTGACTGTAATGGAGCAAGATAGAGTAACACTGCTCCATGATCATATCTGAGCAGACAAAAATAAGAACATTGTCCAAACCAATGAATGACAAGTTCATTCCTCCCACTATCTAGATAAGAATTATTAAAATGCCCAATCAGAGAATCACCCGTGCTTTCGTAAGCATCCAATCCAGGGCAGAGTCCTCCATGAATGCTTCCTAAAACTACCCACCACAACCCCAAATCCTATAATAAGTTCTTTCCAACACCCTGTTACTGAAATGCCCGTGGTTCCCCATGGCATACATTCTCTTTCTTTGCAATGAGTCAATAACCCAATTTTGTTGAACTGCAGGTATGTACCTTGTGGTCTTTGGCTGGAGGACATTATAAGTTCATAGAGCAGTTACTACCCAGCCAGGAGTCCTCACTGTCTGTATATCTCAGGCAGAGAGCTGGCTGCTCTGGCTTCTCTAGGAGCTTATTCATGCTCTTGGTGCTCTATCAGGGCCTGAAATTTGTGAGGCGTCGTCTCTGGTTGGCTGTAATCTTATTCAATAAGTCCTTTGTGAATTTCTTACACAATAACTATAACAGTGACAGCAAACACTTATATAATGCTTACTGTGTCAACCACTCTTCTAAGCACTCTACATATAATAGCTCATTTGATATTCAAAATGACACTATACAGATGAAGAAACTGAGGCACAAAGATGTTAAGAACTTGTGTGAGGTCCTGTAGCTATTAAGTGGCAGAACAAGAGTTTGAATCAAGGGAATCATGTTGCTGTATCCTGGATGTGTTCAACTGTTCTCACAAAATGATAGACTACTGAGACGAGTTGTGGGATGGCTTCAAGGACATCATACATGAAGACAGCAAGAGGTCATTAAAAAGACAGGAAAGGATGAAAGGACCAAAATGGATGTCAGAAGAGACTCTGAAACTTGCTCTTGAACATCGAGTAGCTAAAGCGAAAGAAAGAAATTATGAAGTAAGAGAGTTGAACAGAAGATTTCAAAGGGTGGCTCAAGTAGACAAAATGAAGTATTATAATGAAATGTGCAAAGACCTGGAGATGGAAAATCAAAAGGGAAGAACACATTAGATATTTCTCAAGCTGAAAGAACTGAAGAAAAAATTCAAGCCTTGAGCTGCAATATTGAAGGAGTCTATGGGGGAAAACATTAATGCAGGAAGTATCTAAAGAAGATAGAAGGAATACACAGAGTCACTACACCAAAAAGAATTGGTCGACGTTCAACCATTTCAGGAGGTATCATATATGATCAGGAACCAATGGTACTGAAAGAAGTCCATGCTGCACTGAAGGCACTGGTGAAAAACAAGGCTCCAGGAATTGACAGAATACCAATTGAGATATTTCAACATACGGTTACAACACCAGAAGTGCTCACTTATCTGTGCCAAGAAATTTGGAAGACAGCTAACTGGCCAACCAACTGAAAGAGATTCATATTTATGCCTATTCCCAAGAAAGGTGATCCAACCGAATGTGGAAATTACTGAACAATACCATTGATATCACACACAAGTAAAATTTTGCTGAAGATCATTCAAAAGCAGCTGCAGCAGTATGTCAACAGGGAACGGCCAGAAATTCAAGCCAGATTCAGAAGAGGAAGTAGAAGCAGGGATATCATTGCTGATGTCAGATGGATCTTGGCTGAAAGCAGAGAATACCAGAAAGATGTTTACCTGTGTTTTATTGACTATGCAAAGGCACTGGACTGTGTGGATTATAAAAAATTATGGATAACATTGAGAAGACTGGGAATTCCAGAACACTTAATTGTGCTCATAAGGAACCTTTACATAGATCAAGAGGCAGTCATTTGAACAGAACAAGGGGGAACTGTGTGGTTTAAAGTCAGGAAAGGTATGTGTCAGGGTTGTATCCTTTCACCATACCTACTTAGTCTGTATGCTGAGCAAATAATCCATGAAGCTAGACTGTATGAAGAAGAAGGGGGCATCAGGATTGGAGGAAGACTCATTAACAATCTGAGTTATGCAGATGACACAATCTTGCTTGTTGAAAGTGAAGAGGACTTGAAGCACTGATGAAGATCGGGATGAATTACACCTCAACATAAAGAAAACAAAAATCGTCACTACTGGACCAATAAGCCACGTCATGATAAATGGAGAAAAGATTGAAGTTGTCAAGGATTTCAGTTTACTTGGATCCACAATCAACAGCCATGGAAGCAGCAGTCAAGAAACCAAAAGATGCGTTGCATTGGGCAAATCTGCTGCCAGAGATCTCCTTAAAGTGTTGAAAAGCAAAGACGTCACCTTGAAGACTAAGGTGTGCCTGATCCAAGCCATGGTGTTTTCAATCACATCATATGCATGTGAAAGCTGGGCAATGAATAAGGAAGACTGAAGAATTGATGCCTTTGAACTGTGGTGTTGGACAATAATATTGAATATACCATGGACTGCCAAAAGAATGAACAAATCTGTCTTGGAAGAAGTATAACCAGAATGCTCCTTGGAAGCAAGGATGGCGAGACTTCTTTGGAGATGTTATCATACTTGGGAAATGTTATCAGGAGGGATCAGTTCCTGGAGAAGGACATCATGCTTGGTAATGTAGAGGGTCAGTGAAAGAGAGGAAGACTCTCAAAGAGATGGATTGACACAGTGGGTGCAACAATGGACTTAAGCATAGCAACCACTGTGAGGATGGCACGCAGGATCGGGCAGTGTTTTGTCCTGTTGTACGTAGGGTCGCTATGAGTCAGAACCGACTCCACAGCACCTAACAACAACATGATGTGCAAGGCTTTTGGTGTATGATGTGTGACACACAAGGATGAATAAACTCTTAATGTTGCTACATACAAAGGCAATGACTAACGTCTTTATATACATTTAAAAAAGATTTATTATGGTATATATGTATATAACAAAACATTTTCCAATTAAAAAATTTTTACCTGGATAATTCAGTGGCTTTGGCTACGGTTATTGTGTTGTGCAACCATCATCACTATCTGTCTCCAAATTATTTCACTGCCATTAAAATGAACTCAATGACCCCTAAGCAATGACTCCCCTTTTTTTTCTCCCTCTCAGCCCTGGTAATCACTAATAAACTTTGGTCTCTATACAATTGCCTATTTCATATAAGTGGGATCATACAGTATTTGTCCTTTTGTAACTGACTTGTTTCACGCAGCATAATGCTTTAAAGGTTCATCCATGTTGTAGCATGTATTAGACTTCATTGGCAGAGTAACATTCCATTGTATATACACATTTTTTAAATCCATTCTTCTGTTAATAGACATACATACATCACTTTATCCTTTAAAAATATTTCTCATTATATTGATAACTTTGATTTGCTATATAACTAACATCAGCTGACCCATTCTAGCAGGAAAAAATACGAATTTTATAATCGGAAGGACCTGGGTTAAAAGTCTCCTTCTGCATTAACCAATGTATATGACCTTGTTGGTATTATATAATATCACAGAACCTCAGGTCCTTCATCTATTAAATAGTAATAATAATAATACTTTTCTTAAGGGTAATACGAGAATTAAATAGTTATGTGCATAAAAAGGAGCCCTGGTGGCACAATGGTTAAACACTCTGCTGTTAACCAAAAGATTGGTGATTCAAACCCACCAGCACCTCCTCAAGAGAAAAGACCTGGCGATCTGCTCCCATAAAGATTACAGCCTAGGTACCCTATGGGGCAGCTCTCCTCTGTCCTATAGGGTTGCTATGAGTAGGAATCTATTCAATGGAACCCAACAATGACAGCAAGTGCATAAAGTTATAGCAAATGAATATTAGTTTCCCTTCTGGAAATAAGACATTTGGGGTCTTGTTAATTTTAGTTTTTGAGAATTATCAATTTTATAAGATGACTGTCAAGTCTGGGTTATGAAATAATGAAAAATGATTTGAAAACTATGTAGTCATGCTCTGGTTTCAAATGCAAGCTCCATGAAGACAAGGGCCTTATTTGGTTTGTTCAGCAGTGACTAGGACAATGAATGAAAGTGATCATAATTCATCTTCCATAACTTCAGGCTATGGAAGGATGTTGTCATGACCTAAACATTGTGACTCTTAGATTAAAAACATGCAGCATTATTTGGTATGTTCATTTCAAGTTTTGTTTTCCTCAGGTTTACCAAGCTCATGTTTAAAAATTATTATGGTTCACAGAGGTCAAAAGCAAACCAAACCCCTTGCCGTTGAGTCAATTCCAACCCTATAGGGCAGAGTGACCCTATAGGACAGAGTGGAACTGCTCCATAGGGTTTCCAAGGAACAGCTGGCAGATTCGAACTGTTGACCTTTTGGTTAGCAGCCGAAAGTTAAGAAAAAAGTATTAGATTAAAAAAATCTTCAGAGTCAATATTACAGTAGTTCTGTAAACTCTAGACTGCACCTATCTAGAAAATTAAATTTTATTAAATAATAAAAAATAAACCATGTACACCCGAAACCTTTTGGCAGAAAGTCTTTTGCTTCAAGTGTAATTAGATACTAAACTTATTTATTACTTTTTTTATTACTTTTAGTACGTTTAGTCATAACTCAGTCATCTGATTGAATGAATAAATGAATCTCTTTAAAAATATACTATGAAAATCAGTCAACATAATCCACTACATAAATAAAAGGAAAAAAAAAGTCACATGATCATCTCAGTCGACACAGAAAAGGCATTCAACAAAGTCCAACACCCATTCCTGATTAAAACAAAACAAAAACTCTCAATGAAATAGGTATAGAAGGGAAATTTCTCAACATAGTAAAGGGCATCTATTCAAAACCAACAGCCAACATCATTCTTAATGGAGAAAGGCTGAAAACATACCCCTTGAGAACAGGAACAAGACAAGGATGCCCTTTATCAGCACTCTTATTTAACATTGTGCTAAAAGTCCTAGCTAGAGCAATAAGGCAAGAGAAAGAAATAAAAGGGATCCAAATTGGTAATGAAGAAGTTAAACTCCCTATTTGCGGATGATATGATACTATACATAAAAAAAAAAAAAAAATAGAAAACCCAAAATACTCCACAAGAAAACTACTGGAACTAATAGATTCAGCACACCAACAGGATACAAGATAAACATACAAAAATCAGTTGAATTCCTATATACCAATAAAGAGAACAATGAAGAGGAAATCAGGAAAACAATACCATTTATAATAGACCCTAAACAAACAAAGAAACAAACAAAAACTCAGGAATAAATCTAACCAGGGTGTAAAAGACCTATACAAAGAAAACTACAAAATACTACTGCAAGAAACCAAAAGATATCCACATAAATGGAAAAACAAACCATGCTCATGGATAGGTAGACTCAACATTGTGAAAATGACAACTCTACTCAAAGCAAGTTAAAATACAATGCAATCCCAATCCAAATACCAACAGAATTCTTTAACGAGATGGAAAAACTAACCATTAACTTTATTGAAAGGGAAGAAGCCTCAGATAAGTTAAGTGCTATTGAAGAAGAAGAATAAAGTAGGAGGACTGGCACTACCTGACCTCAGAAGCTACTATACAGCTATGGTAGTCAAAACAGCCTGGTACTGGTACGATGACCAGTAGAACACAATTGAGAACCCAGATGTAAATCCATTCACCTACATACATACGTGAAAGATGTGATAAAATTTATGTGTTAACTCTTTATACATAAAAGATGTTTTACACTCTACAAAATACAATATTGTTAAGACAGTCTTTTTGTTGTAACTATTGTTATTCCTATCGAGATTTGATAGGGCTAATAAGTGACGCCCTTAACCCAAAGGGATCCCCGGTGGCACTTTGGTTAAGAGCTATGGCGGGCTACGGATGCTAACCAAAATGTTGGCAGCTTGAATCTATCAGCCACTCCTTGGAACCCCTATGAGGCAGTTCTTCTCTGTCCTATAGGATCACTATGAGTTGGAATCAACTTTACAGCAATGGGTTTGGTTTTTTGGTTTTAACCCAAAGGTCAGAACCAACTGAGAAGTAAACCCATGTTGTCTCTGAAGGCAGGCAGGTTCCAAAGCCAAAGGCAAGAGAAACAGAATGAGCTACTTACGTTCTCAAACTCAGAAAAGATGCTTCTCCTCCCTGCAAAGGAACAGGGTGGTGGGTGGGAGTGGAGAAGAGTGAGAAATAAGCTAGGTATTTTAATCCAATGAAAGAACTCTCCGCCTAGGAGGAAATACCAGGAATGGCGGGGAGGGGGTAAGCATTCTCTCCAACAATTCCCATTTTAAAGATGGGAAAACTGAGCCTAATAGAAGTAGAATCACTAGCCTGAAGTATTCAAAGTAAATTAAACCAGATTGTATAATTTAGGTTCATTGCATCAGAGAGCTCTTGTTAATTTAGTCCATGATATAATATCCTGGGGTCATAGTAAAATTAAGAACTAGATGCATAAATGTCAGAGCTCAGTATCATAAATTTGCCCCTTTATATTTGTTCTGTGATGAGGTGGTGAACTCATTAAAATATAAGCATTGTGTATATTTCTGCCTAGTGACCATTCATACAGAATATAAATCTGAACTAAATGTCAAATTTGTAATGTAAGCAGCTTACATTAGACACATATTTAATGGAGACACTGTAAAGAGATTCAGTAATGCTCATGCTAAAGTGAGGGGGTTACTAGGGAGGTATTGAATATATTATAGCGTGTAGACGATTGGAAAAAACTTATTGAAAGAGGCGACCTGAAGGCGCAATTTTTTTTTTTTTTATATTTCAGATAAAATAGCAATGTTCATATTGACAAGTTTAATTCTTAACTGCACAAAATAAATTTAGCCATTTAAGTATTTTTAAAGTTACTCCTGCCAAAAAATGGAGGGGGCTTTTCTTTTCCACCACCACACACTATGGTTTCCCGAGTTCTGTTTTTTGGAGAACTTTCAGTTGATGAGTAAACTGCTTTGGGGATATTACAGAATTTCTTTCCCCAAGTGAAAACTAATCTGAACAAATTATATATTGGGTAGATTTCTCTGCAGATTCTTTTCTTCAGAACCTAAATGCAATATCATACGGTATAATTTTTACCTATTTTCCCCATAATAAAACTGTCCTGAAAAATATGACAGGCATGTTCTGTGATTTTACATTTAATAGAATTATTGTTTTACCTCGAACAAGATAATTTTTCTATTATGTATCAAAATGAACAACTCAGCATGGGACACTTTCAGTATTTACTGACTCATAGGCATTTGAACTAGGGCCCAGCTTCTATCTTCTCCGTATCCATCTCCTCTGGAAGTGGATGGAATGATTTAATATAAGTTTGATGTAGGGCGAATTAACCCGTTATAAATGTTTATAATTTAGGTTAAGTCACTGTCTAGTGTGGAAAAAGAAATTCTGTAATGATAGGGACCCTACATACTCAATTCAAAATTTGATATTTTTTCACCCTTAAATAACATGTACTTAATTGTTATAAGGCAGCTATTCTGTTTTCAGTAACCACATTTAGGGATAGAGTCTTAGGACTGATGAGATAGTCCAGGTGAAATGGCTGTAGAAAGAGGCAATGTGATCTCGGAAAACTCATTTACACATCAAAATCTATTTAGGTAACTGGAAGTTTAGAAAAATGCTGAGTTCCTCAAACTGATAATGCTTCTGTAAGTCAAGTACTCTTCTCTCAGCCAAGAGCAAGCAGTTTACTCATGAAGGTTGAAAGTGCCTTATGCTAAACCTTTCTCCTAAGATTTGAGCTGCTTAAGAAACCAATACTCACAAAACCAGTGTGGTCTTGCTACACTTTTACTACCTTCTGGCTAAACCCCTGTATACTCATTCATCAACTGTCTTCCTTTTCTGTATTATTCCTGGCACTCAGTGAGACTGTTGAAGTCTACTGAACTTTCATATTCTCAAATAAGAATTTAGGGTTATAAAGTGTACATAAACATTTTGTAAAATCTTTTTGTCCTTTAATATGTTTGAAGAGATAGGACTTATATACCAGAATTTTGCATAAAAGGATAAATATTATGAATCAATCTTCTTTTTAAAGTCAAATGACAGAAAATTCAAGCACTGTACAATGTTTTAAAATCTAATGAGAACAATTTGTTGGGCTATCAGTATTGACAATGTAAAAAATTTAAAATATTGGAGATTGGACTATGAAAATCTTAGCTGTCTCCCATTTTACAATAAGTTATCAGTCTGTCAGAACCATTTCCTGTATACCAGAAAATTATCTGGCATAAACCAGTCTGGTCAGTAAAGCAGGTCACAGTGACATTTGCATTAACGCTTTTAGACTTCTGCTTTTCCAAGAATAGAAGTGTATGTCTAACAGTTCCAGCGTTCTCCAAATCCTTAAACTCAACATAGTAGCCACAGAGCGTAAGCAAATCCCGGCTGTTCTCCAACAGATAAGCAATAGCACAGCTACGTTATTTTCAAAAACACTGTCTGGATATTCTTGCCTTTATCATCAAATGCTTACTGGCCACAGGGTTAGTGGCCTCACTGGCTGACATTAAATGCATTTATTGTATCACAAGTCCATCAAAGCTTCCTTTTAGGTACTTTTTAACATGTTCAGAAAAAAACACCTGCTTCAGGTTTATTTAAGGGTAGTGACCTATGGAACATCAGCTCACTTTTAAGATTAGACATTTACTGACAAAAAAGGGTCAGAGAAAAAAGTAAATCACAACAAACCTCTTCAGGTCAGTTAAAGACCATATCTCTAGCTAGGATCTTAAAAAACAAAACAAAACTCATGAGCCTACACTCTAAAAATTAATGTCACTGGTAACAATCGGTAGCAGGAAAAATGAACCTACTAACAACCAGCCCACTCATTAGCAAAAAGCAATTTAACTGAAATACTGAGACCAAAATATATAGCACTGCCTACCCAAACTGCCCCGCCCACCCTCTGCTACCAACAGGGAGAGGAAACAATTGCTTCAAAGAACAAAATAAGCTTAGTATTTCTCACAAGCATAACAATGGTCCAATTCTGGAGACAGTGCTAAGAAGGACTAAAGGTGGAGTGAAGGCAATGTCTAGGAGTTAGTATCCCACACACACACAAAAAAATCCCTCAGTCTTTAAAAACCCGAAGTACCACAAACACTGAACTTGTCTGTGAATTAGAGAACAAGATATTGCTGATCCTTCTTTTTGTCTTTTGAAATACACAATATTTTGTAAGCTCTGCCCTTCAATGTGAAAGCAGAATATTAAAAAAATCAGCTAAAAATCCAAAATTATTTAATACTCAAAATTTTGTGATCATATATCTTAACTGTGAAACTGAACATATCAATACCTTTTCCTTCCTTCAGTCAAACCATCTTACAAAAATAAGAAAATGAAAACAATCCAAACATGATTTTTAAGGTCCTTGAAAGTATTAAAACTTTTAGAGGAAAGGGAAAGAAATTGACAGGACTAAGGAGGAGGGGAAAGCCTTAAAAGGAAGAGGGGGAAATCAATGAGCCTGTCTTTTATTTGGCGACAAGCAAGCTCAGTAAAGTTCATTTGTGATTTGTTCAGTTGTCTATGTTTTGCACATCCGCATTCTGGCCAGAAGGGCTTTGAGGTTTTTCTGCAGCTCTAAGCCTCTGTGGCCTCTATTCTCTTATAGTATTTTTGTCTCAATAATCTGAAAGCCAGACTTCCTGTAGAATTCCATTGCTGACTCAGTGCTGACCTGGACGTGTAGATAGGTGTTGTCAAAAGTACCATCATTTCCACATATGTTTATGACAATGATTTAACATTTTAGTTCCTATTTTTAGCCTTCGGTAAGGTGCCAGGCATCCTAGGTCATGATGTAAAAGTCTCTTCGGTTTCTGTGAACGATCCACCCTACAGCGTACGGCACCTAGTGCAATATCTTGAAATACGCAAGTTTTGCTAGCTCACCAGCCTCCAGGACATTCTTGTAGAACTTGTCATTGTAGCAGAGTGGAAAGGTGACCTGGTTTAATCTCTTCAACTGTTTAAAATTGGATGATGTCACATCTCCTAGCTCGATCCGGGTGCCTTTGATCTTCCCCGCCTGCTGAGCTACTCAAGCCTCCTAGCAGGCCTCCTCGCCTGGGGCAGGAAGCTGAGCGGGAGACGGAGGCGGCGAGACGCGAGCGCCGCCCTGTGTTTCCTGCCACCACTTTGGGACGCTGGGTTTCCACAGATGCATCTGGGGCGTTCGGCTCCCGCCCGCGCTGAAGGTGTAATTTGAAGGAGAGAACCATTTGTGGTATTACAGAGGGAGGGAAGTTGATCTCAGAGTTTGTATGGTACATTTTAGAGCTAATTCGACTGGACAGCTTACAAAACACACACACACACACACACACACACACACACACACACACACTCTCTCTCTCTCTCCCCTCTCCCCCCCAAACCCCAAGAGGAATAACTATGTCTTTCTGTTCCACTAGGGGGCCTTTAGGGCCACAGCAAAAAAAAAAAAAAAAAGCAATAGTCATGCTGAATGAAGTCTGCACCCTACTGCTCTCTGGGACAAGGAAATGTTTAACACCATAATATAATTTTGTAATTTCTTATCCATAATTTGGGGGTAGGTGGAGGACATCTCTAAAAATCTGCATAGTGTATGCTTGGCTTTAATCACACATATAAAATATTAACAATACCTACTTGGTTTCAAGCCCAGTTACTAATTTTAGGACCCACATCTTTGGTGAAATTCAATTTCCTCATTTGTAAGTGTTGTGGAAGCAGTGAATAAGACATGTGGAATCACTTTGTGATTTATGACACATAATTGATTTCAGTTCTGAATTTTGGCTCTTTAAGTTTAAAAAAAATTTTTTTTGTTGTTGTTGAGAATATACACAGCAAAACATACACGAATCCAACTGTTTCTACGTGTACAATTCAGGGACATTGATTACATTCCTCGAGTTGTACAGCCATTCTCACCCTCATTTTCTGAGTTGTTCTTCCCTCATTAACATAAACTCACTGCCCTCTAAAGTTTCTATCTAATCTTTCAAGTTGCCATTGTCCTCTGACCCCATATAGATAACTCTTAAAAGAACATAATGCTCAAGTCAGACCTTCTTTACTAGTTAAGCTAAACTACCCTTTGGTTTTAAGAAGACTTCAGGGGATATTTTTGGTTTAAGGCTTAAAGATTACCTCCTGGAAACTTTTAAAAAAATTCATCCAGGCTCCATGGCTCCAGAAATTGTGGAATCCATGAGAATTTGAAATTCTGTTCTATATTTTCTCCCTTTCGATGGGGATTCTTCTATAGAATCTTTAATTAAAATATAAGGCTCTCTTTATTATGATTTAGCGTTACTTCGGGGCTAACACTGTACTAGTCACAGATAGGAAAACACTGAATATTTCCTACCTTCCAGGAGTTCCAAGAGGGGAAAGAACAGCTGTTAGGTGCTTAGCAACTATTCCATCCTTGGATGTTTTCTTTTTAACATAGTTTAAAGTATTAGTCACCTGAGCTCAATAAATATTTCTCCACTGACTAACATATGACAGGCAGATCAGGTAGTTGGATGGAGCACTTTTATTCACACAATGTAGCATGTGATCTTATACATAGAAATTGGCAAAATGTACAAAGAGTAACCTAACTGGCTTTCAGCAGCCAGCTGTGCCAGTGAGTTTTGGTTTATTATCTTTTCTATGCCTGCTATGACTTGCTTATATAATCTCATGCATAACATCTAATATCTTACCAAGAGCTTAACACTATGGCTTTGAATACAATTATGTTACCATCTGATTAAGAAATGCTTTTCTAATGCGATACTTTTCATAAACCTCAAAACATTCAGAGAATTCTAAAGTCTTCCATTTGCCTCATCATTTCTCATAGCACTAGTGCAACAGGTTGGCTGCCTAAGTATTATGGAGTACTTTGACTGTTTAGCTTTCTAACACTACAAATGTGGTGAAACAGTAGCAAAGCAAAGATTACTCACAAAGTGCAAAGGTTCAACATCTGCCCACAAAAACAAAGACTGAGTCATCTTATTAGTTAGCTCTTAAAAGCAAAATAGAACCGGATAACAGTAGGATACCGGTTGATCTATGAGATAAAAAAAAGTTACTTTGAATTGCACACTATTTTGAAAAGATAAATATTGATGTCAACCTGCTAATGACAAAGTGAATGTAAGGTGGATGGGGCCAGCTGGCAGGCCTTGTCTGGGCAGAGACCCTGCGCTGGGTTGGTTTTTGTAGGCCTTGTGACTGTATTACTGATCATGGATTGTGGGGGCAAATGACAGCATGCTGTGACATTCCTGAGTCAGTTCTCATCCAAAATGGGCAAACATAAAATATAAGATGCCTGGGCACCAGCCCACTGTGAGTGGATGCTTAGGACGAGGTAGGTTGACACAGGCCTAAAAATAATTTTTTGAGCCAAAGAGGAAATAACTGAAACAACTTTATGAAGGAGGGGGAGAGTAGGAATAGGGTAGTTTGTTATGAGCAGCAACTAAGAATGAACGCCTAATTTGACTATATGGCACTTTGGATCAGTAAAGACAGTCTACACACATTTATAAATTTATGTAGCACTAGCTCATACATGCACATTGTGAAAAACTTAGAAGAATTCAAAGGCGATATAGTGAACAGTTAGTCTCCACCCCTTTCCATGTCTCCCAGCCACCCAATTTCCCTCTGCAAGGTGACTGCCATTGCCTCCTCCTCCTCCTCTCTTCTTCTTTTTGTTCTATTGCTGATTAATCCCTGTAAACTCAAGTTCAGAAACTTTCAAGATTTTATTTTCTTATCTGGTTAAATTTCACCTTATTTACCTGTGTTTCAAAGCCTCAATGCTTTGTTTATTTTTCTCTATTTAATCTCCTTTTCCAGTTCTCCTTAACAAGCTTCCTGTGTCTTGTCCCTAGATAAACTTGTTTCTAACTTCCTAGACATCATTCATGTTCTTTGCTCTCCTCTGTTGTTGGTGTTAGGGACCATCGAGTCTATTCCGATTCATAGTGACCCAATGTGGCAGAGTAGAACTGCCCCATAGAGTTTTCTTGGCTGCTATCTTTATGGAGGCAGATCACCAGGTCTTTCTCCTGTGGAGCCCCTGGGTGAGTTCCAACTGCCAGACTTTTAGTTAGCAGTTGAGCCCTTAATTGTTGCACCACCAGGGCTCCTTTTACTTTCCTCTAGTCTCTCTGTATTCTCTGCTTCTTTGAGCCTGAGGTTGGTCTCCTAGATCATTACTTCAACCTGGGCCAATTTTTCAGGCATCTACAAAGGTGGTTGTGGAAGTTACTGTTTTCGGTATTCCAAAATAAGGCCTAAGTATGTTAAGTAAAATTATTAAATTAAGTTATTTGTGCTGGAGTTATATAAATTAAAAAAAAAAAGGCAAAGTGATGGTTAGTTCAAATTTATCAGACATAATCAGAAGTTAAACATTTCTTTGGTTATTGAAAAAAATTTTTTTGATTTTCAAAACAGGATCCCAGGAGAAAAAGAATAACAGTAGTCTGTGGTGGTGAAAAGTTGTAAATCACTAAGTATGCACACGTTTAGTACTTAATTATTTGTAGTGAAGTTGTGAGGGCATGATCTTTGAAGTCAGGCAGACCTGGGTTTGCCACTTCGTATGACTTTGGAAAATTTGTATTAGCTTTTGATGACTTGGTTTCCCATCGAGGAGATGAGTCAAGGCCAAGTAAACCACTCAGCACAGCACCTGCAGTATAGTATATGCTCAATAAATGTCATGTGTTATTATTATTGTTATGATATTTTATTTGCTGTTTTTTGTGATTGTTCTTGTACTAGGCATAATAGCGCCTTCCTCCCTCAAAGACACCTATGTCCTAATTGCTAGAACCTGTGAATATGTTCCTTACATGGCAAAAGGGACTTTGCAGGTGTGATTAAGTTAAGAATCTTAAAATAGGGAGATAGCCTAGGTATCTGAGTGAGTCCAGTGTAATCACCAGTTAACCAAAGCAATTGCCGTCAAGCTGATTCTGACTTATGGTGACCCCAGGTATGTCAGAGTACAACTGTGTTCTATATGGTTTTCAATGACTGGTTTATCAGAAGTAGCTTGCAAGGCTTTTTTTCCCAAGTACTGCTTGGTGGACTTAACCCTCCAACTTTTTGGTTAGCAGCTGAATGTGTTAACCTTTTGCCGCTTAGGGACTTAAGAGTCTCTAAAATATAGAAAATGGAGACAGAAGAGTCAAAAAAAGAGGTGTGTCAACAGAGTCAGTGTCAGAGTCAGGGTGATTTGATATTAGGAGGAATTAACCTGCCACTGAAAGCTTTGACCATGGAGGAAGGGGCCTTGAGCCAAGGAATGTAGACGACTTCCAGAAGGTGGAAAAGACAAAGAAAGATTCTTCTTTGGAGCCTCCGGAAAAGGAACACGGCCCTGCTGATGTCTTGATTTTAGCTCAGTGAGACCCATTTTGAACTTCTGACCTCCAATACTGTAAGATAATCAACTTGTGTTGTTTTTAAGCCACTGTATGCAAATTTGTTATAGCAGCAGTAGGAAACTAATATACCTCCCTAGCTGGATTCTTTTATGAAGACCAATTCTGTGTAACTCATAGTACCCAGCACAGTTTTGGGTGCAAACAGAGATTAATAGGTGCTAGATTAAAAAAAAAAAAAAAAAAAATTTTTTTTTTTTTTTTTTTTTTTAGATTTACAGGGGGTTCCTGCAGAGAGCCACAACAACTTGTAACATGCCCTTTTCTAGTAGAGAGAGGAAACGAGTTAACCACAAGTCAGTGGAGAAAAGGAAACTGGAGTTAACCAAAAGCCAGAACTCTTCTGAAAAGGATATCTACTACAACGTAAGTTAAAAATACTGGGAAATTCCTCATCTCACTGCCAAGGACAAAACTGGTGTTAAATCCGTCTACAGCTCAGTCAGGGCTTTCCCCTCATTGTGCCTTCTCCAGTAATTACAGACAGTTTACCAGGTCAATAATGTTAACTCTCACGTATTGAACACATAGTATGTGCCAGACAGTGTACAGAATGCTCTACATACATTATCTTATTTAATCCTCACAAAATTGCTATGGTTGTCAAGATGAAATGTAGCACATTGTTTTTTAAACTTCAAGTCATGACTCAAAGGATCTTGAAGTCAGTTTGATGGAGCATAATCATAATAAAATAGAATTAAAAAAATCAGTATGTTGCATGAAGAGTAGGTAAATTTCCTAAAACTTTGGTTTCAATTATATATACATATATATGTTTCAGTTATACATACATACATACATATTGGGTTGTGTTTTAAAATATATTTCTTATTATGGGTCATGGTAAAAATATTTCTTATAGTGGTGTTATGGATTGAATTGTGTCTCCCAAAAATATGTGTTATAAATTTTTAAACCCTGTGCATGTGGTTATAATCCCATTTGAGAATAGAACCTTTTTTCTTATGTTAATAAGACTATATCAGTGTAGGGTATGTTTTAAGCCAATTGCCTTTGAAACATAAAAAAGCAAATTAGGCACAGAGAAGGAAGTACAAAAAGATGGGAAGATACCAGTCACGTGAAGATCACCAAGGAACTGAGGAACAGAAGCTGAAGGGACAAGGATATTTCCCCAGAGCCAACAGAGAGAGAAAACTTTCCCCTAGAGCCAGCACCCTAAATTCAGACCTCTAGCCTCCTAAACTGTGAGAAAATAAATCTCTATTTGTTAAAGCCACCCACTTGTGATATTTCTGTTACTGTAGCACTGAGAAACTAAGACAAATAGGTTATAGTAAAAACATCGGAAAAACACAAATGAAGAGGTAGATAACGGGTTCTATGAATAGAGTTCCAAAAAAAAAAAAAGAAAAAACAACCCAAACCATGCCTCCTTTTTTCATTGTGCATTCAGCAGTGATTATTACATGAGCATTCAGCTTATTGGACAACGAGTATCCCATGAGTATTCAGCTTATTGGACAGATGCTTTTCACTCCTAGATGTCGGAGAGCAGTGGGAAGCACATGATCTTTAAAACTTTGAAAACATAACATAGCTCTTTAATAAAATAAGAGTGCATTTAAAATTAGAAGTTCTAATTATAAGAATGTGGGGGTTCGGGGTACCCAATCAATGATATCATTCTTCCCCTCCTGAACTTGGAGCCAAGTGAGAGATGGACTCAGTAGTCAGCAGAGAGAGACCAAATGCTGGCTGTAGTCCTGATAAGTACTGTATTGGAGGGTATGGCCCACAAGTGCAGTCACAGGGAACCTGTAAGACAGACTTCAAGTCTGAATTAGACAGAAATACTGGCTGAGTCACTGGCACAGCTGGACATCTTTCAGCCTCTCTGGCAGGATCAGGTCCCTCATCACAAGGCAGAGGGAAGACAGATTTATTAATTTATTCAAGCACTATTTATTTCTTTAGCACCCAGCATATACTAGGCATTGTTCTAGGTGCTGGAGCTTCAGCAGTGAACATGAGAGAAAAATTTCGTTCTCTCTTGTGGTTTTATGTTCTTGTATTTATGGGGTGGGTGGTGGGAGGACCAAGAAAATAATGAGATACATGTGTCCTGCTGACAGACCAGCTCTGAAAAAGGTTGAGAAAGAACTGAGACTTGTCTTGGTTCCTTGTCCCAACTTGGATATCAGATAATTCCTGTGGGAGAGTGGGAAAGAGAAGGCAAGATGCCAGGAATATGAGTATAATCTCTTTAAGGAAGCACCCACCATTCATCTGTTTGTTGTACGGTGGTGGCTTGCATGTTGCTATGATGCTGGAAGCTATGCCACTAGTATTTCAAATACCAACTTGGCATGGCATATGGACAGGTTTCAGCAGAGCTTCCTAAAACAGGTTAGGAAGAAAAGCCTGGTGATCTACTTCTGAAAATTATCCAACGAAACCTTAGGGATCACAACAGAACTTTGTCTGACTTGCTTGTTTTGGACATGTCACCAGTAGGAATCAGTCTCTGGAGGAGGATATCATATTTGGGTCAGTGAGGGAAAGGGAGACCCTCAGTGAGATGGATTGGCACAGTGGGGCTCAAACGCACTGACAATCATAAGGATGGCGCAGGACCAGTCAGCTACTCCTTCTCTTGTACATAAGGTCGTCATGAGTCAGAGTTGTTTGGTTGGCAGCCAGCTATCTACCCACCCACCCACCCACCCTTCCTTCCTTCCTCCCTCCCTCCCTCCATCTACCTACCTACCTATCTATCTACCTATCTATCTACCTGTCTATCTACCTGTCTATCTACCTGTCTATCTATCTACCTATCTACCTACCTACCTACCTCCCTCCCTCCCTCCCTACCTCCCTCCCTCCCTACCTACCTACCTACCTCCCTACCTACCTACCTACCTACCTACCTACCTACCTACCTACCTACCTACCTACCTACCTACCTATCTATCTATCTATCTATCTATCTATCTATCTATCTATCTATCTATCTATCTATCTATCTATCTATCTATCTATCTATCTATCTCCCTCTCTATTTACGTAAGGAAGCGTGAGACAGGAGAATGGAGGTTTCTGTCTTATAAAAACTAATATATGCACACAAGAATAAAAAAGATACTGATAATATATGCACACAAGAATAAAAAAGATACTGATACTCCTAAGTATCCTTCCTTCCACTCTCCATCAGATAACCGTTTTTAACATTTTGTTATTTATCTGTATCTTTTTTGATGAACATAAAACCTACAGAGTATGCATATGTAACCATTTAAAATATTTGGTAGGTATAAACATGGAAATTTAAAGTGGAAAAAAGATAAAACAAATAAATGAACAGATTTTCTAGGTGCCCTTTCTTGGTAAATACAACTGCCGTAGATTAATTTCCTTATTTTTTTTCCTAATCTCAGAAAAACTAACACATATTTTCTTGCATCTGTTGTGCTTCTCAAAAAATCTTGAGTCTTTGCCTTGTTCATCAGATATTAAGTACCCACTATTTAAATCTACTCAATGGCAAGGGTTTGGTTTGGTTTTAGATTTACCAGATAGGTCCCTGGATGGCACAAAGAGTTTGCACTCAACTACTAACTTGAAGGTTGATGGTTCAAATCCACCCAGAGGCACCATAGCAGGAAGACCTGGTGATCTGATTTCATAAAGGTTAAAGCTGAGATAACCCTATGGAGCACAGCTCTACTTTGTGACACACATGAGGTCCCCATGAGTCAGAAGCAACTCAATGGATTGGTCGGATTTTAATTTTTTTTTTTTAAGTTAAAGATTAAGCTCAAGATTTAAGTCCTATCTGTGCTTCCAGGAAAACTGATCTCAGCTGTACTGCTGAGAACCCTTCAGCGCTCTCCCCTGATGTGTGCACTGATTGAGAGTCCTTTTCTCTGGGCATGGCATCTTCACATCTCTCTGCTCCAATCCTACTAATTACCTGGTCCTTCTCTTGAAGGAGAGCATGCCTTAAAGCTCTCTGAGAAGTCATCATATCACGTCTTCTATGCCTAATCTTGTGTGATCTCTTTTCTTACTCTCCTAGGCAGAAAGATGGTGGAAAGCTCTCATGTCACTTTCTCTTTTGATCAGGAAGGAGTTATATATTGGAATTATGGTGTTAGGTTACCATTTACAGTTAAATTGTTTAAATTGGGTGCCTTAGTTAGCTAGTACTGCTGTAACAGAAATACTACCAGTGAATGGCTTTACCAAAGAGAAATTTATTCTCTCACAGTATAGGAGGCTAGAAGTCCAAATTCAGGGCACCAGCTACAGGGGAAGGCTTTCTCTCTCTGTTGGCTCTGGGGAAAGGTCCTTGTCATCAATCTTCCCTTAGTCTTTGCACAGGAACCCAGGGTCCAAAAAATGCGCTCTGCTCCCTGCACTGCTTTCTTGGTGGTATGAGGTCCCCTGTGTCTTTCCGCTTGCTCTTTCTTTTTCTTAAAAGAGATCAGCTCAAGACACAATCCAATCTTGTAGAATGAGTCCAGCCTCATTAACATAGCTGCCAATAATCCTGACTCATCAACATCGTAGAGACAGAATTTACAACATATAGGAAAATCACATAAAATAACAAAATGGTGGACAATCACACAATACTGGGAATCATGGCCTAGCCAAATTGATATTTTTGGGGGACTCAATTCAGCCCATGACATTGGGTAAAAGGTTATTTTTCATAGAACGAGTAAGAATTACTCTTTAATTAACTAAGTCTCAAAATGTCCAAACTTCTGATATAATCTGTTCTGTAAGTGTAGTGATTTATTCAAACTTTTTGTCTTTTTTTTTTGTACTGTCAAATGTGGGCTTTGTTTTGAGAGAAAAACTCAGTTTTACTTGTGGCAAATTAAGGCAGGGTTGTAAGGAATTGAATGATGTCTTTACAGTAAGGACTAATGAAGATTAGAATGGGAGGTCTTCACAAACACCTGACTGGAAGATGGATTGTGATCTAGCCAGTGTGGTTCAGCTGCAGTCACACATCAGAACTTAATGTACATTCTTTGGCTTCTTGGACTGGGCAGAGGCAGAAACAGGGAAACAATAGAGGCCAAATGAAACTTTCCAGCATGACTGGTTTGTTTACATGGAGCCCTTTGGAATGTAGACCAAGAATATGTCCTCTTCTCTTCCTGAAGACTCTTGTCCCTTCTCAAAGATTCTTTCTTCTGCAGGTTCTGTCTCCATTTTGTTACAAAGTTTTCTACTCCAGCCCCATTCCATTCTGCTGCCTGACATTTTTGAAACTTAGATTTTTGTCTTGTATGGCTTTCATTCTTTTCTTTCATTTTGGTACCTCCTTTTTTTTTTTTGTAGTACAGTTTTTCCCATTTCTATCAAAGATGACTTTATAGATTTCTCAATCAGTAAAATAAATATTGTCTCTGCTTGTTTATTGATTGCTTGATTGACTGGATTTGGTGGAAATGATATATGTATGAAGGAACCTGGTGGTACAATGATTCAGTGATCGGCTGCTAATTGAAAGAAAGGTTGGCAGTTCAAACTCACCCAGAGAGGCTCCACGGAAGAAAGACCTAGCAATCTTCCGTAAAGATTATAGCCAAGAAAACCCTATGAGGCAGTTCTACGCCATCACATGGAGTTGCTGTGATTTGGAATGGACTCGATAGCACACAATAACAAAAACATATGTGTATGTACCATTACAAGTACAAGGTTTTTAATTACTTCTGTTTTGGTTAAATGTGTTCAGTGCCAATATGCAGCACATACTCATGAGGATATCAGTGAGAGCAATTTTACTTAGACCACAGTTCTTTCATGAGTTTACTGAGAGTTTTCAAATCTGTTAAGTGCGACTGAAAATGTGGCACTCAGACTAGCAGCACTGGCATTATCTGGGAGCTTGTTAGACCTGCAGAATCTCAAGCCCCAGACAGACCTATTCATTCAAGATTACCAGGTAATTGACATGCACAACAAAGTTTGAAAAGCACTATTTTAGAGAACATTCAGAGACCTATGACTTTTCCTGCTCAAGGGTTATAAATGGGGTCTTGAGTTTCATAACTAAATAATCCTAATTTAGTACTTTAGACTACAGGTTATCTTGGCGGCTTCGAAGAGTAAAATACAGTGACTGATATAGTGGTTAAGAGCTCAGCTGCTAACCAAGAGATTGACAGTTTGAATCCACCAGCTACACCTTGCAAACCCTATGGGGTAGTTCTACTCTGTTATATAGGGTCCCTATGAGTAGGGATTGACTTGATGGGAACAGGTGTTTTTTTAAAAATATATATATATACATACAAGGAAGAATAGAACTTGTTAAGTATTTGGAACAATTGTTTTGAGAGGAGGCATGAATATTTCTATATTGTTCTCAATTAAGGGTACCTGTTTTGCTCTACAAGTTTGCAAAAACAATATATTTTCTTAGTCTTCATTTGAACGTCTGGCCAGTTGGAGAAGCTAAACTTGTATAACCAGTTTAATCTTAACAATCATGTTCAGAAAATAATATGTAGAGTTCCGCCTAGTTCCTTTTCTACATAAGTCTTCCCATGATCTAGGTAGTGCTACAGACTTAAGGAAGCTGGTAGGCGTCCAGAATTCTCCGTGTGCCTTTGTGAATCACTTTACCTGATCCAACTTGTAGCTTCATATGATGGCTTTTAATATTGAGGGATATCTGAGGATGAAAAAATTAAAGTAACTCTGAGCTTATTAAATTCTTGGTTGCCGTCTTTTAGGAAGGTTTACTTTCCTGGTACAACATGTTTTTCGTCACTGGTTTTTATTTTATTTTTGGCTAAAGTTTTAAGTCTTTTATTCATAAAAAATAAGATGTAGTTCTTTAGATATGCTGCTTTGTAATTAGGAAGCATAATAAATAGTTATCCTCCAATTGTTATTCTCCAGGCACATTCCCACTCATGAGTAAAGGACAAAATTCAGACCAGGATTCAGGTGATTCAGGCTTTATTTTCAAGTAACTTGACTGAATGTTATGGTTTGAATGATTACGGAGATACTTTGCTCTTTTTGAAAGAAGATCGTTCACAAATAAGATTAAGTGCAAAACTCAGAGAGTGCCAAAACTGCATAGACTTTGTACCAACCTTAAAAAACTTTCATTCAGAACCAAAACCATGGAGCCCCTTATAAGAAAATCTACAGACTTGCTTATTCTCATGACTGGCAGTGGGCTTGTTACCGGAATAAGGTTCTTGCCTCTCACTGGTCAAGAGTGAGCAGGTAAGGCACATAGAGTTTTCTACATGAGCAAAGCTTTTTTGAAGAGGCTTTTAAGCGGAGATGAGGAGGGCCTTAAAGCAATGCTTACTTCCATCTCACAGAACAAAAGATGGGCCTGGGTTTTTAAAAGTTCTTGGGTGGGAAAAGATTCATGTTTATTCATAGGCACAGGCGAGGATATGTTAACCACGGTGTGCTCGGCAGCTTTCTAAGATGGCACTTTTTCAGGAGGCCTCTGGGATTTGTAGAAGGACTTATTATGGGGTGTTGCACATCCAGAGTCTCTTACTCCCCAGGTTCGATTCCCTGGCTGCCGCTGCAGCGCTTACTGCACTTGGTGGAAGGTCACACAGCGGTCACAGGTGGGTGTTCTGTGCGTGTCCCTGGGACTGGTTTTCTCCAGCTGCTTCTGAAAGGCAACTTTAAAGAAGCTTGCGGGCTATTTTCTGATACCCTGCCCCATTGTTCTGGGGGAATGGCTTTGTTTCTGCACCCTGGACCATTTCCTGTTACTTTGTTTGCAGATTTGGAGGCCCCTCTGTTCCCTGTCTTAGAGTGAGAATCTGTGTGGGAAGGGATATAACTGGACCTTTCACCAGGGCTTCTGCCCTGTGTCTCTGGATGATCTGACCAGTCACTGTTGCCACTATCGCATTGGCCCCAGGGAACTTGTCTATATCTCCATCTTCAGCAGTCAGGCCTAGCTGTGAGCACACACCCCTTCTCTGAATCCCCTGCAGCATAGCTGAGACCATGTTGTAGAGTTTACCAGGGTCAAAGGATAACAACAGGGAATTACAATACAATGAGTTATAAATAGCTGATCACTACATGTGGCTTGCTCTTCAGAGGCACAGTTTTCATCCCCACTTCACAGGAGTACCAGGAAAAACCAGGAAGAGGAGAGCAATTTGAGAATGTTCCTCCATTTCAGTCTTCCCAGACAGTTCCTTCTGTTTTTAGCTCTTTACTTTCCTCCCACCTAGGAGGAGGTAGTTCTCTGATGATTGAACAGTTGCTTCTTCAAAGCCTTCAATGAAGAGGCTTATCTGATATTGGGGAAGAGCATGATAAACATTGTTGTTGTTAGGTGCCTTCGATTAGGTTCCGACTCATAGCAACCCTATGTACAACAGAACAGAACACTGCCCAGACCTGTGCCATCTTCACAATCTTTGCTATGCTTGGGCCCATTGTTGAAGTCACTGTGTCAATCCATCTCCTTGAGGGTCTTCCTCTTTTTCATTGATCCTCTACTTTACGAGCCATGATGACCTTCTCCAGGAACTGGTCCCTCCTGGTAACATGGCCAATGTATGTGAGACGATGTCTCGCTATCCTTGCTCCTAAGAAGCCTTCCAAAACAGGTTTGTTCATTCTTCTGGCAGTCCATGGTATATTCAATATTTCTTTGCCAACACTGTAATTCACATATGTCAATTCTTATTCAATCTTTCTTACTCATTATCCAGCTTTCCCATGCATATGAGGCAATTGAAAATACCATGGCTTGGGTCAGGCTCACCTTAGTCCTCAAGGTGACATCTTTGCTTTTCGGCACTTTAAAGAGATCTTTTGCAGCGCATTTGCCCAATGCGACATATTATTTGATTTCTTTACTGCTGCTTCCATGTTCATTGATTATGGATCCCAGTAAAATGAAATCCTTGACAACTTCAATCTGTTCTCCGTTTATCATGATGTTGCTTATTGGTCCAATGGTGAGGATTTTTGTTTTCTTTGTATTGAGGTGTAATCCATACTGAGGTCTATGATCTCTGATCTTCATCGGTAAGTGCCTGAAGTCCTCTTTACGTTCAGCAAGCAAGGCTGTGGTCATCTGCATAACACAGGTTGTTAATGAATCTTCCTCCAACCCTGATGCCCTATTCTTCTTCATATAGTCCGGTTTTTCATATTATTTTCTCAGCATACAGATTGAATAAGTATGGTGAAAGATACAACCCTGATGCACACCTTTCCTGATTTTAAACCACACAATATCCCCTTGTTCTTTTCGAACGACAGCCTCTTGTTTTAGGTACAGGCTCCTCATGAGTACAACTAAGTTTTCTGGAATTCCCGTTCTTTGCAATATTATCCATAATTTGTTGTGATCCACACAGCCGAATATCTTTGCATAGTCAACAAAACACAGATAAACATCTTTCTGATATTCTCTGATTCAGCCAAGATCCATCTGATATCAGCAATGATATTTCTAGTTCCACGTCCTCTTCTGCATCTGGCTTGAATTTCTGGCACTTCCCTGTCGATGTACTGCTGCAACCATTTTTTGAGTTATCTACATCAAAATTTTTCACGAGTGCGATATTAATGGTATTATTGGATAATTTCCATATTCTGTTGGGTCAGTTTTCTTTGGAATGGGCACAAATATTGATCTCTTCCAGTTGATTGGTCAGGTAGCTGTCTTCCAAATTTCCTGGCATAGATGAGTGAGCGCTTCCAGCATTGCATCCATTTGTTGAAATATTTTAATTGTTATTCCATCAATTTCTTGAGCCTTGTTTTTCACCAATGCCTTCAGTGGGGCTTGGACTTTTTCATTCAATACCTTCGATTCTTGATCATATACTACCTCCTGAAATGGTTGAATGTTGACTAATTCTTTTTGTTACAGTGACTCTGTATATTCATTCCATCTTCTTTTGACGTTTCCTGCATCGTTCAAATTTTGCCCATTGAATCCTTCATTATTGCAGCTCTAGGCTCGAATATTTTCTTCAGTTCTTTCAGCACATTTCATTATAATGTTTTATTTTGTCTTCTTGAGCTGCTCTTTGAAATCTTTGGTTCAACTCTTTTACTTCATCATTTCTTCCATTTGTTTTAACTACTCTATGTTCAAGAGCAAGTTTCAGTGTTTCTTTTGACATCCATTTTGGTCTTTTCTTTCTTGTCCTTGTTGTCATCCCACAACTCGTCTGGTCTTGGGTCATTAGTATTCAATGAGTCAAATGTATTCTTGAGATGGTTTCTAAATTCAGGTGGGATATACTCAAGGTCTTACTTTGGCTCTTGTGAACTTGTGCTAATTTTCTTCAGCTTCAACTTGAACTTGCATATGGGTAATTGATCGTCTGTTCTGTAGTTGGCTCCTGGTCTTGTTCTGACTGATGATATTGAGCTTCATCATCATCTCATTTCACAGATGTAGTTAATTTGATTTCTGTGTATTCCACCCGGTGAGATTCATGTGTATAGTTGCTGTTTATGTTGTTGAAAAAGATATTTCCAAAGAATAAGTCCTTGGTCTTGCAAAATTCTATCATTAGATCTCTGGTGTCATACCACTAAGGCCATATTTTCCAACTACTGATTCTTCTTCTTAGTTTCGAACTTTCCCATTTCAAATACCAGTAATTATCAATGTGTCTTGATTGCATGTTTGATCAATTTCAGACTGCAGAAGTTGGTAAAAATCTTCAGTTTCTTTATCTTTGACATTAGTGGTTGGTTCATAAATTCGAATAATAGCTATCTTAACTGGGTTTCCGTGTAGGCATAAAGATATTATTCTGTCACTGACGGTGTTGTACTTCTGGATGGATCTTGAAATGTTCTTTTTGAGAATGAATGTGCTGCCATTCTTGTTCAATTTGTCATTCCTGGCATAGCAGATCATGTGATTGTCCAATTCAAAATGGCCAATACCAGTCCATTTCAGTTTATTAATACCTAAGATATTTATATTCAAGCATTCCATTTCATTTTTGACAGCCTACAATTTTTCTAAGGTCATTCTTTATACATTCCATGATTTGATTATTAATGGATGTTTACAGCTTTTTCTTTTCACTTTGAGTTGTGCAACATCAGCAAATATAGATTCCGAAAGCTTTACTCCATTTATGTCATTAATGTCCATTCTACTTTGAGGAGACAGCTCTTCCCCAGTCATATTTTGAGTTCCTTCCAAGCTGAGGGGCTCATTTTCCAGCATTATGTCTGACAATGTTCAGCCGCTTTTCATAAGATTTTCACTGGCCAATATTTTTAGAAGCAGATCACCAAGTCCTTCTTCCTAGTTTGTCTTAGTCTGGAAGCTAAGACTTGTTCCTGGTTACTATTTTTTAAACAGCTGTATATAGTGTCTGGCTTCATCCTATGATTCAGAGTTTTTTGAGATGTTCCTTTGGCTGAACTCATTTGTGGTTGCTGAGATTCGAGTCCTCTATACTGATATCCTCATCATTTACTCCACAAAGTTTTACCAATCCCTTCCTAAGCATAGACACCTGTTGTGGGCACTATAGGGAAACAAAAGATGACTAGGATTTGGTTCCTGACTTCAGGAAGCTTAGAATCCTGTGATAGGTGGAGATGAGTAAACAGATTCAGCAAAGCAATGCAGACAAAATAAAGCATTATAGTATAGTGCTATGTGAGCTTGAAGCAGTGAGTCTCAATTTTGGCTACATGTCAGGATCACCTGGGAGGACATTTACAAATGTCAATGCTCATGCTCCATCCCAGAGAGATTAAAAAAAAATTTTTTTTTTACGTCACATGAATTATAGAGATAAAATTCCTTGAGACTTTAGAGAGGCTCCTTTCACTGTCTTTCTCAAAGAACACCCTCAGTAGGCTTTAAAAAAAAAAAAAAAAAAGATATTTAAAAAGCAAGTAAACAACTAGACAAACAACAAACACCTAAAAAAAATCTAGAATAATCTGCAAGCCAGTGCTTTCACATGCTAAAATTTCATAATGCAAAAGATTTCTCAGGACATGTGTTTCCTCATGTGGTGGTGTTGTTGGTGGTGCTGGTCTGATAGTAGTTGCAGTGTGCGCTGCCTTTCTCTTTGCTTATTGCCCTCTAGCTTTTATTTGTCTTTTGTCTCCATTGTGAACTAAAGGCACATATGCTGGATAATATAACTCTTTAATTTATGAGTATATTCGTTTATGTATTTTTGTAAGTTAGGTATTATGCGTGCCACCTTCTGGTCATTATTGAGAATGAACCTGAAGTTGGAAAACAGGAAGATCAGTGAGAGCTATTTTAGCCTGGAGCACTGCTTTCCAAAGCCTCATTGTCCATTGACAATATTGCAGCTGCCTTGAACGATTTGCCATCAAGTCGATTCCAACTCATGGCGACCCCATGTGTGTAAGAGCTGCTCCATTGAGATTTCAAGGCTGTGACCTTTCAGAAGTATATCACTGGGCCTTTCTTCCAAGGCACCTCTTGGTGGATTTTAACTGCCAACCTTTTGGTTAGTAGCCGAGCACTTAACTGTTTGCATTACCCAGGGACTCCTGAAACTGCCTGTGGTGCTTGTTAAATACAGATTCCTGGACTATAGCCCACACCTATAGGATCAGAATTTCTGGAGGTGGGTCAGGAATCTGTAACAAGAACCTGGTGATTCCTTTGCTCATTGAAGTAGACAAACTATTGGCTTAGAGACCTTATGAGGACTTTTAGACCAGAACTTTTCCACCACTAATTAGTTATGTCACTTAGCTGCCTTCCCTTCCCTCCCATACTCCCTGTCTCCCATCTGCAGGGGAGACTAAAGTAATCCATGTGTCTTCTTAATGGGACCAAAGCTGTTATCACCCTGAAAGCACAGAAGCCATGGTAAACCCAGCCCCGTGACTAACTTTTAGCAATAACTTTTTCATTATGATACTTATATTTTTTAAGCTTTATTTCCTTTAAATTTCACAGACCACTTTTATTTACCTCATTTCATTGATTCTTACAGTTTACTGTCTATAGACTTCCCCAAAAGATCATGAGACAGAATTTTCTTTAATTTTAATATGTATATACACACACAGGTCATATGTATATACACACACAGGATAGGGGTAGACCTCCCCTAAATGACCAAATGTCCTAACGTGTATCCTTTCTAGAGGTTTCCAGATTGTGTAATTCCTGTTTTTACAAGCTTTAAATTTGTAGTAGGCTCTTTGAATATATTGTTTCTTACTAAGGTTTTTGAATATACACTGGAACTTTTGAACTTCTTTGTCATTGTAGATATCATCTCTGGGATAGATGTAGCTGGAAACTTAGACTTGTCCTAGTAGTATGACTGGCTCCACCATTGAAAAAATTTATTTTTTTTGATGATTCAGTGACCCTTTTATTTACCTTATTGCTCATTCAATAAATATTTGTTGAGTGAATATTATGAGCAAAAGGAGCCCTGGTGTTGAAATAGTTAAGGTGAGCTACTGCTAACCGAAACATCAGCAGTTTGAACCTATCAGCCACTCCTCGGAGAAAGATATGGCAATCTGCTTCCATAAAGACTACAGCCTTGGAAACCCTACAGGGCAGTTCTACTCTGTCACATAGGGTCACTATGAGTGGGAATCGATTCGATGTCAATGGGTTTGGTTTTTTGGGTTATTATGAACAAGCTACTATTCCAAAGGATATCCAAACCAAAAAAACCAAACCCAGTGCCGTCGAGTTGATTCTGACTCATTCCAAGGGATATAGCAGTGAATAAAACATACGAAAATTACCTACCAGTCTTGAGCTCACATT
This sequence comes from Loxodonta africana, assembly GCF_030014295.1. Taxonomy (NCBI): domain Eukaryota; kingdom Metazoa; phylum Chordata; class Mammalia; order Proboscidea; family Elephantidae; genus Loxodonta; species Loxodonta africana. Next base: position 40,475,099 of record NC_087355.1, on the reverse strand, counting down.
TTAGTGGGAGATGACAGGCAACAAACATTAAATAAGTATGATAAGCACTGTGGAAAAAAATAATACAAGGAAGATGGCTAGTGAGTAGTGAAGAGTTTGCAATTATAAGGTAGTCACTGACTGATGAGGGGATTCCATTCTGATGACTGTCATAAGTTGGTTCTGACCTAAGTAGAAACTTTTTTTTTTTTTTTTTAGTTTTCATTATTATCAGTATCTTTATAAACCCAATCTTTATTTGTCTTTGGGCATTAGAAACATTACATATAAACTTATGGATATATTTTAACACATGTATACATACATAAAAATACACAAACTATAAAAATTTGCTCCAATGATGAAGAAGAGTTGGTCAATGTTGGCATTTTGTCAGTTGTTGTAATAATTCCACTTGTGGAAGGTTTTGGATCATCTGGATTATCCCTGGGGATGGGGATGTTGTTTCTAGTCAGAAAATTAGCGAGAACTGTTGGCATGGTTCTTTTCTTTTTTAATTCATCTATTTTGCTGTAACATCTCACTGCTTCCCGAATCTGCCTGTTGACTTTAGTGAAGCGATCAGTATTTAGGTCTGTGTTTTCAAGCAATTGAAGCCCCTCATTTAGTTTAGGAAAACTCTGGTGTAAAAAATTTTTTTTTTTTTATTGTGCACTAGGTGAAAGTTTATAGAGCAAATTAAATTCCTATTCGATAGTTTGTACATAAAGCGTTTTATGGCCTTGGCTCCATTCCCCACAATGTGTCAGCACTCTCCCCATTTCCTCCCTGGGTTTCCCATTTCCTTTTGTCCTGATTTTCTACCCTGTCGTCGTGCCTTCTCAACTTTTGTTTTTGGGAAAATATTGCCCTTTGTGCCTTCTCAACTTTGTTTTTGGGAAAATATTGCCCTTTGATCTCATAATGATTGTTCTAAGGAGCATGTTCCTCTCAGGTGTTACTATTTTTTTTTTTTTTTTTACAGGCTTATCTTTTATTTGGCTGAAAGGTGATCTCCAGGAATGCAGTTCTTAGGACGGTAGTCTTGGCGGTTCCTCCATTCACTGTCAGATCAATAAGTCAGGTCTTTTTTGTGAGTTTGATCCTTTGTTCTACCTTTTTCTCCTGCTCTGTCAAAGACCCTCTGTTGTAATCTTAGTCAGAGTGGTTGGTAGTGGTAGCTGGGCATCATCTAGTTCTGATCTTGGAGTCATGTAGGCTGAGGTTCATGTGGTCTCTTAGTCCTTTTGATTAATTGCTCCCTTGAATCTTTGGTTTTTCACTCACCTTTTCTCTGGACTGGAAGAGACCAATAGTTTTATCTTAGATAGCTGCTCTCAAGCTTTTAAGACCCCAGACACTACTCACCAAAGTAGGATGTAGAATATTGTCTTTAAGAACTTTGTTGTGCCAATTGATGTAGATGTCCCCCAAGTCTATGGCCCTTTACTTTTGAGCCTGGGAACTTCATGCCACGAGGTGTTTAGTTATGCCTGAGAGGTTTCCCTGACTGTGCCACTTATGTGCTCTGTTGTCTATATTAATATATAAGGAGCACATAGAGTCATGTATCTAGAAATTTCAAACACTAAACCTATATCTGCCAGTGGATGTACTTCCTTATACCCTCCCTTACCTCTTGGTATATCTGTCTGTGTAACCATTTGTAAATTACTGTTTGTTAACATTATTGCTACAGGATTGTCTGTGCTATAGTAGTTACTGTAGCTGTCCTTTATTTCTGCATTCCTCTGAGTGTCTTCTCTTGCTGCGGTTATGTTGTGCTGACTTCTCCCATATTGCGTATTGCCTTTCTCTTCACCAATATTAACGTGTGTCTACTATCTGTCAGGAAACCCTGGTGCCATAGTGGTTAAGAGCTATGGCTGCTAACCAAAAGTTCGGCAGTTTGAATCTACCAGGCAGTCCTTGGAAATCCTATGGGGCAGTTCGACCCTGTCCTATAGGGTTGCTATGAGTCAGAATCTACTCAATGGCAATGGATACTACCTATTTGGTAATTTTCTGTTTCTTCCTCTCACTGTAAAATTTCTTGACAACTTCTGCTCTTTTTCTTCCTCATTTTTTTCTTCTTTACATTTATTTCCTCTTCAAAATCCATTAAGTCCTTATTCATCAGTTCCACTTCTTTTTGATCTATGAGCTGTTCCACATTGGTGATAATCAAGCTGTAAATTCAGTGTTCTTGCCATTTGGTTAATTTTTCCACCTGTCTTCTATAATATTATCCTGATTAAGTGCTTGGAGCATGTTCACATAACTCAGCATTTTTTTCCATATCCTCTGTATGCATTTTCCTGTTAACTTCCTCCCAGAAAGATGCAATGTTTCAGATACACTGACAGTTGTAAACAAAGTTCGTTATAACTTGAATAAATCATAAGTCGGAGGCTACTGTAGAGTGATCTGGGAAGACTGACAGAGAAGGTGATATTTGATGTAAAACCTCAAAGGGGTGAGAAACTCCTGGGGGAAAAGCATCCAGATAGAGGGAATCACAAGTACAAAGGCCCTGAGATGTAGACTTGCTTGGCATGTTCCAGGTAAGCAAGGAGGCCCATGTTGCTGAGTCTGAGAGAGCAAGAGGGAAATAGTAGAAAATGAAATCCAGAGGTGACCAGGAGGTGTATTAAGACTTTGTAGACCAATGTATGTACTCTGAGTGAGAAGTTTTTAAATAGGGGGAGCATGTTTGAAAAGGGTCATTCTGATGCTTTGTTGAGTAGCAATAGAAAAAGGTGACGACAAAGAATAGGAAAACCAATTAGAAGGCTGCGGTAGATTGTTCAGCAAATATTCACCTCCTCTCCCCCTCTCTGCTGGGCAGGGTGAATCTCCCCAGTCCACTAGCATTAGGTTTGGCCATTTGACTTGCTTTAGCAGAAATAAATTTTATTGAAAACCACTGAGATTTGAATGGATTTTAAAAAATATAATTAATAGACTTTATTTTTTGTATAGTTTTAGATTTGCAGGGTAGATGAGCAGATAATAGAGACTCATGTACCTATCCCACTCCTACACCCCAGACTCACACATGGTTTCCCTGATATTGACATCTTGGTTTTGGTATATAATTACTATTTTTATACATTGTTGAATTTGATTTGCTAATATTTTTTGAGAATTTTTGCATCTGTGTTCATGAGAGATATTGATCTGTAGTTTTTGTTTCTTGTAATGTCTTTTTCTCATTTTGGTGTTAGGTTAGTGCTGATCTCAAAGAATGGGTTCGGAAGTATTCCCTCTGCTTCTGTTTTCTAGAAGAGATTGTAGAGAAACTCTTTCTTTCTTAAATGTTTGATAGAATTTACAAGTGAAACATTTGGAACAGGTGCTTTCTCTTTTGTGAGGTTATTAATTATTGACTCAATTTCTTTTATGAATATGCTTATATTCAGATCTACTGCTAGCATGAGTGTTGGTAGGTCGTGTCTCTCAAGGAATGGGTTCATTTCATCTAAGTTATCAAATTTGTGGGCATGGAGTTGTTCATAATATTCCTTTCCAATCCTTGTAATGTCCATGGGATCAATAGTGATGGCTCCTCTTTCACTTCTGATACTAGTAATTTGTGTCTTCTTTCTGTTATTCTTGGTTACCCTGGCTAGAGCCTTATCAATTTTATAGACCTTTTCAAAGAATCAGCCTTGGGTTTCATTGATTTTCTCTATTGATTTCCTGTTTTTAATTTCATTGATTTCTGTTCTTCCTTTTATTATTTGTTTTCCTCTGCTTGCATTAGGCTTATATTGCTCTTATTTCTCTAGTTTGTTAAGACTGAAGCTCATAATATTGATTTTAGATCTTTTTCCTTCTCCAATATATGCATTACATGTTATTAATTTCCCTCTAAGTACTGCGTTCGCTACATTCCACAAATTTTGAAAAGTTGTATTTTCATTTACTGGTAGTTAAAAATACTTGTAGATTTTTCTTGAGACTTCATTAGCCCTTGTATTATTTATGTGTGTATTGTTTAATCTTTAAATATTTTGAGTTTTCCTAGTATCTTTCTCTTATCAATTTCTAGTTTAATTCCATTGTGGTCTGGAAGCATACTTTGTATGATCTCTAGTTTTAAAATTTTGTTCAGGTGTCTTCAGTGGCCTAGAACATGGTCTATCTTTGTGAATCTTCTACACGAGCTTGAGAAGAATGTGTATTCTGCTGTTGTTGAATGTAGTACTCTACAAATATTTGATTAATGTTAGCATGGTGACATCTTTCCCCATCCCTTTACTTTTTTTTTCTTTATAATTTATTTTATTTTTGCTGCTCTTGTTGAGATTATACGTAACAGAACATACACCAATTTGACAATTTCTACTTGTACAATTCAATGACATTGATTACATTCCTTGAGTTGTGCAACCATTCTCACCTTTTCTGAGTTGCTTGTCCCCCATTAACTTAAACTCACTGCCCCCTAAGTTTCCCATAATCTTTTGAGTTGTTATTGTCAGCTTGATCCCATGTAGATGGATCTTAAAAGATCACACTGCTCAAGGCAAACATTCTTTTTTTAATTTTTATTGTGGTTTAAGTGGAAGTTTACAGGTCAATTTTGTTTCTCATGCAAAAATTTATACACACAGTGTTATGTGACCTAGTTGCTCTCTCTATAACATGATGGCACACCCCGTATTTTCCACCCTGTGTTTTCCATGTCCATTCAGCTAGCTTCTGTCCCTTTCTGTCTTCTCACCTTACCTCTGGACAGGAGCTGCCCATTTGGTCTCATGTATCTACTTGAGCTAAGAAGCACACTCTTCACAAGTATCATTTTTTTTTTATAGTCCAGTCTAATCTTTGAAGGCAGACATTCTTTACTCCTAAACCTCCATTGCTGTCTATTGAATTCTGACTCATAGAGACTCTATAGTACAGAGTAGAACTGCCCCATAGGGTTTCCAAGGAGTGCCTGGTGGATTTGATCTGCTGACTTTTTGATTAGCAGCCAAGCTCTTATCCATTGTGCCACCATTCTTTACTAGTTAAGCTAAACTATTGTTTGGTTTTAAGAAGACTTCAGAGGATATTTTTGGTTTAAGGTTTAAGATTTAAAGATTGTCTCAGGGCAGTAGTTTCAGGGGTTCATCTAGCTTTTATGTCTTCGTAAAGTCTGTATTCCATGAGAATTTGAAGGTCTGTTCTTCATTTCCCCCCTATTGACCAGGATTCTTCTTTAGAATCTTGCATCAAAATGTTCAGTAATGATAGCCAGGCACCATTTAGTTCTCATGGTCTCATGACAAAGGAAGCAGTTGTTCATAGAGGCAATTGCCCACATATTCCATTTCCTTCTCCTATTTCTGACTCTTCTTCTTCCTCTGTTGCTTCAGGTGAATAGATACCAACTGTTGTGCCTTATATGGCCGCTTGCAAACATTTAAGACCCCAGGTACTACACAATGACCTAGAAGGTAAAACAGAAGCACTAAACATGATATTAGGCCAATTAACTAGGAGGTCCCATGAAACCATGACCCTAAACCTCTCATCCCTTTACTTTTAATCTATCTGTCTTTATATTTAATGTGGGTTTCTTCTGGGTCCTACTAAAATGTCATGTCTCTCTAAATTGATCTATAGATTCAATGTAGTCTATATCAAAATTTCAGCAGCTTTTTAAAATAAAAATTGACAAATGGAGTCTAGATTCTATATGCTAATCCAAAAGCTCTAAAATAGCCCAAAATTTTTTTTTAAAAAAGAAGAAGAAGAAGAAAAAAAAAAAAAATTGGAGGACTCTAGCTGCAGTAATCAAACACCGCAGTATTGTCATAAGCATAGATACATAGAAAAATGGAAACAAATAGAAAGTTCCAAAATAGATCTATACTTTTATGGTTAATTGATTTTTGACAAAATTTTCACATTAATTCAATGAAAGAAAGGATAATCTTTTTAATAAATGCTTTTGGAACAATCAAATAGCTACATGAACCTTAACTCTTACCTCACACCATATAGCAATAATTAACTTCAGATGAATCATATGCCTAAATGTAAGTGCTAAAATTATAAAACTTCTAGGGGAAAACATACGCTACCTTTGTAGCCTTGTGTAATCCACTAGTGTCAGAAGTTGCCTAATTTCTGGAGGAGGGATGAAGATTAACATCAGCAAAAAGTGGATTCCCTTGAGGTGGAAATCAGACATGCTTCCACTCTCCAACTTTTTTCACCATTTCTGACACCTGCCTTCCTCCCTACGGTACTCTCTACTTCTCTGCTGGGTTTGATAATTCATTCCAATGGCCACACAATTCAAAGACCATACTCAAAATTATGTTTATTACAGAAGTAACAGGCTGCAACTCAGGATCAGTATTAACTTGGAAGTAACAGATACAGCTCAGGAGACAGGATATAGTTCTTCAGTCAGAATAGCTTCCAACTAAGACATCTCTCAGCTTCTTTTTGGCTGTGCCTGCAGGCAGGTGGCCCTTTTCTTGGCTGTGTCTACAAGCAGGGCTTCCCTTGGCCTCTGACCTGCTTGGGCAAGCGGTACAGCTCTTTAGCTTCACTGTCAAGTGCCCAGGGCATCCCACTCTACCAGCGAGCCTTCTGCTCGAAGGTGCTCCGCTCTCTCTTTCTCCATGGGTCAGCAAGCCCACTGCAGCTGCCTTGTGCCAGTCTCCTCATTCCCCCCACTTGTACTACTGCCGTTGATTCTCTGCCACTAGGCTCTGCCACCCTTGCCATCATTTCTCGCCATCTTCAGTGTTACAGCTTTCTCTGTCCTGTGTCTATGAAGTTCTCAGCACAGGGACCACGGGTTCAAAGAAGGTGCTCCATACCAGGCTCTTCATTATAGTAGTGAGGTCCCCCTCAACCTCTGTGGGATTGGCTGTTTTATAAGCCTACTGCTCCCACCAAGACCATCAATTGACCTATGCCCTCAGTAGGCTACAGTCACCTAATTTGAATAGTAATCGATCAAACCCCGAAAGGGTTTTACACACTTGATTTGCATAGTAAATTGTCCGGTCCCTACAAAGTATGTAAAATAGACCAATCACAGGACAGGTTGGCACCTAATCAATTATTTTTGGGACAATTATAAACCTAAAGCCAGAAAGACCATGTATACAAGAAACACATTGCCCTGTCCCTTGATTTAGACAAATACTTCTTAGGACACAACATGTATGAACCACAAGAAAAAAAAAAAATGGTAAGAAAAGAGTTCATCAAAATTAAAAATGTTTGCTCTTTAAAATGCACTCTTATGAAAATGAAATAGCAAGCTACAGATGCAGATAAAATATTTACAAAACATATACCTGATAAAGGGTTTGTATCCATAATTTAAAAATAGCTCTTACAATTCAATAATAAGGATCAAAATATCTGATAACAAAAATAGGTGAAAAATTTGTAGACACTTCACCAAATAAATTATATGAATGGCAAATAAGTGCATGAAATGATGCTCAGTATCATTAGTTATTGTTTTTGTTGGTGGTGCCATCTAGTCACTTTTTGACTCATAGCAACCCCATGTGACAGAGTGTGCCCCATAGGGTTTTCCAGGCTGTAATCTTTACTGGAGCAGATTGCCAGGTCATTCTTCCACGGGGTGGGTTTGAACTACTAACTCTTTGGTTAGCAGCTGAGTGCTTAGCTGTTGCACCACCATTAACACCACAGTGCGGTGTCCATATAAAGACTGGCATGTGAATATTTAAAGTCACTTTATTCATAATAGACCAAAACTGGAAAGAACCCAAATGTTCGTCCACTGGGACTGGGGGAACAAATTCTTGTATAGCCATACGTGGAATCCTACTCAGCAATAAAAAGGAAAGAACCACTAACACATGCAATAATGTGGATGAATTTTAAAAGTCATTATGCTGAGGGAAAACAACCACCCATAAAATACTACACAATGTATTACTCATGTATAAAAATTTCTAGAAAAGACAAAACTATAATGGCAGACAGCAGATTGGTGACCTCCAGGGCTGAGATTTGGGGGAAGGGTCAAGAGAAAGCTTTTCGGGTGACGAAAATATTCTGTATCTTGATTATTGTGTTGGTGACATGACTGTATTCATTTGTCAAAACTCATCAGATTGCATTTTTCAAATTGATGATCATGTAATGAATGTAAATTGTACCTCAATACAGCTAATTAAAAAAATTCAGAGGAGAGGTCTGAGTGAGACATATAAATTTTGGACTGATTAGCATATAATTGAGAGTCTCTAAGTAGTGAGAACAGTTAACGCACTTGACTTGGTGGCTTCAGTCTACCCAGAGGCTCCTCCTTGGAAGAAAAGCCTGGAAATCTACTACCAAAAAAAATCATCAATTGAAAACCCTGTGGAACACAGTTCTACTCTCACACTCCTGGGGTTGCCATGAGCCAAATTTGACTTGATGGCAACTAGTTGGTTACGGGAGCATATAGTTGGTATTTAAAGCTATAAATACTGGATGATACTGCTGAGAAAAATAACGAGTTTAAAATATATAGAAAAGAAGTCCAAAAAATTGAGTCCTGAGGCTCTCCAGTGTTTAGAAACCAGGGAGATGGATAGAAAGGAGTGATCATTGGGGAAAACCAACCAAGTGTGTTGTCTTGGAAGCCAAGTGATAAAAATATTTCTCGAAGGGGTGAATGATAATCCATGTCAAATGCTGTTGATGAGCAAAAAACGTGAGGAGTGAATATTTGAAAAAAACAATCAGAAATTCATATTTGTCCTTGACAACAGCAGTTTGTGTGGGGCTGCTTGAAGTTGATTCAGAAGAGAATGGGTGCAGATAAGTTAGAAACAGTGAATACAGACAACTCCAAACTAGGAGTTTTATTGTAAAGAGAAGGGGTGTAATGGAGTGGTAGGCCAGAGTGGTAGTAAGTTAGTGAGAGGGTTTATCATTAATATTTTTTTAAGATGGTAGCAATGTTAACATGTTTTATGGGAAAGGTTCAGCAGAGAGAGAAACATTTAAAAAGGAAAAAGAGGGGATGTTTGTTGGAGCGATGTCAGTGAGCAGGAAAAAGTTCATTTGATCTGGTAGATAAGTTGAAACATTGGCCTTGGGTAGGCATATGGGCATTCATCCATATTAACAGGAGAAGAAGTTAGAGTGTATAGGCAAATATATATTAGGTAGGTAGATGTTTTGGTGGAAGCCTGTGGGAGTTCCCTTCCATTTACTTCTATTTACTTGGAGCTATAGGAAGCAAGACCATCAGCTGAAAATGAGAATGGAGAAGTTTTTGGAGGTTTGAGGAGAGTAGAATATAGGAAATAGTCACATAGGTTGGGCGTTTGAATGAACTAGGGAAATACGTCATGATCGTTGGGCAGCATTAAGGGCCAACTTGAGCAAAATGACCATCAATTTAAAGTGAAATCTGTCAGTGTGGTACTTTGTCCTTCTCCAGATTCATTGAGCTACAAGGATACAGGCACAGAGTGAATGGTGAGATGGACTTACCTAGTATTAGGACTTTTCCAGGAGAGAATGACAAGGTGAGAGAGAGGCAAGAGAGTTGGAGAATATGTGCAAGGGAATGAGTTTAATGATTGACTGTGGAATTTAAGCTGTGAAAGGAAATGAGTGAGGACATGAAGGGAGTGAAGAGCGATGAAATGTTGGTAGGATCAATGGATTATAGGATATAATAAGGTGTAAGGATTGTTTAAGGAGCCCTGGTGGTGCAGCGGTTAAAGCGATCCACTGCAAATTGAAAGCGGAAGTTCAAAACCACCAGTCTCTCAGCAGGAGGAAGATGTGGCAGTCTGTTTCCATAGAGATTTACATCCTGGGAAACCCTATGGAGTCACTATGAGTTGGAATTGACTCAACAGCAGTGGTTTTGGTTTTTGGTTTTTGAAGCACTGTTTACATTGGAGTACTAGGAAGATTAAGTTGGAAATGTGGGAGACAATAGTTGGGTGAAGAAATTCTCAAAATTGCCAGTTGGGAAGGAATAATGACAAAGCTAGAGTTTGACAATGACAGTGCATATACATCTGAGATAGGTAGGGCATAAGTTCACTGGCAGAAAGGAGGTTGTAGCTGAGGGTGTTCATGCCCTGGGTTGCATTCCTGTGGCTTGCCTCTGATTTCAGCAGCAGCTGTGGTAAACAGTGCCTGTACTTGTTGACACCGTCCCACCACAAGCACCTGCTTGTCCCTGCCTTTCTGCTTCAGGGCTTTCTCTGAAACCCTGAGAGCTCTCTCGGTCCATGCAAGGTGGACTGGAAGCATGGAGGAGTTTGTGTATCTGGCAACAAATCTAAAGCAGTTGGGAACAAGAGTTGATGGATAAATGCCCCAGAAGTTCTGAGGTACATTCTACATGGTTCCTCAGACGGTCTCCAGTGAGATTGAGTCCCTATTGCCTGTTGTGGTAACTAATCCAAAACCTACGCCTTCTCTCCACCACTCTTCCTGCTCTCTAACTGCTGTTTCTGGGAACTTTCTGTCAAATAAACTACCTGTGTCCAAGAACTTGACCTGGGCTCTGCATTAGGGAAAACCAAATCAAGGAACTGAGAAGTGAAGTTATTCAAAGGGTTATCCAGGGGGATATTTAAAAGATAATTGTAATGTTGGAGAGAATGAAGTAAGCCAGCAGTTACAGTCTGCAAGGAACAAGAGGGAGCATTACTCAGCACACAGCATAGTGCCTGGCACTTAGTAGTGCTTCAGTCAATATTTGTCGAATGAACAATGCAGGCAGCACACTGATGCTTCACATCTCTGTTCTCTTGAATTTCAGTTTTCATACCATAGGACCTCCTTCAAGAGTCTGTCTGATACCCACTGTGGGACATCTGTACCATTCTGACCTGACAAATAGGAAAGGTGAGATGGATTCTAAAGTCAGGTTGAGGCCAGAAACTGTCCCTAAGTGGGAAAATCAATGATACTGCTTTAAATTTTCTATAGTAGGAAAGGTCTAGATATTTATTGAAAATGATCAAACTGGAACCACTCTGTGTAGCTTGGGAAGTTGCAACCAAATAACCTAAGCCCACTCAAGATGACCTCATCTTCCTTAACTTCTTCAAACTGTGCTCAGAAAACCTCTTTTTGGGTGCGAGTATTCTCATAGAATGCTTTAATGGAATGTAGGGGTCTTTCTATTGCTGCACTTCCTTTGTATCAAAGATATCTAAATTAATGAAATGTTGCTGTAAATTCATTAAGAAGTACGTTTATAGCTTTAATATTACTGTTCCATAGTGTATACCTAAATGGTTCCTGAAAGCGAAACAATGATCTAGGCAGTTGATTAACTTTAAACATTATCTCTAAATGAAACATAGCATATTTATCCGGAAAGAGTTGATTAATGTTGAACAGGAAAACGAGAGAAACTGATGGAAATATTCACCGAGGAATTATACCTGAGATGCTGAGTTTCCAAACGTAATGTCTTTTCTTATCTCCATAATGAAAATTGTTATTAAGAAGGTGGCCAGAAGTAGGTTGTTACTGCTGGTAATGAAATAAGGTATGAAACACTTGAGAGTATATTCATAACATTGTATTTATTGGTAGAAAGGAAAACTATCTCATTTATGTTACAGAGAAAGACACTCATGTGCAGGTTAAAGACAGCAGTCTGCTATACGATTTTGATACTTTTAAACACACACACAGAATAGACCATTTGTTTTTGAATGGCTGAATACCATGAAAGAGAATACTTGCAGTTAAAAAAATTTTTAATGGTTTTATAACTAATAAAATCATATATTCCACAAGCCTATAATTTATTATATCTATTTATCTACCAATCTAGACAGAGAAAGAGGGAGAGATGTTTCTGAAATATCCTGGGTATCTTAACTCATTGTAGAAAACAAAGAAAATATAGATAAATAATAAAAAAGACAATTTCACCCACTCATCATTCCACCCCAGAGACCATTACCATATTTTTCTAAATAGCACACACACACAATGTGGGACGTAGTCTCTTATGAAAATAACACAGGGGGTGGAGGATGGCATAGTTGGCAAAAATGTATAATGCATGCATTATTTGCTTGAAATATGGTACTATCCTGGTGGCGCTATGGTTAAGCACCAGACTGCTAACTGAAGGGTGAGCAGTTGGAACCCACCAGCTGCCTCATGGGAGAAAGATGTGACAGTTGGCTCCTGTAAAGACTTATAGCTTTGGAAACCCTATGTGGCAGTTCTACTCTGTCTATGGTTGCTATAAGTTGGAATCGACTTGATGGCAGTGGGCATTATCAGAATATCATATTTTGGGAGGGCAAGTTGGCAATTTATCAAAAGTGAATTTGTATCAAAAGATACATGTATTTCTTGACCAAGAAAGGAATTTACTTTAATAGTTACGGATGGTGCCCAGGATGTTTATCGCAGTGTTGCTAATTATAGTTTAAAACTTAGACTAACATATATAAAGCTATTTGTTAAATTCCTCATGGTCTAGCTATATAATCAAACACTATGTAACCAATAGAAATAGTACTATAGAAGAATATATAATAACAGAAAGATCTTCGCTTTTATGGTTAAGTGAAAGCAGTAGTGCCTAAAATAGTATATATTATGACATGTATATGCGTGTGTGTGTATATAGAGAAGTCCCTGGGTGGCGCAAACGGTTAACGTGCTTGGCTGCTAACCAAAAGATTGGCTATTTGAGTCCACCCAGAAGTGCCTTGAAAGAACGGCCTGGGGATCTACTTTAGAAAACCTTATGGAGCATAATTCTAGCCTGACACGCGTGGGGTCGCCATGAGTCAGAATAGACTCCAACGCATCTGGTTTGGTTTTTGGATTGTGTGTGTGTATCTGTCTGCCTGTCTGTCTATCTATCTGTGTGTTTGTACGGACAAAAGACTATAAGCATATATTTTCATGGTGATTATTTCTGGGTAGTGAGTGTTTTAATTTTCTTTTTATCTGTGTTTTAAAATTGTCTACAATAAACATTCTTTAAAAAAATTAACACAGTTATGAGTAATATAAAATACACAACATAACTTAAATTTCTAAATGGAACCATTAAATTGTAGACGTTCGAGAGATAGACACATTTATCAAAGACTTTATAAAAAATATAAAATATCTGAATATCTGTACTAAAATCTTTACTTAGAAATTAGAGGTATATACATAGAAGTAGGAGAAGCCTTAAGAAAACGAGGTATGGGGATGCAACAAATTTAATTTCAATCAGTGACTAAGTCCAGCCAACTCTCTTACTCTTTTTACAGGAGAATTGATGGAAAATGACTTCCTTTCAGAAATGAGTCCCAAGAGGTATGGGTGGCTCTGGCTGCCTGCCTGTCCACTTTATTTTTCTTCTCTGGAAAGCCTGTGATAGAGACTGAGAAGACAACATGGTTGGTGGAGCTATAAACATATTAATGTTCTTCAGATAGCATTCCAATAAGATTTTTTTTTTCTTTGGTAAGGTCCTCTTTTAAAAGCAGGAGGAATGAATATAATAGTTAAAACTTACCATGAAATACTTAGTTATCTAATCCAATTTCTCAACTTTTAGTTAAAATAGAAAATGAAAGGTTTATGGGGGAAAAGAGAACAGAAAAACAATGGAGGGGGTTAGTAGCCGTGTTGGTGGGAACAACAAGGACTTTTATCAGCCAGAGGGCGTGTTAATGCTGGGGGAGGGGGTTCAAGGGTATCAGAAATTGAGAGTACAGAATGGGTTGACAACCTTTTTCTAGAAAGGGCCAGATAGTAAATATTTCAGGCTTTGCAGACCATATGGTCTCTGCAACAGCCACTTGACTCTGCCATTGTGGTGCACAAGCAGCCATGAACAGTACTTAAAACACACGAACATGGCTATATCCCAATAAAACATTATTTACAAAAACAGGTATCAGGATGGATTTCACCTGAGAGCTATAGTTTGCTGACTCTGGTCTAGACTTAAGAAAGTGGTGGAGAAAGTGTTAATAATGCAGATTAAACCAAAAAGTGCTTGTAGCTTTTGCATTGTGAATAGCACACAAAATTGGGAAAATATTCTTTTTGTATTTAGAAACTATTATCTTGTTCAGCAAAGAAATCACTCACATCATTAATAAATGAGTGAAATTCCAACATACATCTCTGTTGTTTCATTTTTCTCTTACTCATTAATTAATGTAAACAAAAAGATAAACTGGCATATATACCTGAACTGAGAATGCTGGTTGTTAAAATTTACCATACCACTGCTTCCTGCCCTGGCGGCCCCTGGCTCTGATCCTTCTGCTCTGACTTGTGCTGAGAGCTCTGATTACCATGCAGAGATGGGTAGGCCTGTTTTCTAAAATGGGTCTTTCAACACTGCTCCAGGGTGACTTTCTTTCTCTTACTAGACCGAGTGTGACTGACAGCTTCTTCCCCTGAAGAAGTAAAATTTAATTTCTGATATATCAGCCCACTTTACTTAAGTTTTAAACATATCATATGCAAGTAGTGGGGAGAAAATTCTGGTGATTGAATTCCTCATAGGAAGAATCTGTTGTTTCAATAAGTCACTTTGAAGAACCACCTGAGTGTGAAAAGATGTGGCCCAGGACATGGTCTAGGAGGTGAGAAGAGAAAAAAGAAATGACTGAATTGCTTTGAATAAGAAAAAGCAAGGCTTTTGTGACTACTACATGACAGGTGGTATTCTAGCCACTGGGAGTTGAGTGGGGAGCAGGACAGAAAGGACTCCTGTTTTTGAGTAGTATATTTTCTGGTCTAGCTGGAATGAGAGTGAACAAGAGCTGCAAGGTTCAGAGAAATAGAGATAATTCAGCAAGGGCAGGACATAATAGTATGAGGTGAATATGCTGAACTTAACCCTGACAAGGATCATCTTGAAGTATGGGCTGGGGGAGGGATACTAGAGATACTGCATTTCCTACCCCATGTGGTATGGAGGGAGCCCTGGTGGTGCAGTGGTTAAGAGCTCAGCTCCTAACCAAAAGGCTGGCAGTTCAAATCCACCAGCAGCTCTTTGGAAACCCTATGGGGGCAGTTCTACCCTGTCCTATATGGAACCATGAGTTGAATTTTTTTTTTTTTTGGTGGTATGGAGGTTTATGGAGGTTTAAGCTAAATTTTTCTTAATTGTACTTTAGATGAAGGTTTACAGAGCAAACTAGTTTCTCATTAAACAATTAATACACATACTGTTTTGTGACATTGGTTGCCAACCCCACAACATATCAACACTTTCCCCTTCTCGACCTTGGATTTCCATTACCAGCTTTCCTGCCCTTTCCTATGTTTTCATCCTTGCCCCTGGGCTTATGTGCCCATTTAGTCTCATTTTGTTTTATGGGCCTGTCTAATCTTTGGCTGAAGGTTGAACCTTGGGAGTGACTTCAATATTGAGTTAAAAGGGTGTCTGGGGGCCATAATCTTGGGGTTTCTGCAGTTTCTGTCAGACCAGTAAGCCTGGTCTTTTTTTGTGAGTTAAAATTTTGTTCTATTTTTTTCCAGCTCTGTCCAGGAGCCTCTATTGTGCTCCCTGTCAGAGCGGTCCATGGTGGTAGCCGGGCTCCATCTAGTTAATTTTAAAACAACAATAAAAAGATGATTCCAGAAGATGAGAGGCATGGAGACAGCTGATGTTGCACTACATACATCAATCCAAGACAGCCATTGTTTTTTTTGTAGACTTTCCATTTGTCCATCTCCTCTCTGCCACCAAATGACACAGTATCAGATATTCTGAGAGATCTTGATTTAATTAATGCTGGAAAGATGCCACTAGTGATGACTATGTTACGTGTGTGTGACTGAAATGAGAAAGTCTTGACTATGACACACATAACTGATTTAGAGCCATTTTCTACTAATGCTTTAGAAACAGGACAGGACAGTGATACAGCCTTCTACGACACCATACACACACACATTTTGCGCTTGGGTCAACACGTAAGCTTACTTCCTTCAGGGTTAAACTTTAGCTCCTTACAGTGTTAAGAATTATTGCATTGTGAAATTTTTTCCTGGAATGAACTTGTGCACCTGCCAACTTAATGTCTGTGCAATGCAGGGAACAATAGAGTAGGTTCTTCCAGAGTGCCAACCGTGCCCTGGGGTTATACGTAGTTAACTCCCAGCACACTGCATTAATTCTTTACCTTAAAGTACTCCACTAAATGTTTTTGTTTCTTCCTCTTAAAGGAAAGCATAATGGTACTGTGTGGAATTTAAAACTCAGAATCACATGAAAGTATAGTAGAAACTCTAGATTGAAAAAAGGAAACAAAAAAGAAATTATTGGTCAAACACTGCTGCTTTCATAAATAAACTGAAACCATAGTATAAAAGTCAGTTATTTAAGAAGTCTAAATGTTTCGACTTAATCGGTGAATTCAGCAAGCAACAGCCCACCAGATATGGCTTCACCTCTGGCTGAGTTTGCATCCTGGATCTTCTCTAGCTTCACGCACGTTCTCACCATAAACGAATAGAATGCAATTTGGATTGTCTGAAGAGAACAGATCTTTTCTTTAGTCCACTCTTCATATTTACTAGAGCTGACTTGTGGAAACATTACAAGCATAAATTCTCATTCTTCTTTTTTTATAGTAGTAAATACATATGTAACAAGATGTGACGTTTCAACAATCTTCACGTGTACAGTTCAGTGACATTAATTATGTTCATCATATTCACCCATCACCTTTATCTGTTCCTGAATTTTACTGTCATCCTTAGGAGAAGCTAGGTGTCCCCTAAGCATTTAGTCTTTCTTTACTCCTCCCTCCCACCTGCCCCTTGTAATGACTAATAAACTTTGGTCTCTATACACTTGCCTATTTTAGGTATTTCATATAAATGGGACTGTGCAATATTTGTCCTTTTGTGACTGACTTATTTTATTCAGCATAACGTTTTGAAGGCTCATCCATGCTGCAGCATGTATCAGGACTTAATTTCTCTTTGTGGTGAGTAATAGTCCAATTGTATGTATATGTCACATTTTGTTTATCTATTTGTCTGTTGATGGACATTTAAGGTGTTTCCATTTTTGGCTATTGTGAATAGTGTAATGGACATTGATGTACACGTATCTGATCACATTCCTGCTTTCAATTCTTTGGAGTATACACCTAAGATCAGGATTGCTGGGTCACCTGGCAGTTCTATGTTAACTTTTTGAGGAACCGCCAAACTATTTTCTGCAGAGGCTGTACCATGTTATGATTCCACCAGCAATGGGTGAGGGAGGGTTCCTAAGGAATTTGTAGTTTCTTTGAAAATGCACTTTGAGAAGCTAGCCACTAGATGTCACTGTTGCAACACGCAGATGGAAGCAAATACATTGGCTTCTAATTAGGAGATGGAGTTGGGTGAAGGTTGGATATGACAACGTCTAGTCTCTGGCAACACATCTGTTTGAAAAGCAAATTCAAATGAAAGAGACTTTTTAAAGCAATCCAATTACAGTCCTTTTTCTATAGCACAAGGAACTTCTTGGAAGATTTTTATTTTAAAAATCTTCCCAGTATATTTTTTCCGTGCTCTCCTGTCTCTGTGTCTCTGTGGCATTGCTAGACCTGCTAAAGATCACCCAGAATTTGATTTTTCTCTTTGTTGGTATGTTTTGCAAGTCTTGTTATTTTCACAAAATTTGCATTCACTATAAATTGGTTTAACTAAAAGAGCGGTAGAGTCCCCTGAGAGCAAGATAGCAGTCATTTATCTAGCTTATCCATACTCAAGTTAGAAGCTGGGCAACCATAAACCATTAATGGGTGATTGTTTGCAGGTTTATGAATTTAAGGGAAGAAATGTGGTACTTTTGCTCGTTTGCCTCCCGGTTGCCACCTTTCTCCCCACTCTGTGTAGCTCTTTATGCAGCATTGTTCCCACCTTGTGACAGGGATATTCTGCACTCTCCTGAGGGCATGATGGTAGCCTGTGACACCTCATTCCTCTAAATGGCACATTTAGAGATACATCTCAGGCAGTAGCCTATAGTGGTCAGCCTTGGGCTCTAATCATGGAGGTGCCACTTGGAGCCACCTTGAGTAGTTTACTTGATCTTTCTGATGTTTAGTTTTCCCATTTGTAAAGTGGGTATCATCCTTCCCATCTGGCAGGTTTGTTGTGAAGACTAAATGAGGTGATGTGTAAAATCCTTAGCACAGTGCCTAACCTTACACTGCTGTTGAGTTGATTCCAAGTCAACAGAGATCCTATCAGACAGAGTAGAACTGTCCTACAGGGTTTCCAAGGCTGTAATCTTTATGGAAGCAGACTGCCACATTTTTCTTCTGCAGAGCACCTGGTGGACTTGAGCCACTGTTAGAGGCCGAGTGCTCTAACCACTGCATCATCAGGGCTCCTTGCATAGTGCTGAAAACCAAACCTGTTGCTGTCGAGTCTATTCCAACTCATAGCAACCATATTGGAGAGAGTAGAACTGCCCCATAGGGTTTCCAAGAAGTGGCTGTTGGATTCAAATTGCCAACCTTTTGGTTAACAGCCAAGCTCTTAACCACTGAGCCACCAGGGCTCCTGCACAGTGCCTAAGTGCCTAAAAAAAAAGTACCTTTTAATTCTGAATATAAAGAAAATATTATTAATATTACCTGAAACTTGCAAGGATTGCAGTTACAGTTTCAACAGTTTTGAGACGAAATGAAAGAGTGAACATGGAACAGCTTTTTCCCCCCTCTGTGTTCAGAAACTATACGCACTAGGTATATCAGGAATAATTATGAACGGATTTTTTTTTTTTAATATTTAAAATCATTTTCATAATTATAACATTTATTCTGGATTTGGTATTGAAAGGGTAAACATATACTGTTTATGCCTATAAGTCTCTACAGTCTACTGTAGATTATGCCTTTTGACAGAAAAAAAAAGAAAGGCATTCACCTGACAACTCTAGAAATAAATTTACATATACTTTTTTATTGCCTAGCAGTACCTGGCATATGCTGGGCACTCATTAAATGTTAGTAGATACAATTAAAACAATACAATTTGAAGCAAAGAAATAGCATGTATTGTATATAAATAATTGACCAGAGGTTCACCCTAATCACTCTGTATCTTTTCAGGGTAAACTGCTTATATTATTTCATTGGAATCTGTTGCGATTTGTGGGGTTGTAACGAGGTACTGAATCAGGTGGTGCGGTGTCTTAGTCATCTAATGCTGCTATAACAGAAATACTACAAGTGGATGGCTTCAACAAAGAGAAGTTTATTCTCTCACAGTTGAGTGGGCTACAAGTCCAAATTCAAGGCAGCAGCTCCAGGGGAAGGCTTTCTCTCTTTGTTGGCTCTGGAGCAAGGTCCCTGTCATCAGTCTTGCCTTGGTCTGGGAGCATCTCAGCGCAGGAACCTCAGGTCCAAAGGATGCACTCTGCTCTCTCCTGGTGCTGCTTTCTTGGTGGTATGAGTTTCCCATGTCTCTCTGCTCACATCTCTCTTTTATATCTCAAAAGAGATTGGCTAAAGACACTGTCTAATCTTGTAAACCTCATCAGCATAACTGCCACTAATCCATCTTATTACATCATAGTGATAGGATTTACAACGCATAGGGGAATCACATCAGATGATAAAATGGTAGACAATCATAACAGTCATAGAAGGGAATCATGGCCTAGCCAAGGTGACAGATATTTTTGGGGGACACTATTCAATCCATGACATATGGGTAACCTCTACTTTCTCTCATTAGAGTACTATGTTATCCTGAGTACATAGCTATGAGGGACAGCTATTTGCATGGGTGAATCAGATTTAATATTGTATAGAAAACAAAAACACTATCTCACTCTTGTTCAATTAATGGGTATTTACAAATCTAGAATCCTAAATGCAGTTGTTGTCGATGCACCTCAAGGAAGAAATATGTAACTTGTTTACCAAGCATTCAGGTACAAATATGAAATGGTTTTATTTTTCTTGAGCTTTCAACTGTGTTCTGTCCCATCTCTCTTTCTTATCCTTTAATGACTTTTCAGGTCTTTTAAAATTATTAAAACCCAGTCCAGTTCTTTTAAAATTATTAAAACCCAGTTCCATACTCAGTAAAGCTCTATATCAATGATATTCAAATTTTAGCATGTATCAGAATCATCTGGGATTTGTTTTTGTGTGCCCTTGAGTCAATTTCAAATCACAGTGACCCTAAAAACAGAGTAGAACTTTCCCATAGGGATTCCTAGGCTGTAATCTTTATGGGAACAGATCATCAGGTCTTTTCTCCTACGAGCTGCTGGTGGGTTTGAACCATGGATCTCTCAGTTAGCAGCCAAGGGCTAACTGAACATATCATGCCACCAGGGCTCCTTTCACCTGGCAAAAGGTTTGGGAGGGGAAGGGAGGGGAGATGTTAAACACACAAATTGTTGGGATATTGCCCCAGAGTTTCTGATTAAATAGGTCTGCGGAGGGGCCTGAGAATTTGTGTTTCTGACGCGCTCCCAAGTGAAGCTGATGCTGCTGTTGGGGGTGGAGGGGCATTTGGGAACCATTGCTCACTCCTTCCCTCCTGCCTTTTCTAGGCTGTAGTGTGCTAGTGCTCAGTGTGTTGGAGTAGAGAGGAATGAGAGGGAAAAGGGCAAACTTCTCTTAGCTGGCTGTGACTGTGGTCCTCTCTTCCATGTTGCTGCCCTCTAGTACCAGAGCTGGCACCTAACAACATCAACAAGACCTGAGAAGTCTCCTGAGTTCTCCTCTCTGATCACTTTCCTCTCCTTCCTCTCCCAGAGCTGATCCATCTTCTGAATTTTTTGTTAATCATTTCTTTGTGGTTCTTTACTGTTTCATCAGCAGTATTTATATCCCTAAACTAGTACTGTTTATTTTGCCTCTTTTTGAACTTTAAACACTATGTGTATGTATGTATGTGTGTGTATATATATTAAAAAAAAACGAAACAAAACCCATTGCTTTTGAGTTGATTCCAATTCAGCAATTCTATAGGACATAGTAGAGCTGGCCCATAGAGTTGCCAAGGAGCAGGTGGTGGATTCAAACTGCTGACATTTTGGTTAGGAACCTTTCCTAATATATACATATATACATACACACACACACACACACACACACACACGGAAACCCTGGTGGCGTAGTGGTTAAGTGCAACGGCTGCTAACCAAAGGGTCAGCAATTCGAATCTGCCAGGTAAAAAAAACCTTGAAAACTCTGTGGGGCAGCTCTACTCTGTTCTATAGGGTCGCTATGAGTCAGAATCGACTTGACAGCACTGGGTTTATATATGTATATATATATATAGTGTGATTTGCTTTGTTCGCTCAATAATATGACTAATATTCTTGCATATTGATGTATGGCTGTACTTCATTCATTTCCTGCTATATAGTATGAACTATTTGATTATATTGTAGTTTATGGATTCATTCTATTGTGGATGGATTTTTGGTGTTTCCAGTTTTTGTGGTCATGAGCAGTGAGGTGTGAGCTTTCTTGCAGATGGCTCCCGGTGTGCGTGCACGAAAGTGTTTCTGTGCCACTTAGGAGTAGAATTACTGAGTTATAAGGTATGTGCATGCTCAGCTTCACCCACTAATGCCTAACTGTTATACAAATGGTCGTACCAATTTACACTCACACCAACAGTGGAAGAGTCTGTTTATTTTTATAGCACAAGTTTCCCAAGGGTTCACTTTAAAAGACTTCACCTCATCAGAGGGACAATGATTGGAATCAGTCACTTCAAAATGGAAATGCTTGAGAGCAAGAAACTGACAGCTTGAGTAAATCTTTCTGGCAAGTGAGTAAATTTAAAATAGATGTATTTTAAGATTATAAACCTTGAGAGAGTTTAATTAAAGTTTAGAGGAGATTACAGCACAAATGTTTAGGAATGAAAATTCCCCTTTCATGTCCAATACCAATTAATTCTTCTCCTCTCCCATTTCTAATTTATCAGCCAACTTCTGCTGCTTTGATAGTGCTGCTTTGGTTTTCTCCTTGGTGGTTATTTTAAACCCAAGGGACTAAATTTACCAAGAAGTAAACTTATACAAGTGAGGCCCAGTTTACACTTTATATTAAGTGGAATTTCTAAGCTCATTATGAGTACTGAATTAAGAGATTGGGAAGATCTTTAATCTCTGAAAAAAGAATAGTCTAAAATTACATATATATACATATTTTATAGATATATATATAATATATACATACATATATATGTAACATTTACCAAGAAGGTCTATTTCTTTATCTTTTTGAAGAGAACACCTTGTGTTTTAAAATTAAGTGTCAAAATTTAGGGTAGATGTTGTATATGATTAGAGCAATTTGAGAAATTTTTCTCAAAGTTGTGCTCTCCATACTTTTGAGACTCATGGGTATATTGAAATGCATTGTATTGGAAATCACTTGGAATTAAAAATTTTTTTATTATGTGTCTGAGAAAATGTTTTTGTTGCATCTTGGTTGGTGAAAGAGAGAAGGAGAGAGAGGTGTATGGGAGGGGCAGAGTGGTAGTGGGAATAATGAATTGCTGACCCTACAAGAGAGGTTTCTAATCAAAAGCTAAAAGGAGTAATATCACCTCCCCAGAGTGTACTAATGTGAATCTACTCTTCCCTGGGGGAGAGGCAGGAGTCAGGATCATTCACTAATATGTATCTTAGCCCAAGTTCCTTAGGAAAAAGAATCTGAGGCAAAATTTGCGTGCTAAAGCTTTATTGGGGCCTGCAATCCCAGGGGAGGAAAAGTGAAGGAAAGTGTGGCAGGGGAGGATGGAGAGCAAATACAAGGTAGTGTGCTGCTGAGCTGGTTATATCTTTATAGGTAACACATCCAGTTGCTTAGTCATGTAGGATATTTCCAGAGAGGTCATCTGGAATCCCATTTTCTTAGAAAAATCCATTGGGATAGCAGAGGAGGAAAGGTAAGGAATTTGTGCGACATTCCCTCCTTGGTCATCTCCTGTCTCTCATTGGTTATATTTTCTCTCTAGGATGTTAATCCCTCTGCACATCTTGGTTGTGTTAACCAGCCCCTGCTTGTGGCTGTCGGGCTTGGCCAGAGGTCGGATTTGGCCTCCAGTTTTAAACCAGAAGGTGGCTGGGAACAACCAGCAGTTTTAAGAGAGAAGCTGATTGTGCAGATTGGGGCCAGCTGGATGAGTAGATGCCTCAGTGGGCTGAGCTGGCCTAGCCATTGTACCTGTTGACCCAGGCCACTTATGTATGGGAAGCTGGAGTGGCTTGTCCAGTTGCCTTGGGATTGCCCCAGTTAATTCACTGTCCCAGTTATCTCAGGATTCAAAATGCTTCTTTTCTTCTGTATAATCACCACCTAGGGTTGTGCATATGCAAGTTTTTATGAGCCTACTTCCTTTTCTTTAGGGGAAAGAGTTGGAATAGTGGAACTAGAAGAAAGATGAGAAGCAGAGGGGAGATGGGCCATTGAAAGCATAAATTTACTTTTCAATTAAAGTGCATGTCTTTCATACTGGGAGTAATCTTGGACAGGAGGAAGCATCCAGGTGCTAAGGTGGGAGATAGAGCTAAGATAGGATGGGTCTCAGGAAACTGACTTAGCTGTTAAAATACAATCCAACGAGGAAAAGGCCAGAGTCATTCAAATCACCATTGCAACCAGGGAGCTTATCTAGTGGGAGGCTTTGAGCAGTGGGATTAGGTAGGATGGGATTCTGAGTGATGGTGCTGGTGTGTAGTCTGGCATGACCATTTACGATTCATTCATGGTAGACATTGTGGACATGGGAGCAAGGCCAAGCCCTGGGGCCTCAGGACTCTAGGCAAGTTGGCTAGAATCCCAGGCAAGACTGCAATCTTGAGGCGAGAACTGAGACCAATATTAGACCTCAAGCTTAAACGGAAAAAGGGAAGCAAGGCTGTCACCCAGAGGCCCTATGGGCACCTGTTTCATTCAAGCATACTACATGCTAGGTGTGGTTGGAAAATGAGTTTTAAAAAAAATTTTCTTAGCCAAATGGGGTTAGAAAATGGGGAAATGATGTAGGGATTGAAAATATTGCATGTTATTGTCTGTTGCTTGAAAAATTTTTCTTACATATGTTATGGGCAATTGGCCATATTTTGCAGAAGGTAGTGTCTAAAGACCTTTAACAATCATCATTATCTATCACGAAAACACAAGGGATTCTCGTTTGGACTCTGTTATGGAAACTTGGTTTTTTTTTTTTTTTTTTTAACTACTTACCCTCTTCTTTTTCAGTTTTGCTTATAATATTAAAAGAGCATTTCCTCTAAAAATATTTGATATAAATAACTTCATAATAACCCCAATCAGCTATTTTTATTTTACTGTATATTAATTTACCTTCAAAGGGTAAAAATTTGTTTGCATAAAGATAGATACCTTGGAAGCAGAAGGGGCCAAATATTTTTTCAAGCCCCTTTAACCAATTAAAATACATTATTTCCAAACTATTTTGTTCTTGATTTAATGTTGTGGAAGACTAAAATTTTTATTTTTGAGACAGAAAACTGTTTCTTAAACAAAACAAAACAAAACATGGTCCACACTCTTGGATGCTTTAAGGAATCACTTTTCTGACTAAATTGGAATGCAATTACCTTTCATAAAAGGATGATGAAGAGCCCAGAATTTGTGACAATGGACTTGCATATTTGTACCCAATTCCCCGTTTTCCAACTTGCACGCGTTCCCAACCTCCATTCTAGCGGAAGTTCCTTTCAAAAGTTTTCCGTCTCTAGTATCTGCTTTTGCACATCTTACGGCGACACGTTTTCCCTCTGGCAGCTGTTTTGCTCTGCTCTAGTGCTCTCTTCATCTCTTATCTGCTCTCCCTCTTCTCAGATCACAGCCGGTCATAGGCAGAGCAGCTTAGAAACCAACAGAGTGGCAAAACAGAGCAGCTGTCGGGGGAACAGAGCATGACATTTGGGAGCTGTGGAAGAACTCTAACAACCAAGCTGACGTGCCTCTTCAGGTTAGAGCATTTGACTCAGAGATATTTAGATGCGCAACTGATTCTTGAGATTGGCAAATCTATCTAATTAGGGGAATGAATTCTCCCTTTTGTATTTTTCTTTCCCCCACTCACCTTCGTATCCAATAGTGAAGAAAAGAACCTGTGCTTTGGCTACAAAAGGAATATCAGTTTAAGCAAGCCTTGGACACAGTATGTAGAGTATTTAGTAACTGCCCATTTTATCAGACTGGAAGGGTATGGGGAGATAAACAGGTCTTTTGAAACGCTTGCCTTTAAGTCATTAAATGCTTTGCTTTTCTATGTTATTTCGTTGGATCCTATGAGATTCACATTCCTTAAGAGATCTTACAGCTTCAACAATCTCATTTTGTCTCTTTTCTCCTGTGCACACTTAGAGCAGTTGCATTTGTTTGCTGGGATTCCAGCCAGAATCACTTGGTATAATTCAAATTGTCTTACTTTAGCCTTCTTGCTTCCATGTAGTCGTGTTTACTGTAGCCAAGGACCCCTCTTTGTGAGTTCCTCATTTCTGTACCTTTTGTATTCACTTTTATACATTGATGGTGTCTCCAGTAATTCTGTGGTGTATCATATTGTCACCTATTATCACATGGCAGGGCCAGAGTCCATCCTCCTCAGTTTACGGATGACGAACATGAGTCTCAGGAAAAATGTCACGTCCAAGTGCTTCCAGCTTGTTAGTGCAGAGCAAGAGTTAAAGAAGAGTTAAAGAAGTCCAGTAAAAATTTCACTATATTACTTACCTTTTAGCATTTCGAGACACATTTGGTCTTTCATCTGTGAGTTATTGTTTATAGTACATTATACAAATAAATACACATTTATTATTTTAAGTGGTAGTATCCATATTTTACAGAAAGATGGCATGTAGTGTTACTGTATAGATGTGGCAATATCTGGTCCTCATTTTGGGATGTCAGAGAATAACTAATACTGCTCAGTCTGGTGGAAAGGAAACAATTTTTCAGGGGATAGAATTTTTAGGAGATAATGGAGGCTTGGTTTTCATTTCTCAATCATGTAAATCTTTTTTTTTTTTTTTTAGGTACAGGATACAAAAGGAGAGGGCTTAAAAATCCTTAAATTTAATGGACCTACTTTCTTGAATAAAACAAAATACACTTTTGTATTTGCTTTTATGTATTGGTGGAATTAAATATAGTCTATCATTTGATTTTTTGGTAGGAGACATATGTGATTGAGGTTCATTGAATGACACTTGAACCCAAATATCATGTGTTTATGTTTAAGGTAGAGGAGGAGTTTGTAGAGAGAAGGAGTAAGGAATTGTACCTTCGAATGGTAGGTGTGCGTATGCACATAGTAGGCACACAGTAAATGTTTGAGAAGGAAGCAATGAATTAAAGGAGAATGCCTTTGAATTCCTTTGACTCAGTGTCAAGTTCTGACCCCTGAATACAGGAAACACACTCTTCAACCTCACTTTTTTAAAAATTGCTAAAGCCCATTGCTTTTCTGAGCTTTGTTATAGTGGACCAGAATATATACTGCAGCAATTACACAGGATCATATAATTGAAAGGACTCACAAAACTCCATAAAGTACATTGACATAAGGCTTTGTAAAGACAAAGGGCACAATATAGCAGAGGGAGAAAGAGAGCACTGACAAACACCAGGGAGATTTGAGACAGTCAGATGCAGCTTTCACTGTCCTCTCTTAGCATAGGTTCTCTTTGGATCATGAACCATAAAGACATGTGAATCAGAAGCATAAGTTTACTGAGGGATCTTTTACATCCTACTGGTCATGTAGCAAAGTGATGCCATGTAACCAGGTTAATCTGGTGTGTAACATCAGTCTACACCAGTCTATATATTTTCAATCAGTAATGTAGGCAAGCTGGTATAGGGTGCTTCCAGGGGACTTTTTCAGATTTAAACAGCACATTATATATTTTTATATTTCACACCTGTCTTGGCCATGGGCCAGTACCATGGGTACTGGAGGTAAGTAGATCTACCACAGACCAGTTGCAAGTTAAGCCTATCTTTATACATATACAAACAAGAGGAAAGACCAAAAGAAAGGAATTAAATCTTGATTTGTCCAAATCAACCAGTACCTAGCAAAATTCAAAAAGAATTAGTCTATTTACTGGTGAATGTTTAATTCCTATTTTAAGGTTTGACTATGGAGCAGAATAAAGAGCTTTCTATGTAATTAAATACCTGGCAAGTTAATGAGGACAGAGAAATCTGCAACCTTTGACACTTTGGAATGAGACCGTTTGACTCTAGGCAGAAATTCAATTTCATTTTGTTTTATATAAGTGCTTTAGAGATAGAGTGCAGAAGTCCTTAGGCAACAATGATATGGCAGGGAGCAGGACAAAGCAATCTTTTTCTTATGGCTCTCGGGTTGATCCACGGATGCATTT